>NC_134486.1:246093786-246693786 GCF_040206685.1 Ascaphus truei
CTGTGTGTCTCTCTTTCTGTGTGTGTGTGTGTGTGTCTCTCTCTGTGTGTGTGTGTGGGTGTGCCGCTCTCTGTGTGTCTGTCTGTCTCCCTGTGTGTCTGTCTCCCTGTGTGTCTGTCTGTCTGTGTGTCTCTCTGTGTCTCTCTGTCTGTCTCTCTGTCTGTATCTCTGTCTGTATCTTTGTCTGTCTGTCTCTCTCTCTGTCTGTCTGTCTCTCTCTGTCTGTCTGTCTCTCTCTCTGTCTGTCTCTCTCTCTGTCTCTCTCTCTCTGTCTCTGTGTCTGTGTCTCTGTGTCTCTCTGTGTCTCTCTGTGTCTCTCTGTATCTGTCTGTCTGTCTCTCTGTCTCTCTGTCTCTCTGTCTGTTTCTCTCTGTCTCTCGGTCTGTCTCTGTCTCTCTCTCTGTCTCTCTCTCTCTCTCTCTCTCTCTCTCTCTCTCTCCTCTCTCTCTCTCTCTCTGCCTCTCTCTCTCTCTCTGTCTCTCTCTCTCCCTGTCTCTCTCTCTCCCTGTCTCTCTCTCTGTCTCTCTCTCTTTTCTCTCTCTCTGTCTCGCCCTCTCTGTCTCTCTCTCTCTGTCTCTCTCTCTGTCTCTCTGTCTCTCTCTGTCTCTGTCTCTCTGTCTCTCTGTCTCTCTCTGTCTCTGTCTCTCTCTGTCTGTCTCTCTCTATGTCTCTCTCTCTCTGTCTCTCTCTCTGTCTCTCTCTCTCTGTCTCTCTCTCTCTGTCTCTCTCTGTCTCTCTCTCACTGTCTCTCTCTGTCTCTCTCTGTCTCTCTCTCTGTCTCTCTCTCTCTCTCTGTGGTCTCTCTCTCTCTCTCTGTCTCTCTCTGTCTCTCTCTGTCTCTCTCTCTCTCTCTGTCTGTCTGTGTCTCTCTCTCTCTCTGTCTCTCTCTGTCTGTCTATCTGTCTGTCTGTCTGTCTCTCTCCCACACTCCCTCTCTCTCTCCCACACTCTCTCTCTCTCCCACTCTCTCTCTCTCTCCCACAGTCACTCTCTCTCCCACTCTCTCTCTCCCAGACTCTCTCTCTCCCACACTCTCTCTCTCTCCCACACTCTCTCTCTCCCACACTCTCTCTCTCCCACACTCTCTCTCTCTCTCTCTCTCTCTCTCTCTCTCACACACACTCTCTCTCTTTCTCTCACACACTCTCTCTCTCACACTCTGGATCTCTCTCTCACACTCTGGATCTCTCTCTCACACTCTGGATCTCTCTCTCACACTCTGGATCTCTTATTTACCCTATATATCTTAACTTCCCTATACTACACCGAAATAACCTATACTGCTTTCTTCCAGATCTAACTCTCGATGTCACACGGAATACATCGGAATCCCCCCTAACCCAGAAGACAGGTAGAAAACACCTCCCCTCCAACTTATAACATTGCGGGAATGAGGTACCTGGACATTGAGGGATTGCGGATCAGGTAAGATCCCAGGCGGGATTGCTGCTTTAGATATTGTGAAGCGGGGACGTCCAGACACTGGTTAAGGGGTTCAGGAAACTAGTCATTCACGTCTGGCTTTTATTTCTAGATCACACACACACACACACACACACACACACACACACACACACACACACACACACACACACACACACACACACACACACACACACACACACACACACACACACACACACACGTAACAAGGACTAATTGTTGTATAATGTAATACAATAAATACATTTATGTCAAAAACGAATGTTGTTCTGACTAGGAATTTATTAAATGTATTTTATTTATTTATATATTTTATTTTAAAGCGGGTTGGGGGCGGGACTAGGGGCGGGGTTGGGGGCGGGACTAGGTGGCGAGTAGATTTTTGGTTGGGCGAGTAGATTTTTGGGTGATTTGTCGAACCCTGTATATATATAAATATATATATGTGTATATATATAAAAGCATCTTCCCTACACCAGCATTTTGCTTATTACGCAATATGACTTGTTTCCTTAATAGAAACTCTAAAGATGAGGCATAGTAATACAAATTGCACTCCTGAGGTCAGACTCTGGTTGCATTATGGAAAATATGAAGAAAATATTACACGCTTTTTAATAGGGAGTTGTCAAAATTCTGGATATAAGTGTTTGTGGAGATACAGTGTTAACCAAAACAATAGTAAGAGTATGGGTATAAAACAATAGCAAGAATAAAGGTAACTACATGGGACTCTGACTACGAATTATGTATACACTATATGACACATCTCTTCAGTCTGACTGCAAATTGTGATGATCTGTAATATAATACCATTATCTTATTATGCTGTTATGAACTTAAAAACCATCCAGACTTTACCAATGACAACCACTTTTATACAATATGAGTTTTTGTATTATTGTTCTCTCTGTTTTTGAAAGAGAACATATAGTACAATATGATTCATCTCCTCTGTTCGCTCCTTCAAAGTCAGAGAAATACATTTGGACCATGCAAACTATAATACAGTGTTGCAAAAAAAGCAAAAGATTTAAAAAAAAAGCTATGCTGTATAAACGGAAAAGTCTTTGTTAAGTATTATCTGCATTGATAAAAATGGTGCATTTTGTTTCAACCGTGAAACTGAAATGCCATTGAATTTTCCCCTTGTAGAAACACTAAGCCATTGTTACTTTAGATTATTAAAGATGTTTTTTTAAGGTACTGTATAAACTCCATGGATTGTTTTTCACTTCTCAATCTTAAATCAGAGAAAATGTATAGATTGCAACCACATTATAACCACTTTTTCATTGTGTTAACTTACTGTAAAGCCTACTTCAGTTGAAGGAGTCTATTGCACCCAGAACAAATGGGGAAAGGTTAAAATGAATGAGCTTAGAGTGATACAGTAACTGATTTTCTTTATTTCTTTATTTCCTAGTTTTTACACTATGGTCCATGCTAGCTCCTTTGTTCATTGCTAGCTCCTTTGTTCATTGATTCCTCTTGTAGCTGAATGATGTCATCATTGAGGTTGTAGAAAGAGTTGAAGGAAGTTTAATTACATGTTAAAATGTTCAATGCGTGTACTGTAGGTTCTTTGGGGTTGTCAAGTGACATTCTTGGCCTCCCTAATTTTTTTTTCCATTTCATGCAATAAAATGTTGACAAGTAAAAAAAATGGTTGTGTCCAATAAAGTTTCCTTATTCTTAACTAATAAGCATAATACACTACCAATTGTCATTCTGAGATGTTGCATCATATGAAACATATGATTAAGCTTTAGAGGAGGGCTGCTATTCCAAATACGCCTGGAATTATTCCATAGTGATGACATTATGTCCCTATTTTTCTCTTATTAAAAGTCTATTATGGACCAAGCTAGTGAATCTTCATTTTCTGAAAAATAAATTGGAAAAAGTTTGCTACAACTTTTTAATATAAAAAGTTCTGGGGAAATTGACAAATTCAAAGAACATTTTTAGATTTTTAATCAAACTTTGCCAGTTTCAATCAAAGTTGTCATTTCGAATTTTGCCCGAGAAGAATTGACACATGACATGGATTTTGTAGGAGAGAGAGAAAGGGAGAGAAAAGAGAGAGCAAGAGAGAATAAGAGAGAGAGACATGAGGCTAAAAGCAGGTTTCACTAAGAAGTGAAGGCCATTTTTTAAAGTCTGATAAAAAAAAGTGCATTATCGTGCGACCTGTTTTTTGTATCAGTGCTATAAATTCTATATCGCGATAGCTGCTATGTAGCCTCCATGCGTCTCCATGCACGGCTCTTACAGGTGATCGGGCATTAAAAATATTGATTTTTATAATAGTGTACATGAGCACGGGATCTCCTGAGCTGAACCGCATTGGTTCAGGATAACCATGTGCCTATTTTTTTTTTGGATGTGACGTCATGTAACGGAGTGAAACCAGCCAATCAGAATGGCTGTGCTTCCTTTCCTTGTAAGATTACATTACAAAAACCAACATGGCTGCTGTCACATGTTACTTTAGCCAGTCAGATTGTGAGATGCATCTCCCCAATCTGATTGGTTGTAGACTATGTGACAGAGTCAATTTTGGAAAGGATGTGATGTCATCCTAAGGGAGTCACATGGTCTACTACAACCAATCAGATTGGGGATATACATCTCACAATCTGATTGGCTGAAATAACATGTGACTGTGGCCATGTGAGTTTGGTGACATCATGTTAAAGGGAAAAGGAAGCACAGCCATTCTGATTGGCTGACTTCCCTCCCTTTACATGATGTCCCATCCCCAAAAAATAAATAGACACATGGTTATCCCAGCCACAGATGGCGTGGGAACAATTTCCCACTCAAATGTGACGTCACAGGCCGTATAAAAGCCTGGGCAGCCTCATTTGATGCCAAGAAGCTGAGGAGTGAATACCTCCTCCCCAATAGGAATACAATTACCCCTTCTGCTGTAAGAATTGACTCTGTTTCTTCTACACGCAGTTTAACGCTTGTGGATCCTCCTCCTTCCTTCTCACATCCACCACTATACCAGAGACAACAGAGTCAAGGAGTGACAGAAAGATGAAGTAGGTTTCAGAGAGGGACAGGGTCCGGTGCCACATATCACCTATTGTATCCCTTTACTTGGTCTTGTGTGATGGTACAATGTTTATACTGTGGGCAGATTATTAGTTGCAGTGAGACACTTTTTGAGATTCTGACACAGACCATTGGCGAGTCTATAAGGCTGACCCACCTCGAGGTGTTCAGATTTTTTGAATGACGTTCATCAGCCTCAATGCAAGCAATGTTCCTATCCCTTTAGTTGTGTCTCCTCCATGGTGTTGGATGTTACACAGTCGCTTACTATTGGAGTGGAGTTATTTTCTCAGGACAGTGTTATTCTCTAATGAACACTAACCCTCAAAAATAGCGCTTCTGAAATCCGATGCAGTAAGGAACCCCAACCCTCTCTAATAGTGTGTCTGTGATTAGATGCATTTTAAATTCTTCTGTATTTGTTACAATTTAAAAATGACCTGCACATTGCAGGGAACCTTTTTTTGCATGCCTGGGAAACTCACTGTCTTAGGATAGTACTGTATTTCCTTTTTCAAACATCCAAATCCACATGTTATATGTTTCTGCTGCTTTCTACATGGCCTTGTTCCTTTGACATATTTTGAACACAACTGATTTTGTTCTTTTGCAGCTCTACTATTACTAAGCCTAATAGTGTTGTACTACCCTCCTCAGTCTCACTCACTGTTTTGTTATTTTTTTAATTTTAATTAAAAAAATAAAAAATACAAAAAACATAAAAGAAAAAAAATACAGTTTAAAAAAACTATATATTTTTCTAATGTTAAAATTGTTTACAAAATTACAGTTAATCAAGTTTTAAAAAGTTATTTAAATTACAGCTGTTATGAATAACTACTATTACTATTGAAGGGAAGCCTGCTTTACTGGCCTTTGATTCCAAACAATCACATCAAGCATTGGCTACATTAATGGCCTGATTGAAATTCTTATGCAATATGCCAAATTGCATCTACTATCCTTTATCAAAAATCATTGACATAGATAATATTAACGACTTGTCGTTACATGTTACATTTTCATTATGTTTTTTTCTTATTCCAAGGTTGAGCTCTCTGCTCACGGTCTTCAATAATAGAAATTGATTTGCAATGACAAATTGCATATTATTTCATTAATGAATTATAGACATTACATGACAACCAGAAGAACTACTAGTGTTTTTAGTATAGACTTGTAGCCAGGTCCCCTCTGGTCCCCTTGGCTCCCCGCTTACCTCCGCTAGTCAGTGAGGCGTCCAGGAAGCGCTGCGGTAGGCGGGCTGGCAATCGGGTCACCGGAGCTCTGGGGCGACTCTAACTGCAGGGCGCCGCCATCTTTAATAAGCCGTGCAAGCGCAGAAGTGCCCCGACGTCTCGGCGCCCATTAGATCCCTCACGCATGCGCAGTACGGTCGAGAGCGGCGGCCATCTCAAGTATAGATTCTGTGGGGGAACTATATTTCCCAGGAGCCTCAGGGGCTGCACCTCAGGTGGGGGAAACCAGCCAATAGGGCTGCAGTATCCCCGCCACGAAGAGAGATACATTTGGCGGTACCCGGGGGTTGAAGCGCCCGACAGGTATCACACCCTACAAGTGCACCTTTGGGTGGGTTTGGCTCCTGTGGACACTGGGTGGTTAGGTGCCCAGGGCACCTCAGTACTTTGGGGGTAACCGCACCAGGATGAATAAGGTGGTGGTTGGACAGTGGGGTACTGTGTGGGCATGGTCTGTTTATTATATGTTATTAGTTGTGTTACCAGTAAAGATTATCTATTATATCACTGTGTGCATATCATTTCTTTACTGTGTGTTCCTGGGCAGGGGTTATCCAATTGTGCTTGGATCCCACCCAGGTGGAGGCGCTGTCATCATACACATCAGGCAAACCCCAGGCTCCCAGCAGCAGAGGATCAGGCCTCCTGTGAGCCAATCAGGTAAAGCACCACACGTAGTTTCCCTAGACACGGGGGGGAAGGGGGTACATTTGGAGGCACTGCTGAGATTCAGACCTGGGGTGCTCGAATCAGCAGTTAAAATTTGCAACATCATGTTTGTCTCCTCAAAGCAAGAGGTGCACAACTGGGCCTTAAAGCTCTGCGAACCCCCGCGCCATGTGGTCGCAGTGGGAGGAGTTCCCACCCTCACGCTCAAGAGTCATCCGTGACCACATAAGAAAACTCCCCAGTCTAGCCAACGCCCAGGTCATAGGTAACAGATATGACCCCAAATATCATTGGAGTGCCTTAATAATGGCGACAGGCAAAGAAATAGGCGAGGAAGATGCTCCTCGGGCCCTACATCTACCAGAGGCTCTGCCCACTGGTTGCCCACTCATATGCCCGGAGCTATCAGATCCCTTGGCAATGTACACACCAGGACTCTCCTCAGAGGTCCCCTATCAGGTTGAAGCCTCAACCTCTTCTTATATTCCATGGGAGTGGAGGACAAAAGCCCCGGCCTCAAGTACACCAACCAGGGAAGACTTATCCATACCCAGGGTAACCTTCACTCCAAGTGCCATGCTAGAGGCATCCCGCCGCACCGAAACTCCACACACGTGACCTAACCCCAGCCGGTATGAGAGTAGTCCTACGCAGGCTCCTAGCCAAAGGCCAGAATATCACAGTCGCCTGTTAGCTGGTGGCTCCAACTTGCGAGTAACTCTACCTACACTGGTAGAAGCCCCTTTATCAATGTCTTCCCAGTCCCAAAACTACAGAAAGCTCAAGGCCATAGTTGTTGGAAGAATGGTCCTGCACCGAGGCAGTGAAGAGGCAGCAGATAATGGAGTGCCTGCGGCATTCCGCTGCTACAGTGATGACCATGCACAGGTAGGAGAAGGCAGATATAATGGCCCAGATACTGCTGGATTTCCTAAACGAAGCCTACAGTCTGGAGGATGATGAGAGTGAGCTTTGGGCTAAGTACTATCCCCCCGCCAGAAGGCAGGTGAGGAGCTGTCGGTGTTCATTCACTGCATAGAATTGGTGTTGTGGCCGCTACTCACCCTGGAAACTCATCTCTGTCTCCGGCATGGATGAAGGCCAATGAAAGTAGCTCCTGCGAGGATCAAGTCCAACTCACCCTATAGCCAACATTCTCTGGTGTGTCATGCAAGGGAGTCCGTCTACGTTCACGGAACTATTGAACCAAGTGAAGGTGCACAAGGCACACACACGGCTGCATGCGCCTAAGAAACACAAGGAGTCCCGCAAGGAAGAGTCCAAGGGGGCATCGGCCATGAAGCCCAAGGAGGCAGAAAGTACCAAGGACAATTCCTCTTGGAAGCCGTCTACCTCTGCACCCAGGATGCCCCGGAGAGAGACTCCTACCTCCAGGACAGGTGCAAACAAAAATAACGTCTGCTACAACTGTGGACAGGAGGGTCACTACTCTCTGGAGTATCTGAAGCCCAAGAAATCCAACCCTGAGTCCATGACCTCCAAGGTGAAACTGACAGAAATACCTCCCATATTTAGAGAGCTCCCCAGCGTCTATCCCCGATGAAGCATCCAAACCGGATGCCTACAGTCGTGTGGGACCAGCTGCTATTATAAAAGTCCTGGTGGAAGGTATCTACTCATCGGCTTTGCTGGATACTGGGTCACAAGTTACTATCATATACTGACCCTTCTACGACCAACATCTTAAGCACCTGTCCATTCAGTCGGCGGAGAAGATGAATCTGTGGGGTCTCAGCAATGAGGACTACCCCATCGACGTGGTAATAAAAGTTTGGTTGGATATCCCACAACTAAACACCAACAAGTCTCACCCTATGGAAGTGGAGGTTCTGATATGCCCTGAGCCGCGGGAACATCCCAGCTCTCTAATTATATTAGGGACCAACGCCGATGTGGTGAGAGTGGGGATCCAGGCTTATTTTCAAGAGGCTGGCGAGCTACCATTATCCTCTCTACGGATATATCCGGTACTGAAGGAAGAGTGCTGCAGGGTCTCGGTCCAGGAGGGACATGCTGACCTATTTAATCACACAGCGGGCTTGACTGAGATTCCACCAGGGGGAGTAAAGTACAATGACGCAGTGTGCTGCTACCCGGGTCGTGATGAGGCAGAACATTACTTCCCTCTAGAGAGTACGGCGATTAGGATGTCAATAGAGGGTACACGATATTGCCAGAGGTACGAGAGTGGAATTCATCAATTCCAGTGAAGATCAAGCTGTTCATCCAGAACCTATCCCCTTACACCATGCCATTCGACCAAGGTCAAAGACCTGGTCGGATATACCCAGTTACCCGTCGAGACGATGGCTCAAGTGAACACCGCCGCCGTGCAAGATCAGCTGGCTGGGCTGCCATTTGACTTTGGGGAATCGACCCTGTCAGCCGAATGGAAGGAACGGCTAAGTGCCAAGTTGAAGAAACGCCGGGAAGTGTTCTCCACCAGTGAAATGGATGTGGTCCGCAAAAAGAATGGGTCGATCCACTTGTGCATAGACTACCGGACCGTGAACAACCGTACCAGATCAGTACACTCTGCCGTGGATCGAAGAGATTCTCAATGCGCTGTCGGGAAGTCACTGACTCAGCATGCTGGACCTGGGGTCTGGTTCATATGAGCTCCGAAGATCAGGAGAAGATGGTGTTTGTCTGTCCCCTCAGGTTCTGCCAATTTACCCGTATGCCCCAAGGCATTTGTGGTGCCCGGCAAGGTCCCAACAGTTGATGGAGAAGACCATTGGAGATATGAATCCCTGGGAATACCTAGTATACCTGGACAATATCGTCTTCAGCAAGACTCTCGAAGAACACGAGGAACGCCTTCTAAAGGTGTTAGGCTGATTGGGCAAAGAAGGTCTGAAGTTGTCACTGAACAAATGCTGATTCTGCCGTACGTCAGTTACCTATGTGGGTCACATGGTGTCTGCAGACGGATTGGCCACCGACCCCACTAAGGTCGAAGTCATGGTGAATTGGCAGAGACCAAAAAACATAATGGAGCTACGCTCCTTCCTGGGATTCTGCGGGTACTACCGCCGCATCGTGAAAGGATACTCTAGCAAAGCTAAGGTCCTCAACAATCTTCTGAAAATATACCCAAAGGAGTCTCGCCAGAAGAACACCTCTTCGCGACTACCCTTTGGAGACAAGTGGACATCCACCTGCAAAAAGGCATTCATCGGTCTTTAAAAGAGTCTTAAAAAAGCCCCCGTCTTGGCTTACGCCGACCCTGAGCAGCAGTATATCCTACATGTGGACGTGTAAGGACCCGTGAACCGTGCTGCCCTTGGTGCACTCCCCACTTACCCCAACCCCCAACCAGGTGCTCACTTCCTTCGCCTCCTGCAGCACATAATGTGCGCCAGCCACTACCAGCCGCTGTACTATGGGTGCACACATATTACGTGCGGAGGTAAATACTGAGTCTTCTGGCCCCGCCTCCAGGTTGCGCCCACATGCTGACATCATCGGCGCACAGCACACACACGTACCGCGTCATCGGTCATCGTCAGGGATCCTCCCCACACCTGTCTCCTGCACCAGATCTCCCAATCACAGCCGGCACTGCTGACACGCCTCTACTCTGCTGCCTACTCATTGGCTCATGTTTTGATTAAATGCCCTCTGGCACATTGGCTGAGCATAAACCTTTGTATGTTGCAAAGTGTTCACTGCTACCTTGCCTCCACAGTCTTGTCTTGCTCTTTTGTTCCTAGCTCTCTGTTCTTGAGCTCGGCTATCTCTCTGGACTCCGCTCTTCTATACTCCTGACCCCGGCTACCAACGACGATCTGTATCTCTCCAACCTCGACCTCGGCAAAGTACCCCGACAATCTGCATCTCTCCAATCCTGACCATGGCTAAAGTATCTGCAACGATCTGCACCTCTCCAACCCTGAACTCGGCAAGTATATTTGACTATCCGTACTTCTCCAAACCCGACCCGGCTACCTCGACCAATCTACACTCCAGAAGCGCCCACTCGGCTGTGGGAAGCATTATATATCTTTCCCTACCTCTGCCTCACGGTCACGCCTTGTTTGTGGTGAGCACTCCATTACAGGACTCAAACTTCAATGGGTTGGGTGCTGTACTGCACCACAAATACCCTACTGGTCTTTGCCCCGTGGTGTATGTGAGCCGTAGTTTGACCCCCAGCCAGCAAAATTACCCCGTCCACAAGCTGGAATTCCTCCCCCTCAAGTAGGCGATTGTTGACAAACTCCATGACTACTTGTATGGAGTTGTATTCGAAGTACGAATAGACAACAACCTGTTGACTTATCTTGACGTCCGCCAAACTGGACACCACCGGCCACAGGTGGCTAGCAGCCCTTTCCAACTATCAGTTTACCTTGAAGTATAGATGGAGTCCAAAAAGGAAACTGGTGTACACTACCGACACACTTTATTGAAGTGTGGTCGGTACCGCAAGCCGGGAAATCTCCCGGCTTGCTAGTGGCCGCCCCTCGGCGTGCCGCGCGTCATAGACGCGCGGTCACGCGTCATCGGGAGCGTGCGCCCGCTGCACGCGTGTCCAGGGGCTCCCCGAGGGAGCCCTGGTGTCCCGCGATCGCGGGACAGCGGCAGGGGGTTCCGGGGGACCCGGCGGACCCTGCAGCGGTAGGGAGAGCGCCCCGATCGGAGGGCGCTCTTCCGCTGCTTCGGCGTGCGCCCGTCACACTCGGGCGCACGCCAGGCTACTGCTGCGGCACAGAACGGGCAAATGCTCGAATAAACTGTGCCGCAGCAGTACAGTTGAAAAATGCAACTTGGAGAGAAATTACCATTTGAAAATATTTATTAGTTAAAAAACATAAAGGTAGAGTTCTGACAGATACTCTAGCATGTTTCACGCACAGGTCACTTTGTCAAAGAGACAACTATCGGTCTATCGGTCTCCTTGAGTGAAATTGTTTACTCTGCAGGATACATTTGCCTTACTGAAGTCGCCGGAGTCTGTCTCAGTGTAAAGTTGTAAGGAATCCGTTCCTGGGTTTGGTGGAAACCCTTTCCTTACAGAACTGTGCTACTTCCAGACAACCTCCCCTCACATCCACCTGTGCTGGCAATTACTGCAGTTCTAGCTCGGTGCTCTCTCATTGGAGGAATGCCCTCACACTTCTCTCCTGGGATTGGCCCGCTGTCCTTCTTATACTGCTCTCTTACATTGCCTCAGTGCCGAGCAGTCCTTTGTCATAGGATGTAACTGTGTTTGCCACAAGCTACCTGTTTGGCCGTCCTGTTCTTGTTTCTTTGTTCCTAGTTCTGGTTCCTGTTCCCTGTTCCTGGTTCCTTGGTCCTGCTGTGTACCTCCATTGCAGAAGCCGTGTCCTGGTTCCTGTGCTGAAGCGTTGGATCCTTCAGCTCCATGTTCCCTGAGGCCTGCTGCCTTTCCCATAGCAGAGGCCTGCCTTCTGTGGTCTGCTGCTCTCTCTCCTCGCAGAGGCCTGTTTTGGACTCCTGTGCTGGAGCGCTGGTTTGCCAGTGCTGCCCTGTTGTGTGCCTAGTCCGGTCTGCCTTCTCCCTTTGTGGAGACCGGTACCGTAGGCCGTTCCTGCTCCTCGCGCAGAGGCCACTCCCGCGCTGCTGCTGCTCCTACGCTGTAGCGGAGCGCACCTGACTTCCCGTTGCCGAACCCCTGCTTGGATATCGATGTTGCAACTGTCTCCAACCCTGACCCGGCTATGAATGACTACGAACTGCGCAATCCAGAACCGCTGCGCGACCTACGTTCGGTATATTCACATCCCCACCTCAGCCCTGCAGTCCGGTCCCGGTTTGTAGTGAGCACGTCCGTTACAGTATGCTCAGCCCCACAAACTCGTATCCCCCTGTGGTGAGGGTGGGATGCTCATGTCTGAAATCTTGTTTGCAGACACGGTGCATGTTTGAAATAATGCCGCCACCTGAAACCCCGTGCCTGTTTAAAGGTTTAACTCCATCTGAAAGTCAGCTCCTTAAAGGATTCCTTATTAAGGCCCTGGACTTTTAAAACAGACCCTGCTCTCCAGTCTTCCTTCTCCTGACTCCTCTGCGATCTGGCAAAAGGTAGACCACGTGCAAATGGCGCAGGCTCAAAATGCGCTCCAAGAACTATCTCTAGGTTTGGATCGGTGCATAAAACAGCATGACCTAACGCTGTTACTGGAAGGTTCCCCAGCGATACTAGTC
This sequence comes from Ascaphus truei, assembly GCF_040206685.1. Taxonomy (NCBI): domain Eukaryota; kingdom Metazoa; phylum Chordata; class Amphibia; order Anura; family Ascaphidae; genus Ascaphus; species Ascaphus truei. The sequence goes on from NC_134486.1 coordinate 246,106,419, forward strand.
CTGTTGCTAAACCTTTTGGGGGCCTCCTTCTGAAAATTACCAAACTGATTTTTTCCCTCTTAAACCAAAAAAAGAGTTTGCCACTGCCCCTAGTCCTGATTTAACCTTCCTTTGCTCAGACCCTGAGGTTTTGCCTGCTTTAACCCCTACTAGTCAGCTCTGTGAGGCTCCCATTGTAAATCCCTGTATTCCGCAAGCCAATGTTATGTACCTAGGACCAGAGACTAAACCCCCTATGTCCCCAGTTTCTGAGGCAAACTTCCCTTTCTCTGATTCTCAGGCATAGCCTGACTTAACCCTTGCTATTTCACTGCCTCTAAATTCACAAGCAGACTTTGCATCTTATGCCCCTCCTGCGGTACAAGTACTGCACCGACACACTTTATTCGAGCAAATACCCAGTATGTACCTGGCAGATATCTGGAATGCGCCGCTCCTCACCTCTGACAAGCCCCGTTGCGTTTGCCTTCCCAGCCTGGGTTCATGCCTGGCTGACGGGCGGCTGATCTGTTAAATGATAATGATTAGGATTTAATAGGCTGCAATGCTTCGCGTGTCTACCAGATGGCATAAATTCATGAATTGTAATGCAGTATATATATATATACTGTGCAGTATTGCAGCCAGCGGGAATAAAATGCTTCAATCCCTGCTTGGAAAATACCTCAATGCACTCGGGCAGAAAACAGTCACAAACCTCAATACACCCGGGTATACCCGAATTCGTGGGACTAGCCGAGCTCGAATAAAGTGTGTCGCCAGTGTAGATGAACCTAGGCCCACAGTTTCCAAGTCAGTTACCCTCTCCTCTGACTCTCATGCACTGCCTGCTTTAACCGATGCTAGTGAAACCTTTGAGCCTCCCTCTGTGTATTCTTGTAATCCCTACGCCAATGTTATTTTCCCAGCACCAGAAGATGAACCTTCTATGCCCCCAGTGTTTTTATAGCAAATATATAAGGAACTTGGTAATTCCATTTTCATTTAAATAGTTGTAGGGGTGTTCCCACTTCCTAGCAGTGCAATTAACTTAATACATTCACGTGGGACAGAATATTATGGTGGCTTTTCTTCTTATTCTGCAGGTCGGGCAATTCAACCCTACACTATGATGACTATTTAGGCACAAAATGATCCTTCTCACCAAATAAATATTCAGCCATTAAAACCCAACAGGAAGATCGTAAATGTGCTGGCCAGCGTGCTGCTGCCCTTTTTTTGGGGGTGGTCATTGGACTGTTTGAGAGGGTTTGTGGTCCATTCACACGTCAAGAGGACAAGGATACTCTTCCCAGATTGCAACAGTGCTCATCGCAACCACACCATGATGTTCATCACATACCCAGCACACCGCCATTCAAAGAAATACTCATCTGGTCACTTCATCTACTTGCTATTTGCTGCTAGCGCAATTAAAACGTGTCATACAATAAGGTAGATGAACTTGAGCCTTAAATTATGATCGGTGTATTCAACATTGGAGCTTCTCCTCGTCGTCTTCATCATGATGAGGCATTATTTTAAAAATACTTTTGAGATGCTGCAAGTGAGAGCCTGATTGGGAACTCTGTTACCCATTCATTTTAATGTTTTTGTACCTGTTCTGTGGTTTTGTAGGGATAACGCCCTTCCTGTTTACTGTATATTGCCCTGTTTTTTTTATTCCAAAAAATTATTAGATAAATTAAATTATTAAAAAATCCACCGCCCATAGGTTCTTCCTTTGGTGCCTCCTGTGTCGCTTCCTCCTGCAGCACTACCCTCCTTGTTCAGCATCATGGCAGCAAATGGTGCCATGACATCACGTGATGCCGCGTTTCCATGTCAACACAACGCCGATGGCACCGTGCCCTATGAACTCACAGCATCACTGGACGCCACAACGCCGATGGTGGGCTGCACAAAGTAAACGGTAAGAACTTTACAGAGGCCCGGCGCTCTCCACCCGTCAATCACTGAGGAAGTTTGTGGGATGCCTCTGTATATGGTAGGGAAGATACTATATATCCTTTGTATGCCTTACCTATCAACTATTAATATTCCTTTCTGTGACTGACCACCATACAGTTTGTCAAAGACTTGACATATAGGCAATTTGGGAGAACAACAGGAGTCATTCATGTCACCCAGGAGTCGCATGAAAAAGGATGCAATTAGAAAGACCAAAAGGCGATTTAAAGTCGAACAAAATGTATTTGTTCAGCGGTTAGTTAGGATTGCAACAGTTGCCCTAAACTCTCGCACTGACAGAACACTTGCAGAAGGAGAACTCAGCGAGTCCGCTGCCACCTTTACAAGAGCAGATGTTTTGGTTTTAGCAGCCCAGTATTCAATAATGAGGAAATTAAAGTGGTTAAAGATTTCATCTTCCTTGGCTCCAAAATTGATCGCGATGGCGACTGCCCCTCTGAGATTAAGAGATGGTTGTCACTTGGAAGAAATGCGATGATCAGTATGAACAACATCTGGAAGAGTAAAGACATCAGCTTGGTAACTAAATGCAGATTGGTCAGTGAGATCGTTTTCCCAATAGCAATGTATGGCTGCGAAACCTGGACTCTGATAAAAGGCAGACAGGCGAAAGATTGATGCATTTGAATTGTGATGCTGGAGACATCTGCTGCGCATTATGCGGACAGCCAGAATAACGAACCAAGCAGTTCAGGAATGGACCAAACCGAAAATCTCATTGGAGGCCAAACTAGCAAAGAAAAAGCTCTCCTACTTTGGTCACATCATGCGAAGCAAGTCACTTGAGAAGGACATCATGTTTGGAATGACTGGTGGTAAAAGAGGTAGAGGCTGCCCTAGACCTCGCTGGCTAGATACCATAAAGAAAGATACTGGACTGAACATAGCAGAATTGAAAGAAGCCGTGAGAGATCGGAAGACATGGAGCACACTGATCTATAGAGTGGCCGAGATTTGTACTCGACTGAACGGATAGAGAGAGAGTATTCAAGAGGTGATGAAATATACTGCATATGGGGCGCTCCATTTTGTGGTCTAAAAATGAAAATTAAGTACGCAACAGACATGCATATATAAATCAAATTATATAATTCTGGCAGCAATGATCTTCAGCTCAACCAAAGGAGGATCCTCCCAGGATCCTCGGGAAGTGGTAGGAGTAGGGTGCAGGGAGCGCAAATCGTAGAAGATACAGAAATATAACAAAATAAATTTGTCAAATACTAATGACAGGCATACAATGAAATAGCATCTATAATCAATAAGAGGTGAATACAGTTTTATAATAAGGATCAAACAGAACAGTTGGGTAAATGGCAGGTGCTGCTATAATGTGCAATACATAGATGGATAAATAAATAAATAACTCAAACGGCCATGTGTGAGTGGATCTAGGAATTAGTGTCTTTCAAAATGGGATATCCCTCTCCTCTGATAAGGAGATATTTCTTTCTCTTTGTTAGGTATGGTGACCCTGAGGTGGGGCGGATGTAGTCCTCTCTGTATTACTCCCCAAATAGGATGAAAGAACACAACTCCAAATAGGGGTAGTGAAAATACTGTTTATTATTAAAAAAATGCAAGAGCAAATGCAAATGCACTACTGTATGTAACTTGACTCCTCCAATGACGGCTGTAGTTCCGATCACTGTGGTACAGTGCGTCCCTGCTTCCACATCCATGTCTGCAGGACTGGATCCACAGTTGATCTGTGAAACTACGGCGATCATCTGAGCTTCGAACAACGCGTTTCGCATCACCTGATGCTTCATCAGGTTCTTGCAGCAGGTGTGTACAAGGCACAGAGGTTTCAATAGCTCTCCAAATAGTTTAAAATTAAAAAAATGACTGGTAGCATGTATGTGCAAACAAAGCACTTAATAAGCATTTATTTGTTAAGCGATCGGTTAGGATTGCAACAGTTGCCATAAACTCTCGCTCTGACAGCACACATGAAGGAGGACAACTCAATGAGTCTGCTGCCACCTTTACAAGAGCAGACCATGTTTTGAGGATCAGATAATATCAGATCTTATACTATATTAATGAAAGCACTGTATGCCTGTCTGGATGTCCGGTGTCCCTAGGGGAAATCTCATTGGTCCCTTGGGCCGCCCGCCCCCGCACACCTCTCATTGGCCTGAGGCGGAGTGACGGGACACACACACACACACACGCACGCACGCACACACGCACGCACGCACACACACACACTAGGTAGGGGGGGTGTTACATACATTAGCTTGTGGCGCGCCCCCCGATTATGTAGGGGGGGCACGAGCAGCTTGCAGGGAAACCTGGGGGCGCTCCGCGCTGCTGCTTCTATGTCTGTGTCTTGCAGAGGGGGCGGGGCCAGAAGATCCGTGCTGCTGCTTCTATGTCTGTGTCTTGCAGAGGGGGCGGGGCCAGAAGATCCGTGCTGCTGCTTCTATGTCTGTGTCTTGCAGAGGGGGCGGGGCTTCTCTCTGCACACAGACAAGCCCTCCTCTTCCTGTCTGCTTCCCGTTTTCAGCAGCATGGGGGGTTGGGGGATCGGAGCATGTCGCCCCCCCAGGTGAAATTGTGGACTGATTAAGTGTGTGTGTGTGTGTTGGTGGTGTTGGTGGTGGTGGTGGGGGGGGGAGTGATTGAGTGTGTGTGTGGGGGGATAGAGTGTGTGTGTGGAGGGGGGATTGAGTGTGTGTGTGTGTGTGTGTGTGTGTGTGTGTGTGTGTGTGTGTGTGTGTGTGTGTGTGTGTGTGAAGTGTGTGTGTGGGGGGGGATTGTGTGTGTGTGTGGGGGGGGATTGTGTGTGTGTGTGGGGGGGGATTGAGTGTGGGGATTGTGTGATTGTGTGTGGGGGGGGGATTGTGTGTGTGTGTGGGGGGGGATTGAGTCCCCCCCTCCCTGCCCTTTGCCCCCCCCTCCTTGCCCTTTGCCCCCCCTCCTCCCTGCCCTTTGCCCCCCCTGCCCTTTGCCCCCCCTCCCTGCCCTTTGCCCCCCCTGCCCTGCCCTTTGCCCCCCCTGCCCTGCCCTTTGCCCCCCCTCCCTGCCCTTTGCCCCCCCTCCCTGCCCTTTGCCCCCCCCTTCCACTCCATGCCCCCTGCCCTTCCATGCCCGGGCAACGCCGGGTATATCAGCTAGTAAGGAATATTAGAGGGGTGATCTGCCATTCATTGCTTCCTCACTGGTCACCAAAATGGTTGCATCCTGCAAGGTCTTCAGCAGCCTGCATAGCTCTTCCTCCTATGCTACTGTCTAGGCTGTAGAAATGCCTAATCCAACTGCCGGCTTCCATTATCCATGACAAAATCATTGACCACCTTCTGCAGCTAAATGAGGCACCCAAGCATAGTTAAGCTGCAATTCCAACGCATAGCAACCTCCAAATAAAACTGGTGACAAGTCAGGTTGTTTGCCTTCTGCAGCTTAGACAGGGCATTTCAGGCTGTGTATGATCAGCTTCAGTGAGCACATATTTTTGCTGCCACAACCAAAATGCTCTAAACATTATGACATGGAGTTACAGTATAAATCGTGTAACTACCTGTATTAAATTGAGTCAAGGAGGTAAAAGTGGGGATTTAAATTTGAAAGGGCTACAAATAAGGGATTGACCTGGATTCCACTTTGGGGCAGTGGTGTAACTAGAAATGCACAGGCCCCCAAGCAAAAAAGATTTCAGGGCCCCATTCATATTAATACGGACTGCAATTTTGTTCTCCCTCCCCATCCTCTCCCTGATCTTCTCTCTCATCTCTCCCCATCCCTCATCATCATCATCATCCCTCATCATCTCTCCCCATTCTACCAATACCTAATACAAAATACACCCCCCCTCCCAATAGATAATAAAACATACACCCCTCCTCCCCAATACATAATAAAAATACACCCCCCTTCCCAATACATAATAAATAGCCCCTCTTCCCCAATACATACTAAAAATACACCCCCTCCCAATACATAATAAATACACCCCCTCCCCAATACATAATAAAAATACACCCCCATCCCATATACACAATAAATACACCCCCCAATACATAATAAATATATCCCCCCCAATACATTATAAATACCCCAACTAAGCTTGGTCTCAGGACGCGACAGTGGGGGCTGGTGGGCCGGTGGCCGCACAAAGCAGTTGCCACCGGGCCCAGCTCTCCCCTGCTGCAGGCTTCTATCCTTCTGTCCCACGCGGAGCTTCCGATGTCAGTGCGTTCCGGGGCATCGACGACAGCGTGTTCCGGTGAGCGCCAGCATGGGACAGCATGTGAGGGAGAGAAACCTGCAGCAGGGGAGAGCTGGGCCTGATTGCAACTGCTTTGTGTGGCCGCAGGCCCACCAGCAACCACCAGGTCCCTGTCTGTCCCCTCGTTGGCCGCAGCATACCAGGGGGAGGTTGGGCCCCCCAAGAGTGCGGCTGCCTGGGTTAAAGATACGCCCCTGCTCTGGAGTATAAGACAAGTATCACCAAATCTGTCAACAACTCAGCATCCTTCCAAGGTTGAGGCGAGAAAGCCATTGTCCAGATTGTGTTACACGCTCTCCATGTTGAAGGAATCACCTTCACTTTAGAGAAACAATGTCAGAGACTCGGAATAAATATCTGATTAACTACATCTGATTAAGTACAGTATGTGCCACTGCCAAAAGTCGCAATGATGACCATGGAAAATGAACAGGATCATTTTTCAAGGGGAAATACTGTGTAACCTTGACGATCATACATTCCCATGACCGAGTTAACTATGATGCATTCGTATGCCTCACCTATCAACAATTGATGGTCCTTTCTGTGATTGACCGCCACACAAGTTAATGGCAAAGACTTGACATTCAGGCAAACTCGGGAAGAGGAGTCACTCATGTCACCCAGGAATCTCATGGAAATTGATGGAGTTAGGCAACGCCGAGTGTCGATTGAAAGTTGGAAAAGGATATAATATGACAAGATTGGAAAGTATAGAAATGTTTTGGAACCAATATGTTATTTGATTATAATGATTGATTATTAATTAATATATTTCATTGCTTGTCACCGATTAAATCAAGAACAACTCAGTGGATGATGTCTGCTGATCTTAGAGGAGCAAAACTACTGTAAGGCAGAGATCTTGACTGGATTTATAAATTATGATGGGCCTGTATTGGCATTGTGTTGGATTCCCAGGAGGGATATGTATTTTTTTTACCTATTCTGAATGCAGAGCACAATTTCAGGAGCATCCTGCACTGCAGAGTAACCTGATGCTGTGTTATGTAAATGAGAAATGTTACACTCATTTTCAAGGGTAGAATGATAGGGATTGTGGATTGGAATTATTTCCCATGAACAAGGAATTCCCAGTAAGTGCGGGAGTTAAACTCACATGAATTAAGTCAATGCCCTTGTACACACTGACCGTCGCTACTACCGATTGGATGGTTTAGTGAGGTCCTCGGATCTGCCCCCGCCAGATTTGGCAGTGGCTGTGATGGAGTGCCAAGAAGACAATCAATGTTGACAATCTAGAGGAAGTCAGTCGAAACAAGATTTCTGTAGTTGAACCTGTGGAAGGACCCAACTCTGCGAGGAGGGAGGGCACAGCATTTTCATATGAATATTACTGTGGTGGAAAAGATACCCTCAGTAATGGAGAGGGAAGAGCCTAGTGCTGAATAGAGATGGGCGAATCTGTCCAAATCCTTTTCCCAGATTTTTGCTGATGTTACCCCCAAAATGTGTTTTGCGGTGTAAAATAAATAACAAATTAAAGTAACAATGCTTTAATTAGCCCTGCCAGAATTAAGGCATCCTCCTCCTCTTCACCAACATGTAAGGGCGGATGCCCAACAATTAAAACACCAGTAACCCCTTAATTACCGTAAACGTTACTACCGCTAAGGTAATTAAAGGGTTACTGGTGTTTTATTGGGGTGGGTGAAGGGTGTACTGTAGTTGCCCTGGGGAGGGTGGTTGGGCCTCCCGGGTGTGTTGCGGGATCGGTTAACACCGTCATTACCTTAGCGTTGCCTCGGGGCAACTATCCCCATTCGAAAAACAAAAAATTCACAATTAAATGAAAAAACATTAAAATATAATACAACAAAAAATACAAGCCAATACACCCATTGATTGCCAATGTGGTAACCTATGCCCTCAATGGAAGCACAGATAACAACAATGGCAATGAATTGTCACCGTACTACCCACCCCCTCTACCCTCAACAACCCCAACAGATACAGTACAGTAATGGGCAAAAGCACTTTTGCCCATTTGTGGGTGTGGCGATGGGGATGGTGGGGGATGAAGGGTAATTGCCCCAGGGTGGGTGTTTAAGCCAACCTGGAGGGTTGTATGAGGGGTAGTAACCGCTAAGGTAATAAAGGGGTTAACGCCTCATGCAACCCTCCTGGTTGGCCTAACCACCCGCACTGGGGCAACTATCCCCTTTACTCACCCCCAACAAACCAGGTTCTATAGTTTAACTGCTTCATTACCTTAGCGGCTAGCTGCTAAGCATGTTCTTTTGCAGAACACCATTATGAATTGGCCGCGTTACTAAACCTGATCGGCAGAGAGATCACCCTGGCTGTGTGATTTTACTGTTATCTATAGCTAAATAAACTATGTTTAGTTTTACATCTCTGTGTTCTGTCTGGCTGTTCAAAGATCCTCGGTAGTCCAATCAAACCTGATTTGGGGAGCGTTAATATATGGTGGCACAATGTACAGAGAGCTCATTGTAGTACTGTATACTGTATACATAAATTCCATTGTAGCAACAAAGATGTAAAACAGAGTGCTTTACAATAAATATACTTGATTGCCCTGACTATTATAGTCCGCTAATGATTAACAGACTCTGGGTGCAATTAGGGAACTTGTGTAAATGATGTTTTACATCTTTGTTGCTACAATATATATATATATATATATATATCAGTGCACCGTAGTCAAGATTTCTTATTGGTACTAGGTAGAGCGTTGAACACATCTTTCGTTTTGGCATAAACATAAGTTCCACAGGAGTCCTATCCCTGTTTTGAAGCCTTATACTTCAAATCACTTAACGAGGATTTATAAAGGGCAAGTGTGGTACTAATTTCAGCTCCTATATTGTATATTATAGTTCATGCCTTAAATATCTTTTTGTTGTATCCTGGGATTGAGCAGTTTTATACTTATATATATTTATTCCTCTGTCACTAAAATTTTCAAAATATACTCTAGTGAAGAATGACAACAGGGTGCGTAGGCACCTCCATTTAAAGCTGGTGATGAGGCAGGTTGTTGGGTCCTGCAGCTTAGAGAGGGCATTGCAGGCTGTATGATCAGCTACAGTGAACACATATTTTTGTAGCAACAACAAAAATGCTCTGCTCATACCGAAACCGCGTTATAAATCAAATAACTATTACATTGAGTCAGGGTTGGCCAACTGGCGATTTAAAAGGGGTACAAAGAAAGAAATTGGTCAGGACTCCACTCTGGAGTACAAGACTATTAGCACCAATTACTGTATACCAACAACTAAACATCCTACCAAGAGTGAGGCGGGAAAAACTACTGATAATAAGAAATGGGTAACCCAGAGGATTTGTGATCTCTGAGGTGCAGTTTGAATCAGTAGGTACTAGTTGGGTACGACAGAATGGAAGTTCTGCTAGCATTAATTTAGCATGTAGGTGATGAAATTACCCACTCCCGAGTTGGGGGGCAGGTTTTTTTTTTCACTACAACTGTCATTGTTAGTAACATTTTCAATATTATGCTTCCACATATTATACATTTTGTTTCAGCAATACTAGGTTTGGAATGTGACATACTGTAGGGTGGGGAAAAGCAGCTTAAAGAGGGCAGCAACCTCCCATGACGTGATTAGATCAATACCATAATGGAAAGTTGAGAAAAAGTTTGAAGAAAGAGTTAAAGACAGCATCAAATCGTTAAGACGTAAACGGCTGTGGTCCCACCAGTTCACACAGAGGATTCAACCCGACAAGCCAAGGTCTGTCAGACCGGTGGACTCCATCACTTACCCCTCCCAGGCATTTTTTTCCCGCTGGCAAATGTGTACCTGTAGTGCATTGACAACGGTGGCTCTCCCCCATACTGCACAAGTACTTTGAAGATTACCTCTCCACATTTTTGGATGATGCCAGTGGCCTATTGTGGATGGCCTTATTTTCTTTTCACTACAACTCATATTTTTATTTACATTATCAATAGTAAACTTTAACATATTATCGATTTTTGTTTGAGAATTACTACCTAGGGATAAGGACATAGCCGGCTCACTGGAAGTTTCTCTTTCAGTTGCCTTGTTATATATCTTCTTAACTGGACGTTCTTTGTCGTCTTCTGGACAGAAAGGGGGAGGGGGTTGGGGGCAGGCCAGGAGAAGTGGGCCTTCTGCAGTGAGATTGTTATCTAGGCTGAGTACTAGATTGAGTAGTAGTTGTATCTGGATCATCATCACCAGTACCAACAGCACCACTTTTAATAGATTGAGCAGATTATATACAGCGGCACTAATGCCGCTATCTACACCATAAGGACCTGCACCAAAACTACGTCCACTTGTGCGTCTACTTTCCCAATATTTATTCAACTGACTTTAACTGATGTTTCTACTGATCAAATTATTTATTAATGCCTCCTTGTTTTGTGCTTGAGCTGGATGGTACTAGTGTTAGGCCAATATTAACCAGATATACTTTTGTACACTACAGTGAATTGTTATTTGAGAGTGTAACTAAGCATTAAAGTGATCACATATTTTTCTAGCGACTACCAGAAAGCTCTGCTAATTCCGACACCGAGCTAGAAAACGATTGACTATTAGATTGAGTACGTGGGCAAAACAAGGAATATGTGTAATTTTGCCTTGTTTAAGTGTTGCAACCAAGTTGGATCCCCTGCCACAAACCCAACCTCCATTGCCCTTACAGTTAGTCACCGCTGTATTTTTGCTAAAACATCCGAAGTGGTGTGTGCCTTTTATCCATGTTGCTATTATCCATCGTCCCCTAGGACCTACATCTCAATTTCTCCACAGCACAGTTCCTCTAGTCCGACACATCCACTGTCATCCTGAGAGACTGATAATCCCAAAACCACTTCTGTCACCCATCACATCTCTTTAACCTTTTTCTATGTCCTATCCCAGTGGATCATGTCTCTTATTCACTGCAGTGGACACCCCCTTGATCTGTTTTTTCTCCCACTGTCTCTAACACTCCCTTCCCTCTCTCTGATCATCACCTCCTCACCTTTAGCCTCCTCACCTTTAGCCGCACTCTACTGTCTGCATCCTTCCCAACACCTACATGCACACACGTGCACACACACACACACACACCAATATGCTCTATACCCACTACAATTTTCAACATCTTTACAACCTCTCTGTCAGGATGTGCTCACCACAAACGAGATGGGACCGCGGTGCTGAGGTGGGAAAGGTAATTACGCCACCCACAGCCACGAGGGCACGTCTTGATTGAAGAATGGTCTGGGATTCCGGGATCGGGGTAGGAGAGGTACGGATGGTAGAGGGTGCGGTAGCCAAGTCCAGGGTTAGAGAGAGAGACGTTGTCGTTTACCGTAAGCCAGAATCCGAATGCCAGAGATGAGAAGAGTCGTGATGCCGTATGCCGAGTTCGGGATGCCAGAGGTGCAGGAAGACGTAGCAGAAGCCGGTCCGGTACACGAGGAAATCTGTGGAACAGAACTAGGGAGGCAGAGAGTGATGAGGACAACTGGTTCTATGCTCAGCCGACGAGTCAATGAATCTGGAGGGTATATGTAGGTATGAGGAACCAATAGCCGAGAAGCAAGGCGGGGGTGTGTGAATGGGCCAGGCTGAGACAGGGATAGGTCTAGATGAGTTCCTGGAGGAGGAGCTATAAATCCTAGAAGTATTGGTGCATTGTATTGTGGCATTGCAAAAGGGTACTGTCTCTTTAAAGGGTTGGTGCGCCCCTGTGTGGCCGCGCCTCCCGGTGGCAGCGTCTGTAGCTGCGTGCGCGGGCCCACGCCCTGAACCGAGGGCAGAAGAAGAGACTGGATGTGCGCGCGCGCATAGAAGGACCGGAGCTCGGCGCCATGGAGAAGGAGTCCCTGTGAGTCGCGGGAGACCCCGACAGAGCCGCGGGTGAGTAAGGAGCACGCCGTGCACGGCGTAACTCCTGCTTCCTTACAGTACCCCCCCCTTCAGGGGCGACCTCCGGGCGTCCATGACAAGGCTTGGAGGGATTCCTATGATGGAAAGCCTGAAGAAGGCGAGGTGCGTGAAGATCCCGATGGGGAATCCATGAACGTTCCTCAGGTCCGAACCCCTTCCAGTGAACCAGGTATTGTACTCCTCCTCTGGAGATCCTGGAATCCAAGATAAACTGGACCTCGTACTCCTGTTGACCGTGAATCGTAAGAGGAAGTGGAGGAGAAGTATTCTTGGAAAAGCGAGGACTCTGAAATACTGGTTTAAGTAAGGATACATGGAAGACCGAAGGTATCTTCATCGAAGGTGGAAGGCGTAGCTGGTAAGCCACAGGATTAACCCTCCTAACTACGGTGAAGGGACCGAGGAACTTGGGAGCAAGCTTCATGGTAGGAACCTTTAGTCGGATATTCCTGGAAGAAAGCCACACCTTGTCTCCTGGAACAAACTCCGGTACTTGACGTCGAAGGCGATCTGCCTGGAGTTTCTGTCTCCCTGTAGCTACCCTTAAGTTCTCCTGAATCCTTGTCCATAAGTCTTTCAGCCGGGAGATGCGTTTGTCCACCGCTGGTACTCCTGAGGATAGGGAGGAAAAAGGTAAACGAGAAGGATGAAAGCCACAATTAATAAAAAATGGAGATTCTTGAGTGGAATCATTGCGAAGAGAGTTAAGAGCAAACTCGGCCCAAGGAAGCAAATCCACCCAATCCTGCTGCGTATCGGTTATAAAACATCGAAGATACTGTTCTAGGTTTTGGTTGGCCCTCTCCGTCTGCCCATTGGTCTGTGGGTGGTATCCTGAAGAGAATTGAAGTGAAATCCCCAATTTTCGGGAAAAGGCACGCCAAAATCTTGATACAAATTGAGATCCACGGTCCGAAACAATAGTTGCTGGCACCCCGTGAAGACGAAAAATCTCCTGAATGAAGACATCCGCAAGGCGGGAGGAATTTGGAAGACCCCTCAAAAGGCACAAGATGCGTCTGTTTGGAAAAACGATCAATGACCACAAGAATCGTATCCTTTCCCTTGGAATCTGGAAGCTCCACAATGAAGTCCATAGAAATATGGTTCCAGGGACGGTCTGGAATGGGTAAAGGAAGAAGAAGGCCTGCTGGTTTGACCCGAGGTACCTTGTTGCGAGCACAAGTACCACACGATTTGACGAACTCCTCTACATCCTTAGCTCTCTCTGGCCACCAGAAGGTGCGTTGAACGAGATCGTTAGTCTTCCGTATTCCCGGATGTCCTGCAGATTTAGAAGAATGACACCATTCTAAAACCTTTTTGCGGTGTTGGACTGCCGTGTAGAGTTTTCCCTCTGGAACTTTGAGCCCTATAGGAATCTGAGATTGCTCGGATTGAATCTTACCCATAATATCAAAGGAATTGGCGGACAGGATACATCTGGACGGAATGATAGTCTCTAGCTGTTCTTCAGATTTGTCCTCTGCAAGGAACTGTCGAGAGAGGGCGTCCGCTTTAAGGTTCTTGGAGCCAGGAATGAAGGAGATGAGGAAATTGAATCGTGAAAAAAATAATGCCCAGCGGGCTTGCCGAGAGTTCAAACGACGTGCCCCTTCTAGGTAGAGAAGGTTCTTATGGTCTGTAAGAATGGTTATGGGTGTCTCTGTACCTTCTAAGAAATGTCTCCACTCCTCTAATGCTAATTTGATCGCTAAAAGTTCCCGGTTCCCGACATCGTAATTCTGTTCTGCGGATGAAAATTTCTTCGAAAAGAAGGCGCATGGATGCAGTCTGGCTAAAGGAGATGTCCTCTGGGATAAAACAGCCCCAGCCCCGATGTCAGAAGCATCTACCTCCAAGGTAAAAGGAAGTTTAGGATCCGGGTGTGTGAGGATGGGCGCAGAAACAAAAGCCCTTTTCAGCAGATCAAATGCCTGTATGGCGGTTTCAGACCATGATGAAGGATCTGCACCTTTCTTCGTGAGTGCAGTTATGGGAGATACTGTAGAGGAAAAATTGCGGATGAAACGTCGATAATAGTTTGCAAAACCCAAGAAGCGTTGTACAGCTTTGAGAGTGTTCGGACGAGGCCAGTCCAAAATCGCCTTAAGTTTCTCTGGATCCATATTGAAACCGGAATCAGAAATAACGTAACCCAAAAACGCCACTGATTTGATATGGAACTGATATTTCTCCAATTTCGCAAAGAGATGGTTCTCCCGAAGGCGTAACAACACATGCTGAACGTGTTTGATGTGCTCTTGAGTGGATTGAGAAAAGATAAGTATGTCATCTAGGTAAACAATAAGAAATTTGTTAAGAATGTCCCGAAAAATCTCGTTGACAAAATCCTGGAAAACTGCTGGTGCGTTGCACAGGCCGAACGGCATCACCAGGTATTCGTAGTGGCCGTCATGGGTGTTAAAAGCAGTCTTCCACTCGTCCCCCTCTCGTATCCTTACTAAATTATAGGCCCCTCTTAGATCCAACTTAGAAAAGATAGTAGCTCCCTGGAGACGATCAAATAGTTCTGGAATCAAAGGTAGAGGATAGCGATTTTTGCGCGTGATGTTATTCAAGCCTCGGTAGTCAATGCATGGACGGAGAGAACCGTCCTTCTTTTTGACGAAGAAGAAGCCTGCACCAACTGGGGAAGAAGATTTTCGAATGAAACCCCTTTCTAAATTCTCAGCGATGTAGGTACTCATGGCTTTCGTCTCTGGGATAGAGAGTGGATACGATCGTCCTCTAGGAAGAGGTGCTCCAGGAAGTAGGTCAATGGGACAATCGAAAGAACGGTGCGGAGGTAGTATCTCGGAACGTGCCTTGTCGAACACATCGCGGAATCCCCAGTACTCAGAAGGTAAGGAGTCGATCTTCTCTGGCAGAGTAGACAACCCACCAATCCTCTGGGAAACCCTGGTACAGGTTTTGGCACACGAAGTAGCCCACTGGATGGGTTCCCGATCCGTCCAGTCGATGCGAGGATTATGGAGTTGAAGCCAAGGAAGACCCATAATCAGCTCAGCAGAGGGAGAGTGGATCACATCGAGAGTAATGAACTCCGTATGGAGATCGAAGAACTGTAGTTGTAGAGACACCGTCTGTAGTGTGATAAATGCCGGTTGTAAGGGTCGACCGTCAATGGCTTCCAGACCTATAGGCGTCTTCTTGGTGACAAGTGAAATATTGTTTCGCCTAGCAAAAGTCTCATCAATAAAGTTACCAGCGGACCCAGAATCAATGAACACTCGCGCTTGAGCGTGAAACCCCTCTCCAGACAGTGTAATAGGCAACATTATCCTGGTGGGTAGTATGTCATTGACAATAGGAGAAAGGATAAGAATTCCCAACGAAACTCTCCGGGATTTCGTTAGGAGTTGGCGTTTCCCGGCTTGTGAGGACACTGGGGTAGCATGTGACTGGAGTTGCCACAGTACATGCAGAGACCGGCATTACGCCGACGTTGTTTCTCGGCAGGAGGCAGCCTGTTGCCCCCCAGCTGCATTGGTTCCGGAATATTCTCGGAAGGAGGTAACGGGGAAATGAAGGAAGGAGCAAGGTTTCTTGGCACCCGTTGTCGGTAACGAGAGCGTTCGAATCTCCGTTCCTGTAGACGCTGATCTACTCGAACCGCAAGGGTGATTAACTCCTCTAAATCAGTAGGACGGTCCCGTGCAGCGAGCTCATCTTTCAGGGACTCAGACAGACCCTGCCAAAACGCAGAAGATAATGCTTCGTTATTCCAACCCGTCTCACCAGCAAGAGTGCGGAACTCTATGGCATACCCAGCGACGGTACGATCTCCCTGGGTTATATGATGAAGGGCCGAAGCTGCCGTTAACTTCCGTGCCGGGGTGTCGAAAACTCTTCTGAACTCCTCGACGAAGAGATCGATGTCCTGGGTGAGAGGCCCTTGTTGTTCCCAGATGGGAGAAGCCCATGCCAGGGCCTGGTCGGTAAGGAGAGACAGGATAAAGCCGACCCTGAAAACAGAAGAGGCAAAACGAGAGGGAGCGAGACGAAATTGGATGAGGCATTGGTTAAGGAAGCCCCTACATCCTTGGGGGTCTCCACCATAGTGTTTGGGAGGTGGAATACGAGGTTCCAGTGCAAACGGAGGAGTGGGAAAGGGAGTTGCAGGTGCAGGGGAAGCTCCGGGTGAAAGTTGCCGAGTGAGAGCTCGAACTTGAACCGTAAGAGAGTTAACACTTTGCTGCAACGTATCTGTCCGTCTATCCGTTTGTTCCAGATAAGTCTCTAGTCTGGTAAAAAGTGCAGAATGGGCATTAATAGTGCGCTCCACCTCAGCGGGGTCCATTTTTGGTGGGCTGAGCATAATGTCAGGATGTGCTCACCACAAACGAGACGGGACCGCGGTGCTGAGGTGGGAAAGGTAATTACGCCACCCACAGCCACGAGGGCACGTCTTGATTGAAGAATGGTCTGGGATTCCGGGATCGGGGTAGGAGAGGTACGGATGGTAGAGGGTGCGGTAGCCAAGTCCAGGGTTAGAGAGAGAGACGTTGTCGTTTACCGTAAGCCAGAATCCGAATGCCAGAGATGAGAAGAGTCGTGATGCCGTATGCCGAGTTCGGGATGCCAGAGGTGCAGGAAGACGTAGCAGAAGCCGGTCCGGTACACGAGGAAATCTGTGGAACAGAACTAGGGAGGCAGAGAGTGATGAGGACAACTGGTTCTATGCTCAGCCGACGAGTCAATGAATCTGGAGGGTATATGTAGGTATGAGGAACCAATAGCCGAGAAGCAAGGCGGGGGTGTGTGAATGGGCCAGGCTGAGACAGGGATAGGTCTAGATGAGTTCCTGGAGGAGGAGCTATAAATCCTAGAAGTATTGGTGCATTGTATTGTGGCATTGCAAAAGGGTACTGTCTCTTTAAAGGGTTGGTGCGCCCCTGTGTGGCCGCGCCTCCCGGTGGCAGCGTCTGTAGCTGCGTGCGCGGGCCCACGCCCTGAACCGAGGGCAGAAGAAGAGACTGGATGTGCGCGCGCGCATAGAAGGACCGGAGCTCGGCGCCATGGAGAAGGAGTCCCTGTGAGTTGCGGGAAACCCCGACAGAGCCGCGGGTGAGTAAGGAGCATGCCGTGCACGGCGTAACTCCTGCTTCCTTACACTCTCCTTTCTCTCATCAGTAACCTTTCCTGTCCAGAACTGGGAGTCCCGCTATACAACAGTACACTCATTATCCCTAGACAAGTCAGCTCCTGTCACCACAAGTCACTCCCAACAAATTAAATGACAACAATGGCACAAGCCAAGCTCCTACAGCTACCACCAAAAGTGCTCACGCACTGCGGAAAGTCACTGGAGGAAATCACGCTCTACAGCAGATTTCTTCCATTACAAACTCTTACTCCCCTCCTATAGTAGTGCTCTCATTCTTGTAAAGCAAAACTACTTTTCTTCTCTCATACTAATTCTGTCCTCTAACCCAGAATGCCTGTTTTCAATCTTTAACTCCCTTCTCTGCCCTACTACACCTTCACCCCCTTCCAGTCTCATGGACCATGATCTTGCCACCTACACAGATAAGATTGAGTCCATCAAACATAACATCTCTTGAGTTCATGTTCCACATGAAACATCTACCTATCTTTGCATACCTAGATCTACCCTCAGATAATTTCCCCCTGTAACTGAAAAGAAGGTCTCCATTCTACTCTCATCATCTCTACCTACAACCTGCCCTTTCATCCTATTCCCTTATATCTCATCTGCTCCCTCTCTGGCACGCAAAGTCCCACCATAACTAAGCTTTTAAACCTATCTCTCTCATCTCTGGCACATTCCGATATTTCATCAAACATGCACTCATCATGCGCATTCTAAAGAAATACTCGATCCAGGCCCTCTTTCTAACTACCATCCTATCTCTCTTTTGACTCCAAGCTACTTGAGCAGCTGGTATACAACCACTTGACTGACTTTCTCTCCAACTCCCTGCTTGACTCTTAACAATTTGGTTTCCACCCTCTTCACGCCATGAAAACAGCACTAGCAAAAGTGGCCAACAACCTACTCACAGCAATGTCAAAGGGTCACTTCTCCTTACTAATTCTCTTGGATTTCCGGCTGTCTTCTAAACCTTTGATCACCCCTTCTCTGGCACTCACTACACTCCATTGGCTCTATGATGCAGACCTCTCCTGGTTCAAGTCCTATCTATCCATCCGATCTTGTAGTGTAACCTTCTCTGGCTTCTCCTCCTCCTTATTTTCATTCTATTGGGGTCCCACAAGGCTCTGTCCTTGGCCCTCTGCTCTCACACCACTCTTTACTGTACCTCTACTCTCGGTGAACTAATACAATCCTTTGGCTTTCAGCATCACCTCTATGCTGATGACACCAAAATCTACGTCTCCTCCTATAACCACGTCTTCTTTCTCTCGTCCCATGTCACCAACGGTCTCTTTACAATCTGCTCATGGATGTCCCACTGTTATCTAAAGCTTAACATGTCCAAAACAGAATAGATAATAATTCCCCTTCCACTGTCACCACTACACCAAAACTCTCCCTCACTGTCAATAATACCACAATCTCATCAACACACCAAATTTCTAAGAGTCAACCTTGACTCTGCGCTCTCCTTTATTCCTTACATTCAAGCCCTCCCTCACTGTCCTGCCACCTTCCCCTCTGAAATTTTGCTAGGAAACTTTTCTCACCCACGATGCAACTAACATTTTAATTAACTCACTTACTGCTGCGGCACAGCTTAGTCTTACAAAAGACGGGAGCTGGCCGGGCACGTGACGGGCATGTTGTTGAAAGTTGCGTGTGCGCTCCCCGCACATTGCCCGGTCTATCCCGCGCCGCAATAGAAAAGCGCTATAGCGGTTTCTATTGAAAGCGCCCGAGGCGCTGGAAAGCGGCTGCGAACCTTCCCGGGTCGTGGCAGGGTATGGCCGCGTGGCGCCCGCGTTTTTTTTTAACTGAGGTGACGGCCGTGTTAGAATTAACAGTGTCGCCACTGTATATTGTCCTGCCTTGACAATTGCAACCTTCACCTAGTTGGAATTCCCCTCATCCACCTGTCCCAACTCAAATCCATCCAAAATGCTGCTGCCAGACTTACCTACTGTACCTCACTCACTGCTCTCTCTGCTGCTCCACTATGAAACTTCCAACACTGGTTTTCCATATCCTCTACAATTTAAATTTTAAGCCCTAGTTCTGACATACAGAGCTCTCAACGACGCTGCCCTCTTATATCTCAGCGTTCAATCACAAATATATCCATAAATGCCCCCTATGTTCTGCCCTCGACATCCGCCTCTCCTATCTTATCACCTCCTCTCATTCCCACCTACAAGACTTCTCCCGTGCTGCCTTCTCCCTCTGGAATTTCCTTCCATGCACCATCAGACTCTTTCCCAGCTTTCAGACATTCAAAAACTCTCTAAGACTCACCTTTTTAAGGAAATGTATCTGGCATACTCCTAACATCTACCCGCCAACCCTATTTGGTAACAGCTGTGTGGCCGGACCAAACGCCATGCTATCCAACAACCCCTAACATCCAAATCCCCCAAACCTTAATATATCCAGCAGTGCAGCTACTGTATATCATACTCCATCCTGAGGCATAGTGCACCCCCACAATGAGCAGCCATTTTACCTTTTGTTTCAACATTGCCCCTTATTCCCTCTAGAAACTAAACTCTCAGAAACAGGGCCCTCATTACCTTCTGTATATGTTTGCACTTGTCTGTCCTTACTTGTATGTGATTCAATTTATGCCATTGATATCACTCTGTATCCCAACTATTCCGTGCTGCTGAATATGTTGTCAATTTTCAAATAAACGATAATAATAATAATAATAATAATAATAATTTGTATTCTTTTATTTTAGAGTTTTTAGACCTCCAGTTTGTGTACAATGACAATTTACTAAAAAGAACACACTCTGCTACTTTCTAAAAAGGTTTGGAGCAGTCTCCCCTGTTCTTATGCACCACAGGTGCTAACCGCTCATAATGCAAGCCCTTGGCATTTTGATGTTTGTAATCACATGGGTGAAGGGTAGGATGTAGTTCAAGCATTTGAAGTTCACCAAACTCCTTCATTTTAGCCATTGATTAAAGGGCTGTTTGTTCCCATTTAAAAAAATGAAAATAAAAGCTAAGAAATGTGTTCAATCATTCTTTAGACTATTATGTAGGGCTGTACCATTATCAATCAAATAGTGCCATTGAGCATAGTTCTCAATTTTTAAAAGAACTCATGCATATCACTTTCTGACATGAAATATTCATATTCATGCAGTTGTTGAAAGGTGTGGATACATTGAACCTAACTCGTCACAGGACACCATGCAAATCATGTTTGCTGCCAGAGCAATCCATCATTATATTTGACATGCAGATAGCTGGAACTGTGGCAGATGCTTTCCCCTCTTGTTGCTTTCACTAGTGACATTCCTTACAGGATGCATTATAAACAAGTCTTTAGTGCCCTCATGTGTCAAGACACAGAATTCAGTTTATCTTCCTCTAAATGTGTTTCGTTTTAAATAATTTCCTAATGGTTTTGTTTCTTGCTGTAAGAACCATATTATTCTTGCACTTAAATGTTACATATTTATGAGTAAATTCTGAAACGTTTTTGTATCGCTAGTGAGGCCGTATAATCAGGTCATATTTTACTTCCAGTCTTACAAGAAGGTCTTTTATGAAGATCCCAATCTTCAAATGCAAAGAGTGAAAAGAGGGGATGTATGGGATTTTCTTTTATTGATCTGATGTAGTGTCTTGCACCATGTTTGCCACAGTTTTGTAGCTGATAATACTGATGAATAAACTCTCAAATCTCCTAACATGGGTTTGGGGATTTAAACTTGACAGCTCATCCAAACTGATTTTTATCTTTACTTGGAAATCTCCTGTTCACTTGCTTTGGCATCTAGAGCCACACACTATCTCCTAGAGAACACATTGTACAGCATCAAAGAAAATATTTATTGTATTTCGTTTTTGTTCTCACATAATGCACACAGTTTTTGTAATTCTGACAAAAAAATTACATATACAGCACACGTGTGTAAATGTGGGGATTGATATGAGAGAGAGAGAGAGAGAGAGAGAGAGAGAGAGAGAGAGAGAGAGAGAGAGACACTTTTAAAAACTTTATTATACTAAAAAAGTTTCAATATAAAACACTTTTAACAGGAATATAAGTTACATATGAAATGTCAACTCGTCATCCTCACCAAGACTACAAACAGCATCTCTCACACACCATTTCTTAACAAACATTTGAAAATTACTATAAATTGCATAAAAACGATAATTAATCCGAATTATGGACACTCCATGGGGTGTATCCTGGAACGATGATCACAGTGCCTCCATCTGTACAGGATTCTAGGTGTAGAATAACCCCTGACACAGGACCCACATACATTAACCAATACACACGAGAATAGGTACTTGCTCCCTACACATGCAGATGCACACCCTGCCCTAATGCTCTCCCAGCTCCGACTGACTAGCGTGGTCTGAGCCTGTGACATCTAAATCCTGTGAGCAGGGATTCCTGGCAACCCTATTGGCTATTTGGCTGCGTGTGACCACCCCTGAGGCTCCTGGGATATGTAGTCCCAGCTCTGAGCCTCTTTCTATTGGCTGCCGCTTCGCGTGCTATCTCCTGCACATGCGCAACTCTTACGCCAACCCCAATATGGCCACCGGACTGTCTGTATCCTCCTGCGCATGCGCGACTACCTGCATGTGCGACTACCAAAATGGCGACCCCCGCTACTCGGGTACGCTGCGCAGCCTCTGGAGCAATGGAGCGCTCCCTGCAACTGGCCCCCACCTTTGCGGCCAGCCGGCGGGTCCGTCGCTGACTCCGGTGGCACCCGCGCCAACCACCTGAATCGGAGGTAACGAGGGGGCCCAGGGGGAACCCTGCTACACATACATACATACATATATATATATATAAAAGCAAGATACATACAGCGCAACTTCAAACAATAATCCAAAACAGTAATTAATATAAAAACTGTACCTAGCCAATTAAATAAAACGAGAGGTATTAACCCTTTATAAACTAACTGACCCTGATAAACCTGCTGCCACTAAGGTCCACGGCTCCACAATTGCCGTTAGTGAATGTACGAAAAAGAATGACCTAGGCGCAAAGAAACAAGGGAGAGAGAGAAAAAAAGAGAAAAAGAACCATCATAGGTTACTATGTCCAATATTAAAAATCACAGCAATGGTGAGATATGCACTTACAGTTAGCTTGATCAATATGTGCGTTGTATCCACTCTGGGATCAGGAACTCAGCTTCTAGATTTCTTATATCTCTGCCAGGGACTCTGTACTTCCAAGCAGCTGTCTTCGCAGTGCTTCACAATGGTCACAGTGAGCCTGAATATACAGATTCTGTATTACAGACGGATCCCATATTGGGGATAAGGTAGGATAGAGGAACAACATAGCATAAAACCTTTTATTAAAACAATGGTAAAAGAACCTAAATAAGTAATCAACTCACACTTTTTGAGTTGTACAATAGCAGTTGAGAGCTTTGTATATGAGTCTCTCACACTCAGTGATGGATTGACGCCAGCTTCGAGTTCAGCAAACTCACGCAGTCACTTCTGCGTCACGTGATCTCTGGTCTCGCGAGATCTTCCCTCTGCTGCTGATACTCAATACTCCGGCTCCGTAATAGGAATCAGCTTGTCAGCTTGTCACTCTCTCTGCTTGCAATACGCCCTACGCGTTTCTCCAGTGCGGCTTTGTCAGGGGATACTATCTCATACCTGTACCTACCTGGGGTTTTATACACACCTCTCGTTACTGATTGGCTATTAGCAAATTGGCAAATTTGATCACAATTCGTAATTATCCTTCACATGGAGGAATAAACTTTGCTTACGTATACACTATATTGTTTGAATTGAACCAGATACATTTGTTTGGAATACATAACACTTAAAAGACATTATTGATAATTACAAACTATATAGAGCTCCAACATTATGATGTCTAGATCTTATAGTCATTAGAGCCCTTAAATTTGATTAAATATTAATATATAGATACTGCAAATTTAATAATTTCTACTCATAGCAAAATACCTCAGTTTCTCTGTATGCTCCTTTATACAAAAAATCCTAATTTATCTGCATAGGTACATATATTATACCATCTTGCACATTAACCCTTTGTTGACTGGATATAGTATTATTTGCAGAGTCCTGTTTACCAAGCAATAAACTCCTTGTACTGGTATTGGAATTCATTCATTTTTACTTTTACTGCAAACAGTACCTAGTTTATCGAAGGAATAAAAAATATGTATATAATGAATGGAGGAGTGATATGGAACTTGTCGATTATTTAATACAATATAATTTTTCCTTTGATTTTGAATTTATTATATTTCATTTTATTTTATTTCTAGAGGAGCACATTCTTATGTTACACCTTTATACAGATAGAGTGTATTCAATCAGTATAATCTAACCCAATTGATAATAATCAATCACATTTAAACAACCTATATTATTATTATTTTAGTTTTTATTATTATTTTATTATTATTTTTAGAATTACCCGTAATTAACTCATAATTTATTCGTTATGTGTTATTTTAACCCAACACTTAGTATATCTTAAAGATACCTTTATTAATAATAGATCAATATTAAACTGACATTGATTTATATCATATGATTCAATTGTCAATAAATATAGAGAAAATATAGACCTGATGTTACTAGATGACATATATAATCATAACCATCAACCACAACGGTTTAGTGTTTTTACACTTCCATACAGACAAATATCACAGAGCTAGACTTATACCGGAATAATCATATATTATTAATGAAGAGTAATGCATATTATAATTGAGTATATATCTGCTTACAATAGTCAAATACACAGAATATAGGACAACATCATAGGTATATTATAACAAAGTTAGCTCATTTTGATATATAGAATCACAGAATCATATATTGATAACAATAAGTATTAACATTTGGAATTTATACTCATATATGCTCATTTACAAGTAGGATGAAAGGGGGGAAGGTTACAAATGTGGGGGATGATGGAACCTTAAACGCAATTGATATAGTGCAGTAGCACACATTGTTTACAAGTATCTGTAATCACAATCACAATCCCTTCACCCACCCTCCTTGCCCATCTGATCAGGGATACTGTTAGTGACAGAGCTGTCACATTTATTGAGCACTTTAAGCTTGGATAGTCTGTTCACTATAATAAGGACAATTCAGTAATATCACATTTGAACACCAGGGGTCAGACTTGAGTCTGACCTACTTTTTGATTGACCTATACAGCCGCGGCCGCTTTTATTTGAACACTTCTCGGATATTTTCCGGTGACTTTTTCCAAATGCCATGCGCTTCGCCACGTTCATGCGCCGTTCATGCGACATTCATGCTGTATTCATGTCGCAATCATGCTGGCGTCACCCACGCTTGATCTGTTTAATGAGAATGGTTCGGATTTAATTGGTTGAAATTCTTCGTGTATCCGCCAGGTGGCAGATATTCATGAATTGTAATGAATTCTAACGTACTGTATGCGCATGCGCTTCAGTAATGTGTCGACTTGCAGAAGTTTAAAAAATACCACAGTGGTCCTTTGTGAATTGACCTTGGTACTGAAGAAGTTACAACACTGTATATATTTAGGCGTTTCATATTAAAAACTAAATGCAAAGTGTCTGGTGTTCTATTCCATTGTCCAGAGAGGTCCAGAGATGAGTACACCACTGCAGTCCATGTTCAAAAAGCCCAACATAATGTAGGCTTATTTAATATGGTCAGCAATTAGTTCAGCAGATGATAAGATGGCCACAGTTGGTCAAATTTATCAATATTTTATCGAACATTATGACTTTTAAAAATTTTCACCAGATGCTCATGTGTGGAAGTGTGCAATAAAGAAAAAGTTATGTATCGATCTGTGTTTTTTTCGTATTGCTCCTGCACCCGAAGTTACAGGAGGAGGGTATTGGTGTGTTGCCCCTGATTATTCCAGTATCTTTGATCATGGAGAGTTGAAAAGGTGAAAGATCATGGTAAAACCAAATAAGAATCGTCAGTCCCAAGCAAGCAATGCGCCAGTGCCAGCACCGGCTTCCAATAACGGTCCGACCGTCAGTGAAAACCTGCTGACCGGCAACCCTTGCTATCTGTCCCCGCCTGGATACCTGCAGCCTGAGCAGGATTTCACGTACAGATACCAGCAAGCTTGCATGTACCAAAATGATTTCCAGCTTCATCAGCTGTCAACTACAGGTGTAGCAGGCCCGCTATCACCTGTCAACCACGTGTATAATCAAGACTACGGGAGATGCCAGAGGCTCGGCGCCAACCGAATGGCAACGTCTATGGTGGGTACAGCTGCCGTATGTAATTCTTTTTTTACCATACAGTATCAATATCAATGCACAGTAAAGCGATTCTCCTGTAATCAATCGCTTTGCTTATGGTTATTTAGTTCTTTTAGTCACAATTCACCAAAATGTAGTCCAGCAATATCATTGGCTGAGCAGCTTCTACAGTAGATACTGAACTTGGTGGACAGCTAGGCGCATGCACATTGGAAGCTTGTTGAAACGCATATGCGTCTCATCACATCTAGGCGCATGCGTGTATGTGAACAAGAGAAGCCCCCCGAGAAAATTATTGTTGGGACTGACCGAGGGGACTGCGGGAACTTCTTTAGGGGACAGACTAATTTGAACCAGCCATTACAGTAATACTTTTATTTTTCTTCCTCAGAAAAGAAACTTTTTCATTGCGCTGAGAACGGCAAATAGAGGGATTTCGATGGATATCGCTTTTTGTAACGATGCTTGCACACTGCTGAATCTGAATCAGTGCCATTTTTATTGATTAGGATAGAATTACTCTGAGCTTTATAGAAAACCTGAAACAGCATGCTGTTTTTTTCATAAAGTATACAATACTTTTTTACAGACTGTACTGTATAATAAACCCTGAAAATAAAGAGTATGCATTTATTCTGTACATGTATTACAGTACAGTATGTGTGTTCTAATAATACTAATACTAATAATGCGTTTTAATACTGTTTTGATGTAATGCGCATGCCTACAGTATACAGAACAGTACTGTACAGTATGCCTCATGCCTCATTGAAACGCAAAGGAGACACAATGAAACAATTACAATTTAAAACAAGCAGCATTTTTTTTTATTGGTGGAGTAAGTAAAAAAACATTAATGGTGTACTGTAAGTAAACACAACGTTTCGACCGTGAAGGTCTTTTTCAAGTGAAAATGGCATAAACAAAATCTATTCTATCAACATATATATAGTGCCCCAAATCCCCACAATGCAACCTGTCTAATCAGTGTTGATAAAGTCCATGTGCTTGATCAGTCCCGTGAACCAATGTCCAATGTGTATACTTAAGTGGGTAATCCCCAACAGATGTAGATCCTCCTGTAGAAATCTTGTTGTTCATGTCCTCCCTCTTCCTGGTTGTTCGGTGTATTCGCCATCTTTGTGACATCATCATTCCGGATCCTCAGTGCCTGGAACGCAAAGTCCTCATGCGTTTCAAGTGCGCACATGCGCAGTGGCTAAACGCTCGATCTTTCTTCATCTTCTTCCTGTATTAAGACGTCTGAGTTGCTGGCTGCACGATTCCATGTCTTCAATAGTTGGAACGCAATATCATCATGCGTTTCAAACGCGCACATGCGCAGTAGATATCAGCTCGATCTCCTTCACCTTGAGATCCTTCAAATTGTACTCCTGCAAATGTGGAGTGGATGGGTTGATCGTCGTTTTTCTTCTTTAGAGGTCCTTCCATGTGTCTTTTTCTTTTGTTAATTAGTAGGGGGAGGTATCTTCAATTTTGGAAGTCCACGATATTGTAAAAAAGAGAAGAAATGGGGTAATAGATCAGCACAACACTGTATGAACAAGCTGTTAATACATTATTTTACCATGAAAAGTGATAAATATTAAACGTTAAAAAAATGTTGGTTTTGTCAATTCTTTGAACTACACAACTCCAGTGACATACTGACCTGACAGTTTTAATATTTATCCAATACAGCAGGCAGTGGCAGCAACCTATGGAAAAAGTGATTTTACCTTTCCTCAATATAACATCCTAATGATAAAAAAATCATTTAGTCCATTAGGGAATACCGTATCCAATGTGTGAATCCAAAATGATTCACGTTGTAATAATAAAACATCTTTCTCCAATCCTGCCCTAGCTTTTTTAATATGTTCAATGCCCGTTAGTTTAAGTGATGAAATGGGATGACTGAATTCAGAGCAATGCCTAATAAGAGCAGTGTCTTCCGCATGATTATTTATTTTACTCTTATGCTCAATGAATCTAGTTTTGAGCATCCGATTACTCTTACCAATATAACATAGTCCACAAGGACATTTGATCATGTCGACTATATTTGTAGTGGTACAGGTAATACGTTAATTAATAGTGAACAATTTGCCACTTCTGGGGTGGTAAAACTTATCTCCAGTGTTTAAACTGTTACAAATGCTACATCCATAACACTTGTAACAGCCCGCTTTTGGTGAACTAAGGAAGTGTGGAGTGATGTAATGTTTCTCATTGTCAGCCTTAATAAGAATGTCCTTAAGATTTTCTCTGGCAAATTGTTCACTATTAAGGAACGTATTACCTGTACCACTACAAATATAGTCTACATGATCAAATGTCCTTGTGGACTATGTTATATTGGTAAGAGTAATCGGATGCTCAAAACTAGATTCATTGAGCATAAGAGTAAAATAAATAATCGTGCGGAAGACACTGCTCTTATTAGGCATTGCTCTGAATTCAGTCATCCCATTTCATCACTTAAACTAACGGGCATTGAACATATTAAAAAAGCTAGGGCAGGATTGGAGAAAGATGTTTTATTATTACAACGTGAGTCATTTTGGATTCACACATTGGATACGGTATTCCCTAATGGACTAAATGATTTTTTATCATTAGGATGTTATATTGAGGAAAGGTAAAATCACTTTTTCCATAGGTTGCTGCCACTGCCTGCTGTATTGGATAAATATTAAAACTGTCAGGTCAGTATGTCACTGGAGTTGTGTAGTTCAAAGAATTGACAAAAAGAACCTTTTTTTTAACGTTTAATATTTATCACTTTTCATGGTAAAATAATGTATTAACAGCTTGTTCATATAGTGTTGTGCTGATCTATTACCCCATTTCTTCTCTTTTTTACAATATCGTGGACTTCCAAAATTGAAGATACCTCCCCCTACTGATTAACAAAAGAAAAAGACACATGGAAGGACCTCTAAAGAAGAAAAACGACGATCAACCCATCCACTCCACATTTGCAGGAGTACAATTTGAAGGATCTCAATGTGAAGATGATCGAGCTGATATCTACTGCGCATGTGTGCGTTTGAAACGCATGATGATATTGCGTTCCAACTATTGAAGACATGGAATCGTGCAGCCAGCAACTCAGACGTCTTAATAAAGGAAGGAGATGAAGAAAGATCGAGCGTTTAGCCACTGCGCATGTGCGCACTTGAAACGCATGAGGACTTTGTGTTCCAGGCACTGAGGATCCGGAATAATGATGTCACAAAGATGGCGAATACACTGAACAACCAGGAAGAGGGTGGACATGAACAACAAGATTTCTACAGGAGGATCTACATCTGTTGGGGATTACCCACTTAAGTATACACATTGGACATTGGTTCACGGGACTGATCAAGCACATGGACTTTATCAACACTGATTAGACAGGTTGCATTGTGGGGATTTGGGGCACTATATATATGTTGATAGAATAGATTTTGTTTATGCCATTGTCACTTGAAAAAGACCTTCACGGTCGAAACGTTGTGTTGGCTCAATAAATGAGTTTTCATTTGCTAAAACCCGTTGTGCCCTCTGTTCCTTCTTCCTTGTACCCAGGAGTGACTGCAGGCTGTCGTTCTAAACTTTGGAGCACTGGTAATTGTATCATTTTTTCTTTTGAGGTGTGCAGCACTCCTCTCTATTATCTGTACTGTAAGTAAAAACATTTAAGAATACAATTTAAAACAAGCAGTGTTTTTTTTATTGGTAGAGTAAGTAAAAATACATTCATGGTGTACTGTAAGTAAAAACATTTAAGAATACAATTTAAAACAAGCAGCATTTTTTTATTGAAGTACAGCAACTGAAAACATTGAAGAATACAATTTAAAACAAGCAGAATTTTTTTTTATTGGTGGAGTAAGTAAAACAACATTCATGGTGTACTGTAAGTAAAAACATTTAAGAATACAATTTAAAACAAGCAGCTTTTTTTTATTGAAGTACAGTTACAGCAAGTGAAAACATTTACAGGTGTATGGTGTAAGTAAAAACATTGACAGTATGAATACAATACAATCACGCAGCAAATTCGATCCCCAGCAGATCGTCCTTCCAGGGACGATGCCTTGTATGCCGCAAAATGCCATTTATGGAGTCTCTCACGATTTTCATTAAATGATCGCGAATTGTAAAATAGTGCTGCAATTTTTCCACAATAGTCTTTCTTAAATTTTCGGGAAGAGCCTTTTTGACAAGATGCCCTTCGTAGTTTACATTGTGGGCCCACCCGCAGTACACTGCGTAGGGCACGTGGTGCTTGAAAATGTACATGGCATGTTTCTGGGCTACACCACCACTTTCAAACCTATACTTCTCCCTGACTGGCTAGGACAGGTCGCGCAAGATGATGTCGGGCACCATCTCAATGCAAGCGTATGTGGGTGGGATTCTGGGAGCAGGTGTGCTTCTGGGAGCGGGTGTGCTTCTGGGAGCGGGTGTGCCTGTGAACTGTGTGAACTGTGTGTATAGTGTATCTACAGTACACACATTTACACAAAACCCCCTCTCTCTCAATGAACTACAGAATGCAATGTGGCCATGACAAAGAAGAGAAAGACTAAAAATGTGTATTACTGTTTTTATTATTTTAAATGTGCATTATTCATGATTCTTTGTATTTTTCATTCTTCTATGATTATCCACCGGCCCTCAATTTTCAACTGACAGAAGAACTACAGTACATGTACAGTACAAAGAAGATAAAGATTGAATTTTGTATTATTCATGATTATTTGTATTTTTTATTCCTGATAAAATAAAATAGATATTTCATTACATTCACGATAATCATAATCATTGAAAGCCCCCCCCCCCAAAGAAAAAAAAGAATTACAAAAATTGGTAATTTATCAAAAACATGATTCAGATGATGTTTTTTTTTAATCTCTTTTTTTTCTTTGAACTTTAAATTCACTTTGAATGTGTGTGTGTGTGTGGGGTGGGGGGGATTCTTGAAGAAGGCTTTGGGTTTGTGTGTGAAGTGCTTAGGGGTGGGCTACATTACTTACTGTAGTTGCTAAGAAGGGTTTAACAGATTAACATATTCAATTCGGGAAGGTGTGGATACACATTTCGATTCATTGCATTCATCTAAACAGTACAGTACATGTACCTTTGTAAACCTCACAAGTCTACACGACAGTAGTTTCTGTAGTTGCCAAGAAGGGCTAATAAGATTAACATATTAAATTCGAGAAAGGATTATCACACGTGCGCATGCGTTACCCTAAACAAAGCCTCAAAGGGTTGGAGGGGGGTGGGAGGATGAGTCATTCTGTATGAATGGTCTCTGCATTAATAATCAACAAGGTTCCAAAGAGAATTACACGCAGGCGCAGAGATGTGACACCAGGCTCGGGATGAGTAAAAACACAAAGTCAACCATTTGAAAATGAATGGTCTGTGTCGATAAGAAGTTGAAAACAAATCCTTGAGCCTTGTGTGTGTGTGCGGGGGTGGGGGGGTGTAAAGCTGCATGAAGGATTAGCTGTACTGTTATTCAAAGAAATATTTTCAGCAGGTTAACGTAATGTTTTGATCCTCACACCCACACCCCCAAATAAATAAAAATCACATAAATAAAGCATTTGCATGACTAGTGTCGCATTAAAAAGCTACAGTGCCGTTGAATATCAGAATATCAAGAATTTTTATGCAGGCACTTGTCTGGAATCAAAACAAAAAAAAACACACAAAAAAAATAAATCATTTTTCAGACTTGAACTTCTAAATGAATGTGAAGTTGCACACACATGCGCATAAATGTGAAACCAGGCTCTGTACGTTATACACGCAGGAATGTGATGACAGGTTCGGGAAGATTGAAGTCAGAAAGCCATAAATTCCAAGGAATGGTGTTGGAGATGTGTACTGTAAATAAGAAGTAGATAAGAAGTTGAAATAGTACTTTAGGATTGAAGCCAGAAATCCATAAATTCCAAGGAATGGTGTGGCAGATGTGTACTGTAGATAAGAAGTAGATAAGAAGTTAAAATAGTACTTTAGCCTTGTGTGTGCGCGGGGGCGAGAGGGAGAGCGCTGTATGCGCCAAAAATGTGAACATACTGTAACACGCCTATGCGTTTCATTTTACAATTACAGTACAGTACTGCGTGCACACACAGACTTGCAGAGAATGTACGGCTGTACAGTACTGTAGGTTGAATTGCTATTAGACTTTCGCGAACGCCCACCTGTGTTTTTAGACGGTATTGCAGTATAGCAGACAGCGCTAAAAATCCGAGTGCTAACATACCGAAAACCACTACGGAAAAAAAGAAAACAGACCGCATCTGACCGCATCTTGTCAGAGCGATGCGGCTACAGCCGCATTAGGATAAAGGCGGCCGCAGCTGTAGCGGAACCAATAGGGAACCAGTTACCTCTCTATATACCTGACCCTATCAGGTGTACAGGTAACTGCCTTGATAAAGCAATCCGTGAAACGATCATCGGCATTGACTTCATGCTCACTATCCCTAGGCTCAGTTTGGCGCACTCTGCGTTTTTTACCTTCAAAAAACAAGCAGCTCATCACTGAATTAGTGAATGCCTGTTATACTGACAAAGGGCACTAAGAAGTTTAATATTTATTTTATTTTTCACTTTATGTGCGTCTCCTTCTGGGGTGTTTCAGTTCCACTGGGGCTCCGTGTCCAGTGGGAGTAAATGTGACTAGAGAGACACTGAATCAGTAAAAAAAAGACTGTTTCTCTGTCCAGTCACATAGGCAGAAATCAACAGGAACGTTTTTTAATGGCCGTCAACAGGAACTGCTTCTGATGATTGTCCACAGGGCCACCTGAAGGAAAGATCTGCTAAGACACTTGATCAGTCATTAACAGACTGTTCACCAGTCTAAATATATTATATATTGATGCTCTTTGATTAATCTGATATTTATATATATTACTTACCAGCAATCCGATGACTCCTGATGATAGTGACACTGAGTTAGTCGCAAACAGACTACCCCTCTGTCCAGTCATGTAAAATAATCACAATAGGCATGGTGTTTCATGACATCGATCTATAAAGACACCTGGTCAGTCGTTATTAGACTGTTCTCCTGTCTAATATATATTCGGTATTTGCGTTCTCCGGCAGCTATATTAATGTGAATATTACTTACCTAAGATCAGAACAGCTGCAGACTACCATCTGAAAATAGAGGCCCCTCTGTCCTTTTGCGCAGTGATATATTAACAGGCATGGCTCTCATTTAACTGTCTGCAGGATTACCCCAATTGAGGGCTGCAGAGACACCCAATTAGCCACTACCTGTTTTAAACACACTGCGCAACTATGCTTATGGGCTAAGTAATATCGGTGTAAATTACTTACCAGCAGTCCAATGAACTGCACAAGAGAGATATTAAGCCAGTCATAAACAGACTGCTCTTCAGTCCAATTCATGTAAAAGTTTCATAACCCCTTAAATCTTTGGGGTGCTGTGAGTTCAGAGACTGTTCTGGCTTTATATCTTTGTAAAGCAAATATATTAGCTACCAAGACAACCATTGAGAACGCTAATTCTGTCCATGTAAACATATTTTGAATAGGTTATCTTACCATTCAGACAGACATACAGTGGACCTATGTCTCACTGCATATAAGCACCTATGCTTTATCTGATTTATAGATGAATTTAAGATAAGCCTACTTAACACTTTCCAATCCATGTGACACACACTTTATAGGAGTACCTTTGAAGCTACACACCCATTTTAATTTGCTAAGTTTATTAGGCACCATTTTCTGTTATTTAGGTTTGCGATCCATTTTATTGAGTATTTCTCATAATAAAGTTATGTTTTTTAGTCCTTATTACAATACTTTACCGATTCTGTTGAGCTACTTCCCTGGCTATCTATCAATGTATACCACTTGGTCACCTATTAAGGTTTAGCTACTCCTTGGAGTGCTCTCATGATAGGGGATTCTTTTCTCTGGTATATTTCTGTTATTTCCCCTGATAGTAGCACCCACCTGCTGAGCTGTAGCGAGGGTTACCTTTCCTCCCCCTCGTCCCCCTCCCCTTCCCGTACTCTCTCCCTAAGTTTACGCTTTATAAATATATAATTTATATAAAAACTTTATGGCATGGTTATATATTTGATTTAAACATTATTTCGCATAACACACAAATAACTTCTTAATATTTAATCCAATGTATGATATTGTTGTAAGTGTACCTTTAAGACATACAGATCTGAATATCCATTGAACCTGCTGAACATAAAAGTTTATGTACCCGTTATATAATCCTAACATGAACAAGCCATATATATTTACACATTCTAAACATAAGCAGTGACATAATAGTCATGAAGGTTAACGCTTACATTTATGAAAAACCATTGTGGGTATTAACAAATGGAAGCACAAATATAAAGAAATATGTGTCAGCTCAAATGAGTCCATGCTTAAAACATATGTAAAAATAATTCAAACTTTTTCTAAGTCCCGTCTCTGCACTTCTCGCCAGCTTCTCAACACATTCTTGCCAACTTTTTTTGGCGGGGCAATTTGGCATGAAAATCTCAATTCTAGAGTGGCGATCAGCCGCGAGAAGCTGATCGGGGCTCCTAGAATACCACGAGTTTGAGAAGCTGGCAATCAGTGACGAGAAAGGGCTTCTCGCCACACGTTTGGCAAATTTTTTTTCCTCGCCAAAAAAAACCCCGCTGAGTATTCAGATTCTCGCCAGCTTCTCGCTACTTACTGAATCGCTACATGCATTTTTGGCGAGAAGCTGGTGAAAACGTATTTATCGAAGCTTTCTGCATAGGCCCCTTATTCGGTTTTAATCCACACAGATTCATTAAAAAACACCACTGGATACAACCCGGGGATGGATTGATTTGAGGTTTGGATATATGAACCAAAAAAAACTGTTGGCCAGGCCCCGAATGCCCACAAATACCCTTCAAACCAATGTGTACACATGACTCCCCTTTGCACTAATGAGATCTAAGTAGATTTATATTACATCTTGGCTTTTTTACATCCAAGATAAAATTGCCTATAACAGCGTCTTAAGTTTAGGAATTTAAAAAAAAGTATTTCTACAGTGCACTTTTAATGCCTGTCAAACTGACATAATTTTGTTACAGCATAACAGCTTTATAAGCAGACAGCATTAAAAAAAAAAAAATAGTATTAGTTAATACATTAGCAAACCCGCAGAAATCTTTCATAAGGGCTCACCAGGGATCTCATCAGTAAGCGTAACATTAACATTTAAACAAATGTGCACTCTGGACGCAGCTACTGTATAATTAAATGTTCTATAAACACAAAACATAACTGTGAATGTACTATTATTGCTGATACAATTGCAAAATAAATCAAACCAAAATAAAATGTGAGAGCCTTGCAAGGCAAACTCAGATGGACATAATAAATAAATATTGGCAGACCATACAATGGTACCCCTACGTAGACCTCCTCTGTAACAGTATAGATACACTACAATATATCTACAGATTATTTGCCAGATTAAAAAGGTATACGCGTGACATACAGTTCCTTGCATTGCTCTGCCCTCTGTCTTGGTGCTTTGTGACACGGTCTTTTGAAGGTAAACAAAAACAATATTGTGCTACGTTATGTATCAGTCAGGCTTCTGCCTGCTTTTAGTCCCATCAGGGGACCGCAACTTTAACAGAAATACATTTGAGGTACTCAGGTTTCTGCTTGTTTGATTAGTCCCAGGCAGTGGGACTGTAACACTT
Source organism: Ascaphus truei (assembly GCF_040206685.1). Taxonomy (NCBI): domain Eukaryota; kingdom Metazoa; phylum Chordata; class Amphibia; order Anura; family Ascaphidae; genus Ascaphus; species Ascaphus truei. Next base: position 246,141,727 of record NC_134486.1, read on the forward strand.
TAAAATACAGTAGATTTAGGGCTTTTATGTTTAGGTAGCCTTTGTTTTTAGATGTGTGCCCTATTAGAATATAGTTATGTCTATTCAGGATGTAACAGCTCCATTTGTTTACCTACATGGAGCCCTGAGCTCACATTGGGGACCCCCTGCCATTGGATGCTGTGTCGGGGGCGGGATCTACCACAGCAGACATCTGTGATACGCAGGCACTCTATGGTGGAACGCAGCGCTCGCCGCGCAGGATGAATGTGTGTGAAGGAGTCCTGCGCGTGCACCCATCTGCCGACACGCGCATTTTGCGTAGCCGCTTCCTCAAGGCAGTACAAGGCGGGGCACTCTATGGTGGAACGCAGCGCTCGCCGCACAGGATGAATGACGTCACACGTCCGTTACACGCAAGCACTCAGCATTGGAACGCAGTGCTCCATACGCTGAACCAATGACATAACTAAAGGAAAAAGAGGCACGAATTCAAGTGGTTTTAAGGGGAGGGCAACAGGGACATGATCAGAATTCCCCTTGATGAAGTAACGTCTGACGAAACGCGTTGGGCCATACTACAGAGACTGAGCACCACCTACTAAACCAGAGGAAGTGTGAAGGATCACCCAGGACATTTGTACCCTTACACAAAGTGACTTTATGTAGATGGCCACCACGAAGGCTCACTAAGAATAAGGGTTTCCTCCAGGACTGAACCTCCCACTGCCTGACCCTGAGGGTCTGACTGACTACGCTTACCTTTAAGTGTTTGCTATATTTTTATTTTATTATACATTTTTATTATATATTTTTTTATACATAAAGTTTTCTTCATTATCCCTGTGTCCTCTCCTTTCATTTGCCAGGAGTATCCTACCCTTCCAGTGATGACGCATCACACCTTACAATTTGGTTACTTTGAAACAATCGAAATGCCTGTATTACTCACGTAAAATGTGAGTAAAATTATCATATTTTCTACATTTATTAATTCATAACAATATTACACTATTTGTAGAAAAGAATTTGAGTGGAGGCGCAGTATCAAATGGATACAACTTTATATTCACCTTTGGTGATCAAAATCAATCATTATTAAATATTTGTGCATTGATATTGCACGGACATTGAGTAAAAAACATAAATAAAAATACAATGATAAGAATGACAAAAATATATCAATTCAAATTGGACTGGTGAAAGTGTGTAGTGATAAAAAGATATTGCCTGTGAAATGAGGATGTTGCCTTAGTTGCTGTTGGCTGCTAGCTCCTGCACAATCCCTCTGGGGTTAGCACCGGACAGTTTCTGCTTCTCAGCTGGATCGGGCGCATGTAGCCTTGGGACTCACTACCTTCGTGAGTTGGCGGGGGCTGTGGATCTCCTTGGTATGCGGCGTCAGATGAAAGAGTCCTCAGTGTCTTTAAGTTACCCCCAGGGATCCCTGACGAAGCCACATCACGTGGTGAAACACGTAGGAGGAGCCAGCACTGAGTGTAGTGCACAGAGGAAGCCGTGAGAGGAACAGCCTGCTACCTGCTGCCTATTAGGCTGACTAGCCTGCTACCCACCCGTTCCGTGCCATAATCCAGTGACACTGAAGGCAAACCGGGGGTAGCCCCCGCCAACTCACGGAGGTAGTGAGTCCCAAGGCTACATGCGCCCGATCCAGCTGAGAAGCAAAAACTGTCCGGTGTTAACCCCAGAGGGATTGTGCAGTAGCTAGCAGCCAACAGCAACTAAGGCAACATCCTCATTTCACAGGCAATATCTTTTTATCACTACACACTTTCACCAGTCCAATTTGAATTGATATATTTTTATCATTCTTATCATTGTATTTTTATTTGTGTTTTTTACTCAATGTCCATGCAACATCAATGCACAAATGCTTAATAATGATTGATTTTGGTCACCAAAGGTGAATATAAAGTTGTATCCATTTGATACTGACCCTCCACTCAAATTATTTTCTTCTTTCCCTTGAGGTAATTAAGAGGAGTGGTATCCTCTTGTGTGGGTTTGCAGTAGTTTACATCAACAAGGATCCTTTATTTCACCATCCACTGAGGATCATTCAAACATTCATTATCACTATTGGACTTTTCTATCATTGGACATGTACAACAGTTTCATCTAATATATATGAAAGACACATGTTGCTGAGCTATACATGGGATTGCATCAGGTATCAGTGGTTATTCATTATACATTTTTTGGTACAATAATAATTGTCACATTGTTCATTTTATTTAGGCTTTTAGGAAAACTATCACCAACTGCTCTGTCTGTAGGTTGTTCACCTGTCTACTCTCCATACTGGCACTCCCTATTGTTGGTTATCTACAGACTTGCAATAGTCAGTGCAAATACCAGCGCACCCTTCTTGCACTTGTGTCACTCACCTGTGCAAAAAATTTTTTCCATTACACTATTTGTGTTCTCTTTTGTTTTGTTTTTTTCTATTGAACTGAATGAGCGTGCGCATCGGACCCCTGTTTGCTACTACAACTATAGTAGATTTGGATCGAACCCACAACCTTTGCGGCACCCATCACAGGACTATCTACCGATCATCGGAACATTTATTACTAAGTATACACTGTGTTAATATACAGCATTTTTGCGCTCGTTCTCTTGTTCACATGCTATCACTGCAACAATGTTTTGTATTCAATGCTATATAACATGAAAAAAAATGTCAGAATGTTACATATTAGCTGTAAATCTGCAGCATTCCCTGCCATTTACAGTATCTACTGTCGCGGCCGAGTTTATTCTTACATTTACTCGGTCTCGGCCGCGACAGTAACCGGGCGCGCGCTGGGATGTCCCGTGCGCGCACCGAAGCCTCGGAGGAGCGGTCCTCCGATCGGGGCTTCTCCCTCCCCTCCCCGGGTCCGCCGGGTCCCCCGGAACCCTCCACCGCCGTCCCCCACATCGCGGGACACCAGGTCTCCCTCGGGGAGCCCTGGGCACGCGCACATGGGGCGCAGGCACCCAATGAAGCGTGACCGCGCATCTGTGACGCGCGGCACGCCGAGGGGATTTGGCTAGCAAGCCGGGAAATCTCCCGGCTTGCGGAACTAGCCCACTGAGAATAAAACGTGTCGCCAGTGTAAGTGACTAACACAGAATGAGCAGATCAAACACATTAATGTATCCATAGGCAAAGTACAGAAATAATTATGAATATATGCACTGCATTGCTTCCCATATGACATATTTGTTAAACTCCATAATGGAGAGCTTTTTTCTAACTGAGGGGTGTAAACGTTATGGAATGACATTTAAGGGATGCGAAGGAAGTGGTATGATTTACAGCTGCATTGCACAGCACATTTAACAATATTGCCATGGATCTCGTTAACTGGCTCTTACCTTCTTTCAGAAGTCTGTTCCGGCATCTGGTGCTATTCACGCCACGATCTCTGTAATATTAACAAATGACGGAGAAGAGGTAAAAGGGACTTTATAAGTTCATTTTTTTCTATGATACGTGCATGCGTAATGAATGGTACGCATATACGTTTCATTCGGGAATAAGCAGATCACATATTGTATAAAGTATATTTGTTATAGTTATCTGCATTATATTGCATTCATATTCTGTGCAGTCATGCAAGCGGTAGCTACTGTAGTCAATCACTTGTTTGTTCTGTGTGTTCAGCTCGTTCGGATTGTAGCTTGCTCCATAATAGTTTGGATATTGTGTCATGTACTGAGGCGGATTCAGATATTTACTTTGCAGCATTTCATCTGCTGGAACAAGGTGTTATTATGCATGTTCTCGTAATAGTTAGGTCCGTCATGGTTCTGGGATTGGTTGAAGCACTCCGGTTGAAAAGAATAACAATTATGCTGAACATTTAAGGCACCGCTGCGGGCACCTATATCATGGTAGTTGTGGCCGAAAATTCGCTCTCTTCTTCTTAAATTTTCATGAGCAAACATACGCATCCACGATTCATGCACTGACCAACAGACACCACTCTTTCCAGGAGACAGTAGGTTTCGAACAAAACAATCATTGTTTGATAAAGTCTGTCAGATCGAATCTTGCTATACATCAGGCTTTGAATTATTTTGATAAAATGGGTATTTGTCAGTGATATATTAATATATCTCTGATACAGTAGCTCTTTTCTCTGTTCGTTATTGAATAGCGCTATATATTAGATATGCGTAACAGAACGGAGGTTTCTTTTTTTAATACATTTCTAACGGCATGTGTTCTCATGGAATGGAGGCAAGTTATGCAAAGTATTCCTTAAAATCAGCTTGTGTAAAAAAGTATCAAACAGTTCACAATGTGGAGAACACTGTACAAGGTCATTATACAAAGGAAGAAGTGTCCATGTAATCTTCTCCCACATACAGTTGCAGGCAGTGTATTGGATCATTCTGGCTTGAATATTCAACATCATCATCATCATTAGCCAAACTACGAAACACACATTAATTTGAAATATTATTGTGTCTAAAGAATATTTTAAAATGATCACAAGAATTAATTAGCATGTTTCTCTGTGTATACTAAACAACTAGATTTTTCTCATGTCAGCGTGATAATGATCCTTCAACAGACACGAGAATTGCAGTGCTGTTTAGTTCACATATGTATGCACATAAAATATTTTCTCATACACACTTACTAATTTCACATTGTTCAGGATGTGGCTTTAGCATTTCTGAAGTATAATACGTTTGTATGAAATGTATAATCATGTCTCACTTCACTGTGTCCCTAAAGATATCCCTCATACATATACTATATAGAATTCAATGCAGCACATATTTGTACATAAACTATACATGAGCAGGACATCTTCAAATCATGAAAGATGAATTGCTGATTGTTATCAGAACATGCACTTCCATAGCCCTAATTTTTGACTACTTTGAACTGACTACAATCCCAGGTAAGCAGACTTATTTTGTATATGCTTAGTGTATAATTTTAGGGTCCAACATGGAGATGTATATACTATGGTCCAAATCAATAGTTAGTTTCACTTTTTTAAAGATGTTATGTGATGGCCTAATGTTTTTTTTTACTTAAGCTTTTCTTTGAAGACGTGGTAGGTTTTGAGCTTGTATCTGTTTGACTGATAGGTGTTCAAGATACTGTTATTGAAGTGCCAGGTGGCGCACAAATAGGTGGCACCTATTCTGGTATTGCTGGGGCCACAACAGGACTGTGCGTTTGGATTATACTTGCCAGTGCCAGTGCTTATGTCTTTGCCATTGGTTGGGCCTGTGCCAGTGGTTGTGCCAGTGGCTGGGCCTGTGCCATTGTCTGTGCCTGTGACATATTTTGTGCAATAATAGTTAGACTATTACAAATCGCCTTTAGAGTCTCCAGTTGTTCCTGGAAAAAGACTCGCATGTTCTTCAGTTCTTGACAAATGGTGTGATTGGTGTGCTGCTGATTGGCTGCCACAGCCTGTAGATGCTTGAAAAACATTTCCTCTGCTGTATTTAATGAAGATTATGCAGATACACATGTATTATCCCCTTGGCCTGGTTGTAGGGGTCACTGTCCTCTAACTCATCTGTTACAGGATCTTCAATATCCTGTTCTTCCCGATTGTCACATTCAAGTAACCCTTGTTCTGATGTAGAATCGTAGGGGCTAGGGACATCAAGTTCTCTGAGTGCCTCCGCATATTCGTGTTCTACGGTCTCCTCTCCAGATTCTCTATCTTGGCTCTCATCAACAAATTCCTCCTCACTTTCTAATGCTTCCAGATTGAGGGTGGTAGACAAATCTGGTTTGGTTTCCTCATCAATAACTATATAATTAAATATTATAATTTTTTATGAACATAATGACAAAGTAATTATGTGCTACTGCTATGATTTTGCATGTACATTTAGATTATTATGCATTGTATTATCTGCTTATCAATAAATACATATGATTTAACATCCATGTTATTTTTTATGTGCATATGCCATTAACATCACCTAATCCATAACTAATATATTTGTGTAGAAATCTTGGATATTTCAATAGTTATAAAAATACAATTGAAATTCACACATGAAGGTTACATACAAAGTTGTGGTGGTATCCAATTTCTTGAAAACACAAGAGTAGAACGTCAACTGGCCTATTGAGACTACATTATAGTGGACACAGATCTACTTAGAATGCTGGGGTCAGTTGGTTAAAATTTTTGGTACCCTTCAAATAATTTAGACAACATTCTGTCACGCTGTTCTGCCCGCAGACCAGACTAGCCCCCAATACTGAGGTGGAAAGTGAGTAACCACGCACCCGCAGTAGTGAGAGCTTTGCCCGGAGTGTGGATTTGGTAGCATGGTCAAGGCCAGGGGTACCAGGGTAGGTAGTGTACTTGCCAGGTGCCGTAGTAGGGTCCGAAGCCAGAGGTCGAGGGTAACAGAGTTCCGGGTAGTAGAGGTCCAAGTGCCGAGTTTGACGGGGTCCGAGAGGTAAGCGTGGTCGAGTGGAAGCTGAGGTCGTAGAGACAGAGAGGGTAGGAAGACAAGCCGCTTCGGTAACAAAGCTGAAACAGAGAGAGAGCTAGGCACAGCATGAAACAGCACTAGGCGAACTATGCAGAGCGAGGTTGGAGAGGAATCACAGGGGTAATAAAGTGAGGAGAGACAATGGGAGGAAGGGGCAGAGCACAGGCGCGCCCAGGAGCCCTTTGTGATAGGGCAGGGGTTAATGGCCTGGTTTGCTGCAGGTGAATGGTAGGAGGACGTGAGCCTGAGAGCTGAGATGGCCGGGGGGCGGATTTACATGGCCGGTGCAGTGCATAAATTAAGTTGAGAGGCACACGCCCTGTAAGACGAGTGGGCGCGTGTCCAGCGTCGGCAGCGTGCGTGAGAGCCGCGGGGGGCAGAGGAACGGACCGTGATGCCGAGCAGGGGCAGAGGAGACTGCAGCCAGCAGTACAGGTAAGGAAGGGCAGCGCCGAGGGCGGTGTGTGCCCTGATTCCTGACACATTCATGATAAGTTTCATAATAGTACGCTTACACCCCCTCATGTATGTTATTTGCCGGTGAAAAATTTAGTTTTGGGACACACATAAGGGGTCAGTGAATGTTATGGAGACCTCTGATGGGTAAGTTTCAAACACCTGACTGTATGTCAGTGAAAGGAAGCACTGTGTGCAACATTTTCCGTGCCTACAGTATGTGAAAGTGTGGTAATTACAGAATGTGCGTGGGAATATAAATTGATTACGCTCTCACCTTCAGCAGTTGTGACTGTTGTGCCTGTAGAAATAAAACAGGATTTTCATTTATCTCAGTATATGATCAAAATATACAAGAGGTATTTTGTTTTAAACATACATAACAATGTTTTAAACTTTCATATATGGACATTGTGAAATGTAGTGCTATTGTGAACATATGATGGGACATAGTGAAATTACTATCATTGAAATCTTGTTAATGAAAAAATAAAATTTTGAGATGTGTGTGTACGTATGTATATAACACGCACACACACACTCACACACACACACTCACTCACTCACACTCACTCACTCACTCACACTCACTCACTCACACTCACTCACACACATTATTTTTTTTGTATGACAGATGTGATGTATTTCCCAAAAATGTTTGGATGATAAAACTACACTGGGCCACACATGACCGTATAGCTACTTAATAATTATCTAGTTAGACACAGATACCTACAAGTGTACAGTCAGTGTAACTGCACATTTCTTTATATGCTATCAATTAGAGAAGTGTATCAGTTACATAACAAGCCTGATTGTTAAAAAATGAACTTAATGACCTGTGTAATTTAGAGAATATTTGATAACATTATAGAAACTAAAGCAAAGTTTTTCTGTATGTATAAATGATTGCCTTTTAAGCACTGTATTTCATCATTAATTATACATTGATTTAATATAATAGTACACGCCTTTTTCCGATTGTGAAAGAGTCGGGCCGATGTCCCTGTCCCTTCCAATCCCAAAAACGAATTGATGATCCTAGATGGGGTACATCTTCTTTTCATAAAAGTACAAATGTAGAGATGCAGGGGGACCGCCTACTGTTCCACATGCATGTCGACCAGCCTTTGATATCTTTCTTTTAAGGCATAGTTTTATGTCTCCAAAACATTTTTTTGTACGTCTCAGGTGTTCGTCCGCTTTAAAATAAAATACATTTTATAAAATTCCTAGTCAGAACATCATTCGTTTTTGACATAAATGTATTTATTGTATTACATTATACTACAATTAATCCTTGTTACGTGTGAGTGTGTGTGTGTGTGTGTGTGTAAATGTTGGATCTAGAAATAAAAGCCAGGTGTGAATGACTAGTTTCCTGAACCCCTTAACCAGTGTCTGGACGTCCCCGCTTCACAATATCTAAAGCAGCAACCCCGCCTGGGATCTTACCTGATCCGCAGTCCCTCAATGTCCAGGTACCCTCATTCCCGCAATGTTATACATTGGAGGGGAGGTGTTCCCTACCTGTCTTCTGGGTTAGGGGGGGGGTTCTGATGTCTTCCGTGTGAAGCTTGAGTCAGATCTGGAAGAAAGCAGTATAGGTTATTTCGGTGTAGTATAGGGCAGTTAAGATATATAGGGTAAGTAAGATATCCAGATCCAGAGTGTGAGACAGACACAGGGAGAGGGTGAGAGAGAGAGAGAGAGAAAAAGAGAGAGGGGGGGGTGAGAGAGAGAGAGAGAGAGGGGGGTGAGAGTGAGAGAGAGAGAGGGGGGGGGGTTAGAGAGAGAGAGAGGGGGGTGAGAGGGAGTGAGAGAGAGAGAGAGGGGGGTGAGAGAGAGAGAGAGGGGGTGAGAGAGAGAAAGAGAGAGAGAGAGGGGGGGGTGAGAGAGGGGAAGAGAGAGAGAGGGGGTGAGAGAGAGTGAGAGAGAAAGGGGGTGAGAGAGAGAGGGGGTGAGAGAGGGGTGAGAGAGAGAGAGGGGGTGAGAGAGGGGGTGAGAGAGAGAGAGAGGGGTGAGAGAGAGAGAGGGGGTGAGAGAGAGGGGTGAGAGAGAGGGGGTGAGAGAGAAGGGGTGAGAGAGAGAGAGGAGGTGAGAGAGAGAGAGGGGGTGAGAGAGAGGGGGCGTGAGAGAGAGAAAGGGGGTGAGAGAGAGAGAGAGTGGGGGTGAGAGAGAGAGGGGGTGAGAGAGAGAGAGAGAGAGAGAGAGGGGGTCAGAGAGAGAGATAGAGGGGGTGAGAGAGAGGGGGCGAGAGAGAGGGGGCAAGAGAGAGGGGGTGAGAGAGAGGGGGCGAGAGAGAAGGGGCAAGAGAGAGAGGGGGCGAGAGAGAGAGGGTGCGAGAGAGAGAGAGGGGGCGAGAGAGAGAGAGGGGGCGAGAGAGAGAGAGGGGGTGAGAGAGAGAGAGGGGGCGAGAGAGACAGAGGGCGAGAGAGACAGAGGGCGAGAGAGACAGAGGGCTTGATTGGGTGGGGTGACGGGGTGATTGGGTGGGGTGATGGGGTGATTGGGTGGGGTGGGGTGACGGGGTGACTGGGTGGGGTGATGGGGTGACTGGGTGCATTGACGGGGTGACTGGGTGGGGTGATGGGGTGACTGGGTGGGGTGACGGGGTGATTGTGGGGTGATTGGGTGGGGGGTGGGGTAATTGGTGGGTGGGTGTCACGATTGTGCTCGCCACAAACCGGGACCGGACCGCGGGGCTGAGGCTGGGTTATGAAATCACCGACCTTATACCGCGCAGACTGGTCCGGAGTGCGCAGTTCATAGTCAAACAGGCCGGGTTCAGGACTGGAGATAACAGCATAGATGTTGGGCAAGCCAGAGTCGGGGTAGGAGATATCCGGGTAGTCGTAGTTCAAGCAGGGAGTCGGCAACAGGAAATCAAGCTGGTCCTTTTGCGTCAGCGCAACCGCTGCAGGTCGGGAACGAGGTTTACGCGAGTGGCGTCCACGACCTGTGGCTCCGGTCTAGGAGAGGGAAGACTGACCGCAATAGGCACACCACCAGGCAGCACTAGTAACCCCGTGTTACAGCGCAAACGAAGCAGGTCTGTAAGAACCAGGAACTCAGGAACTCAGCGTAGCAGCAGCAGGCCTGGAGGAAACTGGACGAGTACAACGAACTGGAACAAAAACAGAGATACGTAACGAAAGAACAAGGCTTGTGGCAGAAACACAGGAAACATCCCATAAGGATCTATGCTCGGCCAGGAAGTGAAGCCAAAGCAGAATATTTAAAGCGACAGTGACCAATCCGGACGAGGGGCATGGTGGAGGCGTGTCGAGGAGCTGCTCGTGAGTGGCTGAGAGACCAGGAAGTAGTGGAGCACAGCTGAGAGTCTGTAACACCAGTGCCAGAATCCAAGATGGCGACGGCAGAGTTCAAGGTATGCACTGGGCGGCGGCATGGGTGGCGACGGGGGGCAGGGGCAGCAGCCGCTGCAGTACTGGTAGTGGGTAAGGAGGGGTCACACCACAAGGGACATGGCCCCCGATTCCTTACAGTACCCCCCCCTTCAGGATCGACCTCAGGGCGATCATAACCACTCCTAGAGTTGGGGGACCTGGAATTGTTCTGGAATTGTCTAGGATGGAGAGTAAAGTTGTGGTCCAGAGACTCGTGGGCACTCATTGGTCTTGGAGACATGGAGTTATTCCTAAATTGTTTTAGGCGAGCAGGGCATCCGTAAACCAACAGTTCATTGGCGAGTATAAACTTAGGATAGGAAAGTGGTGGTAGAGAAATTATTGGTACGTGGCTCGCCACACGAAATGGCTTGGAAATCCAAGGCTGTGAAGAACCAGGGGGTTCTGGAGCAGAAACAGCAGAAGGGCCCCCGTTGGGAGCCCAGTCCCTAGTAATGGTACCAAAATTCAGGACAAGAGTCACCAATAGTTGAAAGAGCTTATCAGGGCGATCTTCCGGACAGACAAAGTCTTTGCTGACATCATCACGTGGGAATTTGAGAGGGTCTTCTCCTCCAGAGGTTTTCCGGGTAGTGGTCAGCGAGGGTATAGGGTGGGTGGGTGCATTGCCAGGTATGGGTATAGTAGATGACAAGGTGAACAGTAAACCAGGCTTAGGGACCGAAATCTTGAGGTGTGAACTGAGTATTTCCAACACAGAGGACGCAGGCACAACAGAAGGTTCCGTGAGGGATAACCATGGGTTCGCTGAGGCAGAGAAGCAATCATTAGTGGAGCTACCAAATATTGTAGAACGCTCAGAGAGAGACAATATAGTCTGTGATCTCCACTTCCCAGAGTCCAAGCCAGAGACAACAGGGAGAGAAACCCCATAGTTAAAGTCATACTGAGGTACTTCAGGGGCCACCGAATGGTCCGTGAAAAGAAACTGCCTTCCCGCACTGGGGATTTGGAGCGCAGCAAGGGTTACTTCGGATATGGCACCAGAGTGCGGGAAAGGTATACAGGGCCTTGCAGAGATTTGAACAACCGCATGAGGCGGATTACGTGCTGCAACGAACTCCAAGGGCATCGTACTTGTCATAGGAGTGTGAGTAGGCTCTGGAGCTTTAATATCTGGAACTTGACAATCAGGCAGTGCAGGGGCAGCGGAGGGAGGAGAGCTAGTGTCTGGAGCTGGAGGCTCAGAATCAGTAACAGGGACACTGGTAGAAGGAGAACTAGCGTCTGAAGCTGACACCTGGAATTCAGTGACAGGTACTTGGGATGTTAGAGGGTCAATAAGCGGTAAGTTGGAACCGGGGAAACTCTTAACAGCAGAAACCTTAGTAGGAAAAAGAGTTTTATCAAAAACTGCAAGGGCCCTAACTGGGGTACTTGTCATGACAAAATCAGAAATAGGTATGTTTACTAGTGCAAAAATTCTGATAACGGAACTGCTTGCCAGTGATGTGGGTGTCTGGGTTACACTAATAAGAAAATCAGATACTGTCGAAAGTGACTTAGGACTAATCACGGAAGTTCTAGGTTTGCAGGATATGTGTGAGAAGGTACCCTTTAACACAGGGGTTTTAATCTTAGCCCTAAATAACCCAATGGTTGCTGGAGCACATTTAGATGCAGTGCTAAAGGACTGAGGTTTAGCAAGTGAAGGAAGACAAAATAGCTCAGATTTATACACCTGAATTTGTAATGTAGGCAGGGTGGTTTCTGACTGTACTAAGGGGGTGACAGCAGATACGCGGATCTCTGGAGGGGTTGCTTGGGAAGGAGTGTCTGGGAAATCAGAAAAGACTACAGATTCCATGACAAGGGAACTATGTGCTGAAGCAGGGATCTCAGCATTCTGAGTGACAGACTGGGTCAGCGAAATACCTGGGAGTGGGGATTCTGCGAACAGGCTTAGAGAAAAACCCGGTTCCTGAATACCTTTAACTGGAACCCGGATTTTAGCAGAAGTTTCAAGGGACACGGCAACGGAAACTTAAGCTGAAGCAGGGGGATTGTAGTAAACAAAATTCAATGACTCAGCAAGCTTAGGGGAGTCATTCAGTGCAACCTCTGCTGTCAGACTTGGGGATTCATTCTCTGATGCTAGAAATGATGCATTAGCCTGGGGGCAACAAGGATTTACAGGGATCAATGCAGATACTGCACCGACACACTTTATTCGAGCAAATACCCAGTATGTACCTGGCAGATACCTGGAATTCGCCGCTCCTCACCTCTGACAAGCCCCGTTGCGTTTGCCTTCCCAGCCTGGGTTCATGCCTGGCTGATGGGCAGCTGATCTGTTAACTGAAAATGATTAGGATTTAATAGGCTGCAATGCTTCGCGTGTCTACCAGATGGCATAAATTCATGAATTGTAATGCAGTATATATATATATACTGTGCAGTATTGCAGCCAGCGGGAATAAAAGGCTTCAATCCCTGCCTGGAAAAGAACTCAATGCACTCGGGCAGAAAACAGTCACAAACCTCAATACACCCGGATATACCCGAATTCGTGGGACTAGCCGAGCTCGAATAAAGTGTGTCGCCAGTGTAGTACCTGAGAGTCAAAAAGAGGGAGATTTGCCTCTGAAATTTAGGATACAAGGACTTCTTCCTCTGGAGCCAAGGATGTGGCCTTAGCTGGCGAACAGGGGATTACAAAAGGAGGCTCATAGGGCTGACCTGCAGGGGTTAATATAGGAATGAGCTCGGGAACAGAGCTTAGGGATTCTAACTTAGAACGTTGAAGCAGAAGGGGTCCCTTCTCTGACACGGGGAGCACGCAGAGCTGCCTATCAGGGGTTAAAGCAGAAAAAACCTCAAGGGCAGGAGTTAGGGATTCTGAGTTAGAAAGTGAGGGTAGATTCTCAGACACTAGGGCTATAGCTTTGGAAATACAAGTATACTCCACGGGAACCTCACAGACCTGACTGGCAGGGGTTAAGGCAGACATATCTTTGGGATTTAAGCAATGGGAGGTGCAATCAGGGCTAGAAATCATGGCAGCTTCTACCTTAGGGGGCAGTGATAGTGGGGTGGTTTGGACATTTTTTGGAGAGGGAGGTGCCCCCACAGGTTTAACAACAGGACTGACAGAAAAGGGTTTGTGAATAGTCTGTGCGTAGGCAGCAAGTAGAGGTTCACGCTCACTTATGTTCCTGTCAAATTCCAGGAATAATTTAAGGGTGGTGTCTATGGCCTGAACCAGTACCCCAAAATCCCCAGTTTCCAGTCCCGGAGTGGACCTAAGAAGGAGCAGTTGGGAGTACTGGGCTTGAAACATCTTCTTTAACTCTCTACATTCCTGAGATTTAGTCAATATTTCTTTACGAGTCAGTCTTTCTGCAGGAGTTAACCCTTCGTACATACAAGCAAGATTAGGCGGAGGCAGTTTTTCAAACAAATATTGTTCTTCAAACAGGGACTGGTCCGCAGCCTGGAACATAGGTGCAGTTACACATTTACCATCCCCCGCCACGGCACGGCCCGGTTTTGTGGGGCCGAGCATACTGTCACGATTGTGCTCGCCACAAACCGGGACCGGACCGCGGGGCTGAGGCTGGGTTATGAAATCACCGACCTTATACCGCGCAGACTGGTCCGGAGTGCGCAGTTCATAGTCAAACAGGCCGGGTTCAGGACTGGAGATAACAGCATAGATGTTGGGCAAGCCAGAGTCGGGGTAGGAGATATCCGGGTAGTCATAGTTCAAGCAGGGAGTCGGCAACAGGAAATCAAGCTGGTCCTTTTGCGTCAGCGCAACCGCTGCAGGTCGGGAACGAGGTTTACGCGAGTGGCGTCCACGACCTGTGGCTCCGGTCTAGGAGAGGGAAGACTGACCGCAATAGGCACACCACCAGGCAGCACTAGTAACCCCGTGTTACAGCGCAAACGAAGCAGGTCTGTAAGAACCAGGAACTCAGGAACTCAGCGTAGCAGCAGCAGGCCTGGAGGAAACTGGACGAGTACAACGAACTGGAACAAAAACAGAGATACGTAACGAAAGAACAAGGCTTGTGGCAGAAACACAGGAAACATCCCATAAGGATCTATGCTCGGCCAGGAAGTGAAGCCAAAGCAGAATATTTAAAGCGACAGTGACCAATCCGGACAAGGGGCATGGTGGAGGCGTGTCGAGGAGCTGCTCGTGAGTGGCTGAGAGACCAGGAAGTAGTGGAGCACAGCTGAGAGTCTGTAACACCAGTGCCAGAATCCAAGATGGCGACGGCAGAGTTCAAGGTATGCACTGGGCGGCGGCATGGGTGGCGACGGGGGGCAGGGGCAGCAGCCGCTGCAGTACTGGTAGTGGGTAAGGAGGGGTCACACCACAAGGGACATGGCCCCCGATTCCTTACAGTGGGGTTATTGGGGTGATGGGGGGGAGATTGGGGGGTGGGGTTGTTGGGGTTATTGGGGGGGTGATTGGGGTGATTGGGGGAGGGGTTGATTGGAGTGATTGGGTGGGGGTTGATTGGGGTGGGGTGATTGGTGTGGGGGTGATGTGACACTTCTGGTATCCTATACACACAGACTCTCCCATGCACACACTCTCCCATGTGCACACACACACACACACGCACACGCACACGCACATGCACACACACACACACACACACTCACACTCTCTCCCCCCTACACATACACACACACATACTCTCTCCCCCCCTCTACACACCTTGGGATCGCTGTGGTCTCCGTGACACAAGAGGAAGCGGCGGGGGCCCTGCCGCACCGGGAAACGCTATATCCCACGGAGAGAGGGAGAAGAGGCGGGGGCAGGCCGGGTGTCACCCTCAGCGGCTGTCGCTGTGGGTCACCGGGTGTCAGACACGCCGGAACATGGGGGCGGCGGCAGCCTCAGCTCACTGGCTGTCGGTGGAGGAGACCTTCCGGGTCACCAACCTGGCGGAGCTGCCACGCGAGATCGGGAGATTTGGGGTGTGGTGAGGGGGGGGTCACGGAGGCCGGGAGAGATTGGGGTGAGGGGGGGTCACGGAGGCCGGGAGAGATTGGGGTGGGGGGGGGGGTCACGGAGGCCGGGAGAGATTGGGGTGAGGGGGGGTCACGGAGGCCGGGAGAGATTGTGGTGAGGGGGGGTCACGGAGGCCAGGAGAGATGGTGATGAGGGGGGGTCACGGAGGCCGGGAGAGATTGGGGTGAGGGGGGGTCACGGAGACCGGGAGAGA
This sequence comes from Ascaphus truei, assembly GCF_040206685.1. NCBI lineage: Eukaryota > Metazoa > Chordata > Amphibia > Anura > Ascaphidae > Ascaphus > Ascaphus truei. The sequence continues at coordinate 246,157,274 of NC_134486.1, forward strand.
TTGGGGTGAGGGGGGTCACGGAGGCCGGGAGAGATTGGGGTGAAGGGGGGGTCACGGAGGCCGGGAGAGATTGGGGTGAGGGGGGGTCACAGAGGCCGGGAGAGATTGGGGTGAGGGGGGGTCACGGAGGATGGGAGAGATTGGGGTGGGGAGGGGGTGGTGGATGGCCCGATGGGAGGGGGGCAGATGGCCCAATGGGAGGGAGGGGGGCGGATGGCCCGATGGGAGGGGGGGGCGACAGATGGCCCTGCAGGGGCCTGTGGCAGACAGAGGCACGGAAGGGGCTGGCTGCTGGAAGGGGGAGGAGTGAAAGCGCTGAGGAGGGAAAGTATTGCTGAGAGGCGGTGGAGGATCGAAGGCACTGCTCAGAGAGCTGGAGGCGGGGTAATCTCCCCCAACAACATGAACCCGCCTCCGTCTTTTTTTTTTTTTTCTCCAGCGCGAGTGGGGGAAAAACAGCAGCGCGAGCGGGGGAAATTTAAAAAAACACATGTGTGCTGCTTGGGCCAATATTTACTCGCCCAGAAGTTATATCCACTCGCCCCGGGCGTGTAAATGTATAGCATTGTCGAACACTGTATATATATATATATATATATATATATATATATATATATATATATATATATATATATATATATATATATATATATATATATATATATATATATATATATATATATATATATATACAGGGTTGCAGACCTGTCTAAGACATGCAAATAAGCATACAGTAATGTTTCCATTTGCTATATATAAATAAAGGTAAAAATTTATTAATACATGACTATAGGTTACTGTACATTTAACTATTGATTTAATAATTTCTGCTAATATATTAACTATTGTTCCATAGGAAAGGGAATTTGGAACAGGTTGTATTAGTATTTGTGTCACAGCCAAAATGTACATGTAGTTACAGACACACATTAGTCTATGTATTGTGTGCATTCGTGCCTAAGAAAATGTGTCCATAGATCAGCAGCACCTCAGTTATAGCACACATGTTTAACATCTCAATGGTACATTCATAAGTGTTTAAAACGAATAAACTGTACTGTTTAGATACATTTAAATATTACTACATACAGTAAAATCATATAAGTGATGTTCTTACATGACACCTTCCACAAGAATATAATTTTCTCTATGAGAAAAACTGGTGTTTTTTAGGGCTGGGACCCGCTGCGCCCGGCGGCGCAGGCGGCCGCATGAGCGTTCCCCACCAGCAGGGGAATAATCCTGAGCCGGTCGCAGTCCCCCCTCGCTGCTGGCTCACTACGCGCTGTGACGCGTCAGCCGCCTGGGGATGCAAAAAAATTGTGATCCCGAGCGGCGACGCGACACGTGGTGCGCTGATGAGCCAATCAGCGGTGGGGGCGGGAGCTGTCAGGAAGCAAGGTGTGTGTGTTTTGTTGCTGTTGCTTACCTTCCAGCAGCAGCTCCCTCCTGCAGCCCGAGCCCGTGGAGGGAGGGGGGGAGTAGCGGGTCCCTCCGTTCAAGCCACGCCCCACCTCCCACTCCGGCTCCCGATCCCTACAGACCGCATATTGCGGTCTGTGTCTGTCAGCGCCCCGCCTGTCTGCAGTGCGGGCGCGCTGACTGAGGGAGCGGGGCCGTAGCCTTATCCCTTCCACCCTCTGCTTGCGTGCTGGAGGCTGCTCATCATTTGCATGATAGAAAAGGAGGAATAAACCCTGAGACTCTGATGCTCCAAAGTAACACTGATATTGAATAAAAAAATAATAAATTGACTTCTCTTTTGTGATCAGAAGGAGTAACAGGTACAGGGCGTGATGATATAACTGCAAGTTTCTTTAAAACAGGTGTGTATATATATATATATACAGAGACAAGCTAGAGTGGGGGTTAGTAAGCAGTGAGCTGACAACCCAAGCGTGTCCCCCCGGCAAAAACCGAAGCTCACATAAGCTTCCCTCACACACCCTATGTCAAACACCATAAAAGTCAGTTGGCAAGTACTCACAAAGTGTCTCGGTGTCCGTCTAGTATGCTGGTAGGTAGTAGAAAGCCCAAAGTACCGTTAATCCTGCGTGCTCCAGCAGGTAAGTATGAAGTAGAGTTGAGAAAAAAGGTGGTCACTGCTATCCGATCAAGAAGCCAACCAAGCGCAATAAAAAAAAAAAATATTTATTAAATCAAATGAACATCACAGAACAAAAAACGAAAAAGGTTCTCTGACGCGTTTTGTCCCCGCAAAGGTGACTTTATCAAAGAGTAACCAACTGCATATACAGGTGTACCTTAAATAGGTGTGTCCTTGATCCTATTGGTTAAAACACTGGCCGTGGGTAGTAGAAACACAGCTGTTGTATAATCAATGTAATTCCAGCACATACACGGCTGCAGTGTAGGATTACAAGGTATGACGCACCCAGACAAGGACAAACCCATATAATAAATCTCAACCCTACATAAAACACAGTATTGATAATTTAAACACACAATAATCAATCAACAATTGAACAAAAATGAAATGCAAAACATAAAGGAAAAGAAAAAAAGGAGAAAAAAAGAAGAGAATAAAATGGTGAAAAAATATATATCTAATAGGCAAAACCATAAATTAACATCATTATGAAAAAAATAATAAATAATATATTTAAATGAAAGGAAGGTGGAAGGAAGGAAACAGAGGTGAATTAGGTGAATAGTATATTCATAAACTCCATACCTCATTAGAAGGAGTATATAAGCTCCAAAATGGTAAGACTAATCTATAGAAAAATATAAATAAGTAGAAATATATAATAGCTGGTATAAATAAAATACCACAATAATATGCAAAGAATATTTATATATATATATATATAAAAAAAAATATTTTATAAGGAAGTATATAATTATATTTATAGAGATAAGCTCCAATTAGGAAAAATATACGAAGAGGTATAGAGTTATGTTTATAATAAAAATTATATTATAACAAAATAAACATAATCATATTTATTAAAACATTGAAAACCATAAGACCCGAAAATCCCTAAACTCCACAGAGGGGGATCCATATAAATAAAGGACCATATACCATGGGCAAGCATAAAGGAAGCTCAACCCATCAAAAAGTGTTTAAGCTCCCACTCAATGTTGATACCCATAGGATAAAGAGTTCCCATGGTATATATCCAGTACATCTCTTGTTGATTTAATTTGTTCAATCTATCTCCACCCCTAGGATGGAAGGGTATATGCTCAATACCTGAAAAGGTAAAATTGATTATATCACCTCTTGAACATGTAGAAAAATGACGAGATACTGGATGCATTAAATCCTGTCTTTTTATAAGTCACACATGTTCCGCAATTCTTATTTTTAATGCTCGAATTGTGCGTCCTATGTATTGTTTTTTGCATCCACATTGCAGAATGTATATTATATAACTAGTGTGACAATTCAAAAAGCTTTTGATACGATATTTATTCTTATCTTTAATTAAACATTTGGTTGTTTGTGCATATCTACACATGGAACAATTTCTACAAGGAAAAAATCCAATAGATATACCTCTAATAGGAGGGTTTCTACGACGTGAGTCAAATAGGCTAGGGGACAAATGAGAGGCCAGTGTCTTTGCCTTTCTGTAGACAAATTTTGGACCTCCCTGAACGGAGTTAGAAATATCTTTATCCAATGATAGTGTGTTCCAATGTTTAAGGATTATATCTAGAATCTGTCTAGATTGTCTATTATATGTAGTAACAAATAAAGGACACTGAAAACTGACTTTTTCCAATAAATTTTTCAAAGTCCAACTTTGCTCATACGATCAGCTGTTTGCGCTGTATCCTGCCCTTCTGCGGGGTTCACTAAGCAACGCAAAGTTATCGTACACGAAAGTTGCGCTGAATAAAGCTCACCAGCTAAAGGCAGGAGATAAAAAAGCTGGACTTTGACAAATTTCTTTGTTTACATTTTTGCAGGCGCAACACCCATACAATAGGCCGGCGGGTGTCCCCGGCTAAACCCACGGGGGTCCCCGAGGGAGGTTGGGGGTCCCATGGGTGTCCCCGGCTAACACTGCGGGGGTCCCCACGGGAGTCCGGGGGTCCCCGCGGCCGTCCCGGGTCCCCGCGGTTGTCCGCATGTGTCCACGGGAGGGCCTGCGGTACCAATGTTCTGCCTCCAAAAAAATAAACAATATTTCTGACTAAATACACCCCCCTCCCCCCACCCCCTAATACATACAATACAGTAATGGGCAAAATTACTATTATCCACATATGGATAATAATGCATTTGCCCATTTAAAATACATATAAATCACAATAAATACATATTACACTTACCTTTTCCAGGCACCCACGATGAAGGCCGTCTTCATCCTCATCTTCATCCTGCCCATGTCCCTTCCTAAGCTGCAAAACATACAAAACAATCAGAATAGCCAATGTAATGTCCACTAACCCCTTAATCACCTTAGCGGTCATTAATCGCTATAGTCATTAATGGGTTAACCCACCCTCACCCACCACTCGGGAAGCCTATATACCCTCCCCCACTAACCACCCCGTGAGGCCTAACCACCCAGCCTGGCTTGGGGACATTACCTACTTCCCCCACCCCCGTTAAACACAATAAACAGCACTATATTTATTTAACACTACATAACCCACCCCCTGTGCCCCCCCATAAATACCTGATTTATTCTTTTGCATACAGGGTTAATACCCCAGGCCCACGGGAGTCCCCAGGGGCCCTGACGGTAGCCCAGCACAAGGTTTCAAACAGGGTCTGGAGGCCTACGGGTGGTCCCCGCCAGGCGCCGTGGTCCACCAGGTGGTCTCTGTGGGTCACCGTGGGCCACAATGGGGTCTCCAAGAGTAGGCCCGTGGGTGTCTGGGGGCCCCGAGTCAGACCCACAGGTGCCTGACTGGCCTCAGGTGGTTCCCACGGGGGTCTGGTGGCCCACGGTGGTCCCTACGGGTCCGCAGTGCCCCCACAGATGGGGCCACCGGTTCTTCCCCGCAGGTGTCCCCCTTGGACACGCCAGCCTGGTACCCATGAGTGTCCGAGGAGACCTCAGGTAGTCTCCAGAGGTCCCCGCAGATCTGAGGAACCAACCCTATATGTAAAAAAAATAAACCTGTCCTATCCATTTAAATACATAAATACCCCCCATGACCACCCCTCCAAACACATACAGTACAGTAATGTGCAAAATAACTATGATCCAGATATGGATAATATAGATTATTTGCCCATTATGAAACACATAAAACATGCATAAATAAAAACATGAATTCTTAATCTGAAAATCACCACATTGCATCTTATAATTAAACCATCAGCACTTTTAAAAATCAACCAACAAACCAGCAGCTAGACAAATGTATATCAAATGTCACACAATTGCATTGAGTGTGCACATGATGCAATTAATCTATGCATCATGTAACACTATGCAAAATCAATTTCAAAATAAAATACACTATGAACAACAACATACAATGCCATCCACAAAATCAAATAGAAAATAAGCAAGTAAACATAAATACATTTACCATCCATCAATTAATCAATTTCCTAAATCAATTACAATACAATCCAAATCAATTATACAATTCACTATTCAATTCCTAAATACAAACAATTGACAAAATAATTCTACTTCAAAGTAACCACCATCATAAAAATCTAACTACCAGAAATAAGCCATTATTCAAAAGCAAGCCCCTGAAATATACTCCTGCAAAGAGCATTAATAATGACATGTAACTAAATAAAAATTAAATTACACACACAACAATGTAGAAATCAAGCAGCTAAAATATTTGAAATACATGAAAAATACATAAACATTAGCAAATCAATCTTTTATTATCCCTGAATGTCTATCCATATATAGACATAACATACAGGGGCAATAAAAGAGCATAAAAAACAATGCATTTCCATCAAAAAAAATCACATACAATACACAACTTCAGTGTCCCTGAATGTATGTATATCCATAGGGACATAGATCAATTCAGTGGCATTAAATGAAAAAAAAAAAAAAAAAAAAACCTGTAAAAGTTAAAATGATATACTTTTCTTTTGTTTACTTACCATTAGATGCCCACTCACCGAAATCCAGGGGAACCGGAAGCTCTCGATCCAATCCAAAGGTAACCATAAAATAATAAACCATTACAATCCACATCTATGTCTTCTTTCTTCTATTTGTAATCCATTGCGTCAGTCTTGGAGTCTTCTTTTCTTCCTTGGGGTCTTCTCCATGTTCTTCCATCTTCTTACGCCATGCCCTTCTTCTCTTCTTAGGAGGGGAGGTCTTCCCTCCTCGCCGTCTGGCTTCAAAATGAGACGACATAGGCTTTTATAGGCCTATGACGTCACATTTTCGTCAAATGGTTCCCACGGTACTGATCGGGCCGTGAAAACCATGTGATTTGGGGGAAAAAAAACTGATGACGTCATTTAAAGGCAATGATGCCAGCCAATCAGAATGGCTGAGCTTCAATTGCCTTTAAGATGACGTCATCAAAACAAAGATGGCCGACAACACATGGTATGGTAGCCAATCAGAACGTGGGAATGAAATCCCAACTCTGATTGGCTGAAGCAAAGCCTCTGTCACATGGTCTACCAGGGCCAATCAGAGTTGGGATTTCGTTCCCACGCTCTGATTGGCTACCGTACCAAGTTTCATTGATGGTCATTTTCTGTATGTATTTCTCTTTAAGAGATAGCTTGTCCAGGGTAGGAAGGGATCGAAGATATCAGGGATACACCAAAAAAATAAAGAACATATAATAGTGCAATAAATCAAAACAATCTGGATAGAGCAAGAAAACTTGGCTCTGTAGCAATGCCTACTTACAGCAGGTCAGAATTAAAACCGCATGTATCTACACAACCAGTAGAAGTGGGTCAGGATCTTCCGAAACGACAGTGGTTTTCAGCAGGGAATATGGTCAAATCAGTTCTTTAAGAGACATCATATTTGTCTTCCTACTAATTAACCTATCAGGTTTAAGTCAACCCTATAAAGGTTCACACTTATCCCCTAGAATTCACCCTTGAAGAAGTCGGCGCAACAGCTGACGAAACGCCGTAGGTTCGCGTCATCAATGTCCGACAGCTGACTGTGAAAGGAGTGCCTAATCGCATGTGAGGAGTGAGAGCAACTAGTTCAGTTATATTGGTGGAACAAAGTGGAAGGCTACATTTGTCTGTCTGGCTGAGTCTGAGTCTGACATCAAGAAGAGACACGAGTGAATATTCAACTTGAACGAATACAGCTGTCTTGTGTGAGGGGGTAATCCAGGAAGTGGAAGTGGAACAGCGTCTCCAGTGTTACCCGGATCAGCATCACATGTTCATCTCCAGCGTGATTTCGTTGGTGTGCTGACGGAGGGACGCGGAGACCCCTGTGGTCATCGCGGTTACATCCTTTGGTGAGACCATTCCTTAATCCCTTGCCTATGCTATTTGCTTACCCCCCATCTCCATCTATAGAGGTCAATATCAGCCTGATTTTTCCACGTTTGCATCCGCAATCTATCATCTGACGGTCAATTACCTCTCCCCTTTTGTTGCTCCAGTCATTTGCTACCTATCGAGTGACAATTCCTCCTACATCTCACTGCCTCCTACATTTGCGCTATTGGACATTTTTTGGTCACATTTCCCTTCTTTTTTATTTTCAAGAGTACTCTTGTTTTTTACTGTCATATATTGTGTTTGTTTTAATCTGTTCAGTTACCTAGCCTTCCTTGCTTAATTAATAAATGTTCCTGTTTTTTATTGCTATACAGGATTGTGCCTTTTTTCTCTCTTCCATTTAATCAGGATAGGCATATCCTCATTAGGGCTGCATCCTGCTAGCTCATTTCACCTGGGTCAGTACATTTATTAGTCACCCATTTACTCACTTAAAATACTTCATTTGTGTTAGTCCTAGCGCTGATTTATTTCTGTTATATATATATATATATATATATATATATATATATATGTATATATATATATCCCACTGTACAAATGAATGGGGGCAGGGTGGGTGACCGGAAGCCCATCATTGCCAGGGGGTAAGTAGAACACAATTTATTTATGCTGATTTATGTGGTTAATAATGGGCAAATAATCTATTATCCATATGTGGATAATAGTTATTTTGCCCATTACTGTATTGTATGTGTTAGGGGGGGGGGGGGATGTGTGTTGTATATTGCTATGTTTATTGGGGGCAATTGTCCCCAATAAACATTCTATTGTGCTTTAACCCCTTTATTGCCTTAGCGGTTAGCCGCTAAGGTAATGAAGCCGCTTTAATGTACAATTTAATAATAGAGACAGCACATAAAACACAGACAAAGCTCAGTTTTAGCACATCCAGTGAAAATCATACACTTACCGTGTATGATTTTCACTGGATGTGCTAAAACTGAGCTTTGTCTGTGTTTTATGTGCTGTCTCTGGTTTTAAATATATATTGCCATGCTCAGTAGCACTCCTCTGTGACACTCATATGCTTATATATATGTTGTGGTTATTTTGGGGGTTCAATAGGAGCTTGTTAGGTGTCCAGTATATTTTACAATTCTTGTTCAGCTAGTCCTGGCTGATTGGAGGTTGGCAACCTCCTACTTAATTTAAGCTCACCCCCTCCCACATTTAAATGGTTAAGGGCTCACTCCATAGCATCTTCCACACAGGGGAACTTGATTGCTTGCAGGATGGTTGTGACATCTCCAATACAGAGTGCTTTTCCTGGTAATGTACAGGTTAATAAAGGCTTCAATCAGACTTAGAACTTTGCAACTAATATTGACAGATTTACTATAAATCATTCTTCCTGTTATTACACAGGTTATTAAGAATTTATATTAGCGTTAGGGACCCCTGAATTGTGGTCTGCCGTGACGTTGGCTCAGGGGCTTACAACAATTTTGGCCAAAAATGTCAAACTAAAAGACCATTTTACTTAATAGATATTTATACATATATATTTAGGCACTGTACCGTGTATGATTTTCACTGGATGTGCTAAAACTGAGCTTTGTCTGTGTTTTATGTGCTGTCTCTGGTTTTAAATATATATATATTGCCATGCTCAGTAGCACTCCTCTGTGACACTCATATGCTTATATATGTAGCCATGCATAATAATGACTGCGTACATCTTCCCTGTTGGCAGTAAGTCCTGGTAAATAGAGGCCTGCCAACAGTAGTTATGGAGGTTTTCCCTCACACCCTGGTGTGGTGCCCGGTGTAAGGAAGGGAGTGGCTGTATGCTCTGAGTCCCTGGATAGTGACATCAGAGATGCGCCTGCCCCCTGAGGTATAAAGGGCACAGCACTGTCAGTTAGTGTTGTGTTAGCCAGCAGTTGTGTGAAGCAGCTGGTAAAATGTATGCTACGGCATAAAGGATTGGAGGAATACTTTTGTGACCCTAGTGCTGTAACTAGCGGTAGCAGAGTGACCAATTAAGTCTGTCTAAGCCACACTGTGTCCAGGGACCTGGCGCAGTGGTGATCTCCCTAGGAGAAAGGGAATCCCACTTCAATACGGGAGGGTGTACCTGGCAAAGGGACAGCACGGAGAGATGTGCGGCTAGAGCCGGCAGCTGTATGGGGCAGTCTGCTACATCCCAATCTACAATAAAGATGCCATGTTCAAAGAAAACCCCACTGTGTGAGTGTGAGATTACTCTGCAGTGGCAGTCACCACCGAGAAGGAGTTCCTCACCAGGACCATCTCCCTGCGGAAGCATAGATCCTGATGAGGTGGAGGCGCTGCACATGAAGTAAGTTGGACTCGTAACCACTATCTCAGATACCTGTCCTGCTGCCATCCTCTATAACACCAAGCGGGAGACTCAGGAGTCCTGTTACTTGCAGGTGCACCACCACACACGACCTTGTAATGGGGACCGGTTAGACCACACGGGCCAATATGAGATTGGGTGGGTCAGACAAGGGGGGTCCAGCCGTTACATATATATGTTGTGGTTATTTTGGGGGTTCAATAGGAGCTTGTTAGGTGTCCAGTATATTTTACAATTCTTGTTCAGCTAGTCCTGGCTGATTGGAGGTTGGCAACCTCCTACTTAATTTAAGCTCACCCCCTCCCACATTTAAATGGTTAAGGGCTCACTCCATAGCATCTTCCACACAGGGGAACTTGATTGCTTGCAGGATGGTTGTGACATCTCCAATACAGAGTGCTTTTCCTGGTAATGTACAGGTTAATAAAGGCTTCAATCAGACTTAGAACTTTGCAACTAATATTGACAGATTTACTATAAATCATTCTTCCTGTTATTACACAGGTTATTAAGAATTTATATTAGCGTTAGGGACCCCTGAATTGTGGTCTGCCGTGACGTTGGCTCAGGGGTTTACAATAATTTTGGCCAAAAATGTCAAACTAAAAGACCATTTTACTTAATAGATATTTATACATATATATTTAGGCACTGTACCGTATATGATTTTCACTGGATGTGCTAAAACTGAGCTTTGTCTGTGTTTTATGTGCTGTCTCTGGTTTTAAACATTTTAATAATAGTGTGCAGAAGCAGGGGGTCCCCTGAGCTGAACCGCATTGATTTCTGGCTCAGACACCCCCTGCTTCCCGTGTTACAGGCCCCGGTTACGTCGCGTCTTGGACGCTATAAAGATGGCGGCGACACTGGCCTCCGATGCCCCATACCTGGTCCTGTAACTCGGGAAGCAGGGGGTCTCTGAGGCAGAAATCAATGCGGTTCAGCTCAGGGGACCCCCTGCTCCCGCACACTATTATTAAAATGTACATTAATGCAGCTTCATTACCATTGCAGATAGCCGCTACGGTAAGGAATTATTGTTTATTGATATGTGTGTTTTGACAGTAGTGTAGGTGTGTAGGGGGTCTCCAGAGCTGAACTGCATTGGTTTCAGCCTCGAGGACACCCTACTTCAGGAGATACAGGCCCCGTTATGGGGTGCGGAAGCTTTCAAAGTTCAGGGGATACCGGCACCCCATAACGGGGCCTGTATCTCCTGAAGTAGGGGGTCCCCGGACCTGAAACCAATGCTGTTCAGCTCCGGAGACCCCCTGCTCATGTACACTATTATTAAAATGTATTTATTTTGTGTACGATCGCCTGTAACAGTCTTGCATGGAGATACAGAATCTCCATGCAAATGTTACAGGCGACTTATTTTTTCTATCAGCCAGCGTACGTGAAGTTTCAGTGCGCTACCTGAGGGAAAATACATTGCACGCACGATAAGCCAGTTTTGGGCACGTCCGATAGAAAATGGGCTCAGGGCCTTAGTGAATCGCGCCGCCGGCTTCATTTTTTTATCGGACATGCTAATTTTTTTCAGGCCGGCGCGAAAGCTCGGAGCTTAGTGCATAGCCCCCTAAGTGTCTTCATTGTTAAAATGTATTCATTTTCTTTTTGACAATTTCTTTGTAACAAGTTCCTTCCTATCAGAGAATCCACATATCTAAAGGCTTCTTGTATAACTTATCACTATAGCCTCTCGCCTGAAACCTATTTGTCATTTCTTTTGATTGTAAGATGAACATATCATTATCAGAACAAAGTCTCTTTAATGTCAAAAATTGAGCCTTTGGGATGCTCTTGATTAGAGCGGCTGGATGACAACTCTGGGCACAGAGTAGCGAGTTTCTGGAATGATCCTTCCTATAAATATCTGTCTAGATCATCATATCATTGTCAATATACAGGACTAAATCTAAATAATTAACGTGATGTATATTGTGATCATAAGTGAATTTAATATTTAAATCATTGGAATTAAGTGAGCTAATAAAAGAAGAAAGTTTATGTTCAACCCCATCCCATATCATGATCTGATCATCGATATATCTCTTATAATAAATAATATGTTTACAAAACAAATTAGTGTTGTGATAAATATATTGTGCTTCCCATAAACCCGTAAATAAATTCCCATAAGATGGTGTAAAACTCGTGCCCATTGCCGTGCCTAATTTTTGTAAATAAAATTGTGAATCAAATAAGAAATAATTGTGAGTTAATAAAAAAGTGATCGATTCTAAAGAAAGGTGCAATGTGACCTCCATGCAGCTCCAGCGTCTCCATGCAGCTCCAGCGTCTCCATGCAGCTCTTACAGGCTGCTTTTTTCAATCACCTATCGTGCTTTGGATTGTTAAGCACAATGGCAGGGAAAAAAATACAGCTTGCGCGATCGGGCATATTTTTGCCCGCATTTAACCAAATGCTCTTCAGTTCTTAGTGGCTGGCTTCATTTTTTATCGTGGGATTACATACAGGCATACCCCGCATTAACGTACGCAATGGGACCGGAGCATGTATGTAAAGCGAAAATGTACTTAAAGTGAAGCACTACCTTTTCCCACTTATTGATGCATGTACTGTACTGCAATCATCATATACGTGCATAACTGATGTAAATAACGCATTTGTAACAGGCTCTATAGTCTCCCCGCTTGCGCACAACTTTGGTACAGGTAGGGAGCCGGTATTGCTGTTCAGGACGTGATGACAGGCGCATGCGTGAGCTGCCGTTTGCCTATTGGGCGATATGTACTTACTCGCGAGTGTACTTAAAGTGAGTGTACTTAAAGCGGGGTATGCCTGTATTTCCCATCGGGCGCAAAAACTCTCTGCTTAGTGAATCACCCCCTTTGAGTGAAACAACAAATGAAAACCTGCTCACTGAGCGCTTACTAGACACACAAACTTCCCTTTCTATGGTTGAGCCGCTTATCCGCTTTCCAACATACAAAAATACACTGCGTCATAATAGGATTAAAATAAGCACAAGTATGAAGGTTTTTTTTACCTTACAGGCGGAAGGTCCTCCCCTGTCTGTCTGCCGGCAACTGTCCCAGCCTCCAGGCCCTAGGAGAGAGAGAGAGTGAGGCAGCAAACCAAACTGCTTACGGTACCTTTTACCTCAATTGGCAGGGCAGGTGAGAGGAATTAGAGCACCTGTGAACTCTGGTCTGGATCTCCCATCCACCATCTTCAGTAAGTGTGGGATGAATCACATATACACTCTGGCTGCACTTTGAGCTCTAAATACAACTGAAACTACCTACTATCATGGGACTATGTCACAACGAACAAACCTACAGTATAGTACATAAACATCCTTATTAGTACTGCCAAATGTAACATGTATATGTATTTTTACATGAATGTAAATTTGGTACAAAGCTACACTTTTGCAAAAGATAGTTTACATTCACATCTTTATCTATTTAAGGAGATGGTGCCTTAGCAAATGGAAATCTGGGTGAGGATAGTAATATATTATTTTTAAATAATGCCAATTCTTACTGTTCCAATATTTTTAAAAATACAATATTGAAGTGTAAAGTAGCCATTGTTTATCATAAAACATGGATTTTCAACCCTCTGTTAGAGAACACTAGTCAGGCCATGTTTTTCACGATATTCAAGCAATATAGTAATTGCTATTTGTACATTTTAATGTTTGTTAATTACTTAGCATTTAATAATCTAGTGGGTCTGGGGTTCCAAGAAAACTATACAAAATACAAAAAAAAGTGTGTGTGTGCTGTGCACGCGCCTTTTAAGTGAAACTTCTTTGTCTTTGTGACAGAAATTGTATTTATGATGGTGATGTTTTTAATTAAAATTCAAAAGAAGTGTGACTTAGAACGCACAAGCACGGCACTAATATATTTATACTAACTGTGAATTCCGCGTGTGTGACTCTGCCTGTGTGATTCTGCCTGTGTGACTCTGCCTATGTGTGACTCTGCCTGTGTGTGTGTGTGACTCTGGTTGTGTGTGTGACTTTGTGTACACTGGCGACACACTTTATTCGAGCTTGGCTAGTCCCACGAATTCGGGTATACCCGGGTGTATTGAGGTTTGTGTCTGTTTTCTGCCCGAGTGCATTGAGTTATTTTCCAAGCAGGGATTGAAGCATTTTATTCCCGCTGGCTGCAATACTGCACAGTATATATATATATACTGCATTACAATTCATGAATTTATGCCATCTGATAGACACGCGAAGCATTGCAGCCTATTAAATCCTAATCATTATCATTTAACAGATCAGCCGCCCATCAGCCAGGCATGAACCCAGGCTGGGAAGGCAAATGCAACGGGGCTTGTCAGAGGTGAGGAGTGGCGCATTCCAGGTATCTGCCAGGTACATACCTGGTATTTGCTCGAATAAAGTGTGTCGGTGCAGTATGTGTGTGTGTGTTTCAGCACCGGGAGCTCGGGGACGCGGCTCTCTCACTTTCTCCCTGCCCGGTGTTTTCGGCTCCTCTCCTCCCGCTCGGTCAGTCCTCTCTTGTGGTGGCATACATGCGCAGAGGCCCGTGGCCATGCGCAGAGACCCACGGCCATACGCAGAAGCCTGCGGCCTGTTGTGCGCATGCGCAGAGGTGTGCTTCCATGCGAAGAGGCCAATGGCCGTTAGTGCGCATGTGTGCTGGAAGAGGAGGGAGTGCTAATATACTTGGTGGACAAGGGCGGTACTGCTGGCCTGCGAGCTCCTCTTCTGTGCATGCGCGATGGGCACGTGCATGATGGGCGTGTGCCCATTAGCAGTGTGACGTCACTTTTGTTACGGTTTTTCGTTACGAGGCAATGCATTTTTTCCCCATGAAAACCCTGTAGACGCCTGCAAAGAAGTTTCACTTCAAAATGGGAGCACATGTGTTTACCAGGGAAGAATCAAGTTCAATAGTAGTGCCGCAGGAGGAAGCCACAACCTCCATATTAATGAACAATTGGTTAACTGCGGAAGAAGTTCATAAGCGTCTTGAAAAATTAAAGTAAATAAGGCACCTGGCCCTGATGGCATACATCCAAGAGTTCCCAAGGAGTTAAGCTCAGTAATAGCCAAAACATTATATTTAATATTCAAGGACTCCATTTCCACAGGCTCAGTACCACAAGATTGGCGTAAAGCAGATGTGGTGCCTATATTTAAAAAGGGAGCTAGATCACAACCGGGGAATTACATACCTGTAAGCCTGACTTCAATAGTCGGGAAACTTCTTGAAGGTTTAATATGGGACTAGTAGACTTATTGTATATGCAGAAATCACAAAAAAGTAAAAACGTCTTGCTTCATAGTTTTATTCGGAGTGCAGTATTCCATGGTACAGCAACATTTTGTGCTTGCTCAAGAGAGTTGAAAACCACTGCTGTGGAGTTACAGTACCTATACCATAGATTCAAAGCTCAGAAAAAAAATATTTACCCATAAAATAATAGAAGTATAAACAATAGGGTATAAACAAATTGTGACGTTGGAATTACCTATGAAAATTTAAATCCTTGGGTATGACACTAGGGCTTTGAAAATGGGAGGGGAAAAACAAAGAAGCAAGTAATTAGGTTTTTAAATAATTCAGATAGAATGATGATGGTATGTGTGAAAAGATCAATGCAAAAAAAAGTAAAAGGAGTGTGAGCAGCCAAAACACCAGACTCAGTACCATAAAATTGGCATAAATCAGACGTGGTGCCTACAGTACAGTATATTTAAAAAGGGAGCTTGATCACTACAGGGGAATTACAGACTTGTAAGACTGGCATCAATAGTGGGGAAGCTACTTGAAGGTTTAGTACAGGACAATATTCAGGAATACCTAATGGATAACAACATTATTAGTAATAATCAGAATGGATTTATGAAGGATGTAATTTCTCCTCAGTTGTACTTAGACCTGAAAACTTGGGCAGATGAGCTTTAATACAGATAAATGTAAGGTTATGCATTTGGGAAGCAAGAATAAACAGTTGACTTACAAATTAAATGGGGCAAAATTAGGTCAATCTTTGATGGAGAAGATTTAGGAGTGCTTGTAGACAGCAGGCCTAGCAATAGTGCTCAAAGTCATGCAGAAGCTGCAAAGGCAAATAAGATCTACTGTATCTGGCATTAAACAAGGAATGGATGAAAGGGAAATAAGCATTATTTTGCCACTGTAGAAAGCAATAGAAAGACCACACCTTGAATATGGAGTAAAATTGTGGGCACCACTCCATAACAAAGACATTATGGAAGTAAAAAACGTACAGAAAAGAGCCAACAAATGAATAAATAATGGGATGGAAAATCTGACATGAGGAGAGTCTAGCTAATTTAGATCTGTTTATATTAGAAAAGGGGTATGTAAGAGGGGATATGATAACCAGGGCTCGACAAATGCACTCGCCCACTCGGGACACTGGGGCGAGTGCTTTTTGCCCTCTGGCGATTGTTACCTGCGGTGGCAGGGTGGAATCTCCTGGCATTCTCCTGCTTTCCTCTGCAACTTGAGAGTGTCTCTCCTACAGCTCCTGTGAAAATGGCTGCGCTGTGTTGCCATCACAACTTGGCGTCGCGTGACATCACGTAGCATTCCGTTATCATGGCAACGCGGCTTCATTTGACGCCACACAGCAATTTTCAAAGGAGCTGCAGGGGAGACACTCACAAGTTGCAGGGTAGAAGCAGGAAAATGTTGGGAGGCACCACACCACGCCGCCGCACCCCACTGCAGGTAAGACTCGTGAGGGGGTAGGGGGTGAGAGGTTTTTTTTCGGGGGGGGAGTAACTTTTTGTTTTGGGCGAGTGTTTTTTTTAGACTTTGTCGAGCCCTTTGTATAACTATATACAAATGTATTCAGGGTCAATGCACGGAGGTTCCAAAAGAACTAAGGTTTAGCAAGCCAATTACTATTGTAATTTAAATGCAATAAATACAAACGTACATAAAAAAAAAAGAAAGAAACTATTACCTCTCGCTACCTGCTAATATTCATTGCATGCATGACCCATACACTTTATCATTGTTTCTCTGTTCTTCTCTATTCTGCATTTCTCCAGGTAACATTTTAGTTTTGAAACGACAAAATAAACATCTTTAGTATAAGGCGATAAGACGCTTGCCAAATTTACTTGCAAAACATATTTAGAAGGAATAGGGCATGAAAGTGAAAATAGATGAGATCCCAGAGGTATTTTAAGAGTTATATTTATACTTGATGTGAATACAACTGAATTTATCTGGGAAATCAAAAAGCAAGGTAAAGTTTATTGACAAATCAAGGGAATTGTATTTATTGGAGTAGTCAAGCTGTTGAATAGCTTTGCAGATGCTTGATATATAGTAAATGTCACATTTTTTTAGTTGATAAGAGCAATACGATTGAGAATGATGCATCAGCATGAAAATATGTTGAGTGGATTTGATTTACTGAGAATCTAAGGTACTCAACAAAAGGCTGAATTGCTGGATCACTCTCTTCAGTTACTCTAAATGCACTATGATTGTCTTGGAATTCACTTTTAATTTATAATTATGAAAATAATATTTCATAGAGGAAATTTGCTTTTTTTGGCAAAAAGTGACAGAGGAAATGTTTTGGGTACTAAATATTCTCACGCAAAATATTCTTTAAATGAGAAAAAAATGAAATTAGACCACAGATATGTGCAACAGTTATAGAGTTTCATCCTGCTTACCACAATGAAAGTATTTTCCATTCGTTTATCAGCATGTGCATCACTCTAAAATGCTCAGCAATTTCAATAGATTGAAATACAGTAGGGAGGAATAAAATAACACATGTTCGAGTGGTATCTACAGTACCAAATTATGCATCATTGTCATGTTTCCCCATTTCCTTAGCATAACAAGTTTCCACCAGATTTGAGGAGGCATATACTGGGCCGCTGACTGTGGGGGGCAGAGCCGGGACAAGTACACAATAAAATTACATTTACATAACAGGACAATAAATTACACATTAGGCAATAAACCCATTGATTGTCACTATGGTAACTTATGCCCACAATGAGGGCAAGGATTACCACAATGGCAATGAATGGGCAACATAAAAAGAAAAAAAACATTACATTACAATTAAATAAAAACAAACATTAGTCAATAAGCTAATTGATTGTCACTGTGGTAAAACTATACTCACAGTGGGGACACATAGCCACAAAGGCAATGAATGGGCAACTTACAGATGCAGCAATGAGTATCCGGACACTTGCCTTTGAAAATCTGGGGCAATCTCCCAGTAATGCAGCAACATTTCTGTGACATTTCTGCAAACAGACTAATGGCCCATCGGATTAACACAGTTTGAATGGGACTGCCAGGGACCCCTCCTGTGGGGAAGAGAGGATGGTTCAAGGGCACCTGTTCTGAGCACTGGTCGGATAAAGCCCTGAGACAAGATTCTGAGTGAGGCTGCGGCGGGGCCGGTGTGGAAGGGGTGCGCTCGCCAGAGGCTGGGCCCATCTAGTGGATCGCAAGTAGTGGGAGGTCCGACCTGAGTGGTGGTGATAACCAGTGGGTGAAGGAACGGCACATAATTGAGTGGGGAGCACAATCGTGGTTGATCCGACAAGAAGGTCGCCGCTGTTCAATGAGGAAATGGAGCTGAAGCGGCAGCGAGCGAGGCAGGACAGTCATCTTGAATTGTCCGTATCGGGCCTGATGTTCCGCTAGAGCAGTCGGTGCCTCTCTCATTGACCGGGTGATCGGAGGGGCCCATCCTCCGTAAAACAGGACTATTATTTATCCTACCACTACTACCACTATACATCCCCCAAAGAGCAGTAAAACATGGGGAAAATCCCCAGCAGGGGTGCTCTGCAGCAGACTAAAGGACGGTAGCCATCAGGATCGCACCTGGGGGGTGAGATAACAACCCTGACACCAGCCAGTGACAGGGTAAGCCAGGAAGGGGAGGAGAGAGGTGAACCTAACAAAAAGGCCCTCAAAGTTGCCAGAGATAAAAAGCCCCACTATAGCTCTGAAAAGACTTATGAACCATAGCAATACCCTGGGGACACAGGACATAGTAGAGATGGGACCACTTAACATGCTTTGGGTGTACCTTGAGAAATAGCAAGAGTCCTGTGGGGGTGGGATCGTGACTACTCCTTGCTTCAGTAAGTCTGAAGTCTTTGTGGGGTAGTGCACGATGGCAGGCTAAAAATGCTCTGCAAGCCTCTGCACAGTTAAAAGAATGTAACCGGTATCTAAGCCAATCATAAATAGAGCAAGACAAAAACCCAGCAAAACAAAAGCCAGAGATGGAGCCGAAAACTACAAAAATGTACAACAGCCCGAAGTGGCAGAGATCTTCAACAAAAAAAAGCCACGTGCGACACGAGCGGAAGATTAGCCTCCGCAGGAGCAATCCGACTCCGAATAGGAGTCCCGCCCAGTCAGCCAAAATGTTACAAAGCAGGATATAGAAGAACTATATAAGAACATTAAAGATCTTCTATAAGCAGAACGGGTGGAAACCAAAAAGGAGATGCCTGGCCTTGGAGCACGGACAGATGCTCTGGAAAATAAGACAGACAAAGTAATAATAGACCAGGACACAATGACCAGAGATCTGGAGCAGCTAAAGTCACAAATGGTAGACCAGGAGAACAGGAACCGCCGCAACAACCTCAAAGTAAGACTGATTCCAGAATCCCTTGCAAACACTGAATCCATTATCCAGAATTGGTTCAGAATTCTATTGCCAGATAATTCAACCGAATCCATGACAATAGACCAATGCCATAGAGCTCTAAAACCAAGACCTCCAAACATGGATCAGCCGGGCGACATAGTCCTCCGTCTCCATTATTATAAATTTCAACTATAAATGGAGACACACAGTATTTGCTATCTTGGTGTAAACTTAACTCAATCATATGAGACCTTACATAAAGCTAGTTATCCTAGCATCATCCAAGCTGTAATGAAAGACTTGCAGAATTGGACACAGTTTAAAATCTTGTGGATAGGTATGATTCAATCCATTAAAATGAATGTTCTTCTCCGTCTATTATACCTCTTTCAAACGCTCCCTATTCCCCTAGAATCTAAAGAGGTTATAGACCTCCAAAAGCGATTAACTAGATTTATCTGGTCAAGGAAAAGACCCAGAGTAAATAGAACAACTATGGAGTTGCCAACTGTGGGAGGAGGCCTGGCCCAACTTTACCTTTAAACCTACTATTGCGGTGGTCCAATTTAGCCAATTTGTCTCCTGGCATAAAGACAGGCTGGGTTCAGATGAAATCGGATCTGATGTTCCCATTACATACTCAGGCCATCTTATGGCTTCCACCTCAGTCTAGAAGGGAAAAAAATGAACATTCTCCCTACTATATCCCATTCCCTGAAATACTGGGAAATAATTGCACTTAAAAAAAGTCTTACTTACCCAGACTCCTCAATGATTTATCTTTATAATATCACTGACTTTAGCCCGAGAATCTCGGATGCAGGGTTCCAACAATTAAAAGAGGCTGGGGTTCTTAGGCTTAGGGACTTAGGGAGGAGAGCAAACCCAACCCCTCTAGATGTATTCTTCCTGACAAAGAAAAAGCAAAAAGAGAAGTATTCCGCTTCCTACAACTTAGAAGCTTCTTCGACCTATAGAAACCCAGAGACACCCTCGCTCACTTTGAAAAAATGTGTATAGACCCGGGTTCCACCCGGGTAGAATCTCGGACCACTACGTTCCATTTACCAATAAAGCCACTGTTAAACCACCAAGGTTCCTTAAACAATGGCAGATGGACTTGGGAGAGACATTGGAGGAGGAGAATCGGGATAGCATATTCGATGCAGTGTCTAAGAGCTCAATTTGCACCTCCAAAGGAGAATGCTCACAAAGTCCATTACCATTGGCACTAATCCCCCATCTAAAATGTCTCCAGGTACACCTTCATTATGTTTCAAAATATGTGGAAACCAAAGCTCATACCTGCACATGTGGTGCGAGTGTCCAAAAGTCAAGATGATCTGGAGCGTGATCCATAGATTGCTCCAGAGCATGTTGTCCCAGAGTTTTTGCCTTGACTCATGGCAACTTTTGTTGAACAGACCTTCGATTGTACTCAGTAGAGATGAAAATAAACTTGTCTTCCAAATAGCCACGACTGTCAGATGCGTAATTGCTTCACACTGGCTGAAACAATCCATTCCAAATATCTCTCAAATTAAAACTAAAATTTGGTTAACTTGTCAAATGAGCAACCTCACGAGCCTAGTCAACGACAACTTTTACAAATACAGTGCAATCTGGCAGCCGTGGCTAGACTTTTACAGAAATACGGGGAACCCTCCCCATTAACATATTAAGAATTCCAATTTGTCATTATATATCGCTTGTGTACTTACCTGTAACTGCGACATGCATACCTCAGCAATGTATAAAGATAACGTATTGCTATAACTTGATTTCTGAAGATACTGTCAGTGAAAATACTGTTTGTAAGCAATCTGTACCCATTCTCCTTCCCACACTTCGCTAACTTTCCCTACTTTATTTTCTCTACCCTTATATTTTGAAAAAATGAATAAAATTTGGAAAAAAAATACACAAGAATTAAATAAAACAATCAACAAAAATACATATCAATGAAATTAAAACAAGCATTTGCCAAAAAATGCATTGTTGTCACTGTATTTATCTATAGTCCTAAAGGGGCACAAATAAATACATTAGCAGTTAATGGGCAAGCAAAAAAATAATAATTAAAAATACAATCAAATAACCTGATTTAAAAAAAAAATACAATCAATATTTTTCTTCACCCTCCGATTCCCGATGTATCTGGAAGCTCTCGATTAACGACACAATGATCCTCAGCTTCAGGTAAGTTCTTTTTTTACTACTTTCTTCCATCTTCTGTACTTGTAATCCATTAAATCTGTAGGGTGGATGTTGTCCCATCGCCTTCTTAAGCTAAAATGAATGCTGTACCATCTGCCAGGCTTCTATTTTTTTTTAAGGATGTGACGTCATCTTCAAGGGAGGTATGTCATAACCTTAAAACAAAATGGCTGCCATCTCATGGTACTGCAACCAATCGGATTGTCCACAATCCGATTGGTTGAAGTACCATGTGACATGTTCCCTTTTTTAAAAGGGTGTGACATCATCTTTAAGGGTGGTGTCACATCCTTTAAAAAAAAAAGGCTGCCATCATATGGTACAGGAACCAATGGGATTGTGAGTGTACCATGTGATATATGTCACAATACGATTAGTTGAAGTGCCATGTGATGGAAGCCATTTTATAAGGATGTGACATACCTCCCTTTAAGATGATGTCACATCCTTAAAAAGAACCCTTTCACATGTACACCAGCCAATTGGATTGGGGGAGTACCATCTGAAACTCAAATGT
This sequence comes from Ascaphus truei, assembly GCF_040206685.1. Classification (NCBI taxonomy): domain Eukaryota; kingdom Metazoa; phylum Chordata; class Amphibia; order Anura; family Ascaphidae; genus Ascaphus; species Ascaphus truei. The sequence continues at coordinate 246,179,442 of NC_134486.1, forward strand.
GACATCACAGGCCTTATAAAAGGCCTATCCCGACTCATTTGACCTTAAGAAGCCGACGGTACCACATCCGCCCAATGGATTACAATATACAGAAGATAAAGAAGAAAAAAGAAAGAAGAAGAAGGTCTTACCAGAAGTTGAGGTGCATTGCATCTAGGATGAAGAGGTTGCTCCTGGACTTGGAATCGGATGGTGAAGATGTTAAAAGTAAGAAAAACATTGATTGTATTTGTTTGAATTGTGTTTTTTTTTATTCTTGGTTTGTTTAATTGTGTGTTTTTTGATTCTTGGTTTTTCTAATTGTGTTTCTTGATTCTTGGTTTGTTTAATTGTGTATTGTTTGGTGATTGTTTTATTTATTGTTTTGTATTTTTGGTGATTGTTTTTTTTTATTGCTTTGTGTTTTTGGCCCTTGTTTATTATTAGGTTGCCCATTGACTGCCATAGTGGAAAATCATGCCCATGGTGTATTACTTTGCCAATCAAAGGGTAGGGTTTGGGGTTAGTTGCCATGGGGAGGGTGGTTAGGCACCCTAATTGGGTAGTGGGGGTGGGGGGTTAACCCCTTAATTTCTATAGTGGTTACTAACCGCTAAGGTGATTAAGGGGTTAGTGGCCATTAGTTTGTTTTTATTGTTATAGCAACAGAGGAAGATGAGGAGGAAGATGAGGACGGCCTTCATCCTGGCAGGTGTAAGGGCAATTTTAATGTACTTTATGCTGGATGGTTAAAGTTTTATTTTTAATGGGCAATTGAGCTGAATAATAGTAAATTTGCCCATTAATGTACTGTATGTATTGGGGGGAGGGGTGTTGTTTGAGGTAGAGGGGGTGCATTCATTGCTATTGGGGTTATTTTTGCTCCCATTGAGGGCATAGGTAACAACACTGGTGTAACGAGTGCTCACAACAAACAGGACGGTACCGCAGGGGATGTTAGAATACACTGACCAACAACCGCGCAACGGCATCCGGATTGCAGAGTCGTACTCGTGTAGCTGGGCCAGGGTAGGAGAAGTCAGAAGAGTAGTGATACTCGCCGTGGTCTAGGATTGGAGAAGTCGGATGGTCATTGTGCATAGCCAGGGTCCAGAAGTAGAGAGGTCAGAATGGTCGTTGTGCATATCCGAGGTCCATGATTCAGAGAAGGTAGAGGTCCGGATACAAGCTGAGGTCAAAAGATACAAGAGGTCAAGCAGAATGCACAGAGCAACAGTAGGGCAGCAGGATGCTTGAGGCAAGCACTTCGAACATACTGTAAACACAAGTTTATGCTCAGCCAATTTGCCTAAGGGCTGGCAGAGCATATAAAGAATAGAGAGCCAAAGGAAAGGCTGCAGGCAATGGTAGACTGTGTACTGGTAGGCAGGGGCAGAGTGTATTGTGGAGGATTGAAGGGAATTAAACCCTCCCATGTCCCTGGTAATGCGGCGCCGGTTAGTGGTGTGAGGAACATATTCCATTGCGTCACGAGAGGCGGCGCTGGGGCGGAGCCTAGGTCAGGTCCCGGCAGGAAAACTGATGCACTTGTGCACAGAGCACGTGTGAGGAGAATCACTCAACACGTCACGGGACGCATCACGAGGGCAGAGCCAAGGTCCAATCCTCACAACTGGTGTATTGTTTAGTATTGTGTTTTTATTTTGTTTTAATGTTTATTGTGGGTAGTGGAGGTGGGTGAAGGTGGTATTTGGCCCGTGGTGGATATTTATGCCTGCATGTGGGTAGTGGAAGGGATAAACCCTTCATTACCTTAGCGGTAGTAACCACTAAGGTAATGAAAGGTTAACTCCTCCCGCAACCCTCCCGCAAAGCCTACACACTCACCATAGGCCAAATACCATCTTCACCCAACCCCACTACCCCTAATAAAATGGGCAATAATATTTAACCACTTCATTGCATTAGCCGTTAGCCGCCAAGGTAATGAAGCTGCCTGTAAATTTATTTTTATTGCATTGGATGTTAGCCGGGGGTCTTTGAAGCTGGTATTAATGTGTATTAGCTCCCAAGACTCCCGGCTTCAATCCAATGCAATAAAAATAAATTTGCGGTGGCGAGGTGATATCTTTGATACACTCGCTATTTCAGAGCTCGATGAGATTCTCAAGGCTAGTAGATTTTAAATAAAATGTGAGTTGGAGCTCTTTTTGAGCTCCCACTCACTGTGTTTGGGCCACAACGCTACTGCTCTGCAAGAGCACCTCACGATCAGATTTGAAGAGTTTGGTACCATCTTTACCCCTAATAGATGAACTCAGAAAGTCATGGTCAATACTGTCATCAGTCATTGAGAAGATTTCATTAGAATTTGCAAACCAAAGAACATGGTGGAACAAGACTGCACTTGAGAGAGACATACAAAATAAACTCATACCAAGAGGTCTTCATTTACAGACCTCCCCTGCCTTAGAAATTTCAGACATCAAGCTTAAAGAGAAATGGGAAAATGCGTTGAATATGGGCTCTTTTGAACTGATGAATATTTTAATACAACATTAAAGGAAGTCACAGTACAAATAGACCTGGCACAAAAAGATTTGGAAAATTGTGATGCTGAGTTGATAACTAAGACCGAGAAAGATCTCGAGAAGTATGAACATGATATTGTTACACTCAAGAAAAACAAATTCTTAATGGATTTGCGTAAACTGGCCGCAGTAGAGATCAAACCTGCGGATAAGGGAGGTAATGTGGTTATCTGGCCCAAAACGATGTACGAGAAGGAAGCATACAAACGATTGCGAGATTTTATCAATGATTAATTCTACTAAATGCATGTACAGTCGTGCCCTCCTGTTCTCTCCAGGAAAATCTGTGTCTATCTCACAGAAACGCTGCAACATGTCTGTGATATTTCTGCAGCCAGACTATTGACCCATCGGATCAACACAGCATTGGTCCCTGCAGTCCCATTCAAATAGCAGGGCCCCCTGCTGTGTTAGTCTGGCTGCAGAAATATCACAGAAATGTTGCAGCGTTTCTGTGAGATAGACACAGATTTTCCAAGACTAGTAGGAGAGAACAGGAGGACACATCTGTAACTCTTGTAGGAAACAGTATATAATATGTAGGATGCACCATGAAAATATTTATCCTTACTCCATATATCTTTTGTTTTGTAACATACAGGCATACCCCGCTTTAAGTACACTCACTTTAAGTACACTCGCGAGTAAGTACATATCGCCCAATAGGCAAACGGCAGCTCACGCATGCGCCTGTCATCACGTCCTGAACAGCAATATCGGCTTCCTACCTGTACCGAAGCTGTGCGCAAGCAGGGAGACTATAGAGCCTGTTACAAATGCGTTATTTACATCAGTTATGCACGTATATATCGATTTGCAGTACAGTACATGCATCGATAAGTGGGAAAAGGTAGTGCTTCACTTTAAGTACATTTTTGCTTTACATACATGCTCCGGTCCCATTGCGTACGTTAATGCGGGGTATGCCTGTACTGTATCACAGTTTGATTTCCTTCATTTTGTGCTGCCATGATTTATGTATGACATACAATATGAGGGAAAATTAATAACCTTACATATCATTGTTTGGCATTGTGACAGGGTGAATTCAGTATATCTGGGAGGCCTATGTATAGGTCTGCGGTCCAGCAGTGACCGGGTTAATTACAGCTTTGAAAAGGCTAGGTTAATTAACTAGGTCCCAGCTGCCTTGTTAAGGGGCTTGAAAAGTACAGACTCTAGACTTGTTCTTTGCTGTTCTTGCTGATTGAACCAGAGAAAGACATGCTGAAACGCTGAAGAGAGAAAGCCCTATAATAAGGTTTTTTTTATATTGGAACTCTTGCTCTTCTGTATCATGGACTTGAGAATCCCTTGCTGGGAAATAAGTGAAGCCCTTATCAAGGACATATGTTTTTGTTAACCCTTTATATGTGTAACGGGTGCTCACCACAAACAGGACGGGACCGCAAGGCTCATGTGGGGATGTTTGAATACACCGACCAACAACCGCGCAACCGCATCCGGTTTGCAGAATCGTAGTCATGTAACCGGGTCAGGGTAGGAGAGGTTAGGATGGTCATGGTACTCGCCATGGTCTGGAGTTGGAGAAGAACGATGGTCGTGGTACTTGCGTGGTCTGGGATAGAAGAAGTCGAATGGTCGTTGTGTGTTGCCGGGGTCCAGGAATACAGAAGGTCGGAGTCCAAATACAAGGGTCAATGGTCAGAGAAGGCAGAGGTCCAGGAACAAGCAAGGATCAGGGACAATGAAAAGTAACAGGCAGGAAACAAGGCACGGTAAACAACAGGTTGCTTGAGGCAAGCACAAGTCAGAAACTATGATTATGCTCAGCCAACTTGGAGGAGGGCTGGCTGAGCATATAAGGGAGTGACAGCAAATAGCAGGGTTGCACCAGGCTGTAAAGGATGAATAATCAGACATATTCTGTCAACTGGTGAGCAGGGGCGGAGTGTACCGCAGGTGTGGAGTAATTGGAGGTAATCGTGACAACCCTGTGCGTGTCCCTGGCAACACGGCGCCGGCACGTAGGTACGCAAGGGAGATCCTCCATGGCGTCACGAGGGCGGGGCCTAAGCCTGATCCGTGTGGTGACTTCACGTCTGGGCACGTGGCGCCTGGGTGCAACCTCAGTGCGAGGCGCGTCACCTGTCATCATGGGGCGCATCATGGGAGCGGGACCGAAGCCCAATTCTTACAGAATGCTGAAGAAAAGCTCTGTTTTTTTGTTCGATGTTTTTGCTGGCGGAAATAGAAAGCGTATACTCAGAACACCCCCGTGTCGTTGCGTTGTCCCTGCAACAGGCATATTATATCATGTAAAAAAATACAATACACTTGTACTGTTTTAAACAGTACTCTGTACCGTATCTAACAAACCACACATACTGGCAAACAATGCATATGTTTTATACAGCTGACACCTGAGTGCAAATCTAACATTATAGATTTATTACACATTGTTACTTAAATCACTAGTCTGTCAAAAATGTCAAAGTATTAAATAAGTGAGCTATATTAACTACACAATGTCATGCATGTATTGTATTGTTTTGTATGTCTTTATTTACAGTATATATAGCGCCATTAATGTACATAGCGCTTTACAGTAGTAATACACATGGTAATCTTATAAATAACAAGTAATATAAATAACAGGTCATGAGAAGAAGTGCGCATGTGCTTGGAATCAATGAGTATAATGGTTTAAAATTGTATTTCTGAAACCACTATACTGCATACAGTATCTTCTTGCTGATATGTTGAGCCTGTGATTTTCTCCTACATATAAAGTATATTTAGACACAGCTTGTACTATCCTGCCTTTGAGAATAATTTCTCACAATTCTGAGAACATGCAAGGACAGATTTAAAGTAGTGTATTTGATGGCTTTTGCCTGCTCAGATAAACACACACTCAGCACCTTCATATCAGGCTTTGCTTTATCGCCATATAAAATAATTATTTAAATACACTACCGACACACTTTATCACACTGCGGCCAGATCCGCAAGCCGGGAGATTTCCCGGCTTGCTAGTGGCCGTCCCTCGGCGTGCCGCGCGTCATAGACGCGCGGTCACGCGTCTTCGGGAGCGTGCGCCCCCTGCACGCGCGTCCAGGGGCTCCCCGAGGGAGCCCTGGTGTCCCGCGATCGCGGGACAGCGGCAGGGGGTTCCGGGGGACCCGGCGGACCCGGCAGCGGTAGGGAGAGCGCCCCGATCGGAGGGCGCTCTTCCGCTGCTTCGGCGCGCGCCCGTCACTCTCGGGCGCGCGCCAGGCTACTGCTGCGGCCAAGAACGGGCAAATGCTCGAATAAACTTGGCCGCAGCAGTATAACCTGCAATTAAGGGAAATATTTTTTTTAACTCACTTTTTTTTCCATTTTCAAAAACAAATGTAAAGGGGGATAAAGAATAAAAATGTGGGACGGTATAAGCAATGAAAAATAAACAATATCTGTAATGTAAATTAAGACATTGGGGGATAAAGGGAAGGGTTCAACAGAAACAATATTTTAAAAGGGATAGGAAGGGGAAAAAGGGTAGGGGGAATCTATGTACTGTACAGTTGTGCAACTAATGTAACCACAGACGACAGAGAAGCCCAATGCTACATCCAACATGACAGAAATACACAGTAAAATACTTATATATTCTCTTGAAATAGGGTCATTTAGTTTAACCCTTTGGCCAAAGCGTTGTAAGCTTGCGAGCCACGTCAAGGCAGACACCTGTTCGCAAGTCCTAACACTACCAGATAAAATACTAATATACCTCTATTAGGATTACAATTCTCATTTACCTCTATTAGGAGGGAGAAAGACCACAGTGGGTCTATGTCCAGCAGAATGAGGAACTTGCAAACTAGGGAAGTGGGGAGGGGCGGGCTTAAAACCTGGGAAGGAGGAGCCACTAACCTCCACCAGCTGGAACAGCTGAGAATGGGTTAACAAAACACAGAACCCCAGCAAGCTCTTTTTGGAAACCCCTGAGCCCCCACAAAATATATATATGTATATGTGTCAAAATGGAGTGCTATTGAGCGTGGTATATGTATACAACAGACGACAGAGAAGCCCAATGCTACATCCAACATGACAGAAATACACAGTAAAATACTTATATATTCTCTTGAAATAGGGTCATTTAGTTTAACCCTTTGGCCAAAGCGTTGTAAGCTTGCGAGCCACGTCAAGGCAGACACCTGTTCGCAAGTCCTAACACTACTAGATAAAATACTAATATACCTCTATTAGGATTGAAATTCTCATTTACCTCTATTAGGAGGGAGAAAGACAACAGTGGGTCTATGTCCAGCAGAATGAGGAACTTGCAAACTAGGGAAGTGGGGAGGGGCGGGCTTAAAACCTGGGAAGGAGGAGCCACTAACCTCCACCAGCTGGAACAGCTGAGAATGGGTTAACAAAACACAGAACCCCAGCAAGCTCTTTTTGGAAACCCCTGAGCCCCCACAAAATATATATATATGTGTCAAAATGGAGTGCTATTGAGCGTGGCATATGTATACAACAGACGACAGAGAAGCCCAATGCTACATCCAACATGACAGAAATACACAGTAAAATACTTATATATTCTCTTGAAATAGGGTCATTTAGTTTAACCCTTTGGCCAAAGCGTTGTAAGCTTGCGAGCCACGTCAAGGCAGACAGAGAGGTATATTAGTATTTTATCTGGTAGTGTTAGGACTTGCGAACAGGTGTCTGCCTTGATGTGGCTCGCAAGCTTACAACGCTTTGGCCAAAGGGTTAAACTAAATGACCCTATTTCAAGAGAATATATAAGTATTTTACGGTGTATTTCTGTCATGTTGGATGTAGCATTGGGCTTCTCTGTCGTCTGTTGTATACATAGGCCACGCTCAATAGCACTCCATTTTGACACATATACATATATATATTTTGTGGGGGCTCAGGGGTTTCCAAAAAGAGCTTGCTGGGGTTCTGTGTTTTGTTAACCCATTCTCAGCTGTTCCAGCTGGTGGAGGTTAGTGGCTCCTCCTTCCCAGGTTTTAAGCCCGCCCCTCCCCACTTCCCTAGTTTGCAAGTTCCTCATTCTGCTGGACATAGACCCACTGTGGTCTTTCTCCCTCCTAATAGAGGTAAATGAGAATTGTAATCCTAATAGAGGTATATTAGTATTTTATCTGGTAGTGTTAGGACTTGCGAACAGGTGTCTGCCTTGACGTGGCTCGCAAGCTTACAACGCTTTGGCCAAAGGGTTAAACTAAATGACCCTATTTCAAGAGAATATATAAGTATTTTACTGTGTATTTCTGTCATGTTGGATGTAGCATTGGGCTTCTCTGTCGTCTGTTGTATACATATGCCACGCTCAATAGCACTCTATTTTGACACATATACATATATATATTTTGTGGGGGCTCAGGGGTTTCCAAAAAGAGCTTGCTGGGGTTCTGTGTTTTGTTAACCCATTCTCAGCTGTTCCAGCTGGTGGAGGTTAGTGGCTTCTCCTTCCCAGGTTTTAAGCCCGCCCCTCCCCACTTCCCTAGTTTGCAAGTTCCTCATTCTGCTGGACATAGACCCACTGTGGTCTTTCTCCCTCCTAATAGAGGTAAATGAGAATTGTAATCCTAATAGAGGTATATTAGTATTTTATCTGGTAGTGTTAGGACTTGCGAACAGGTGTCTGCCTTGACGTGGCTCGCAAGCTTACAACGCTTTGGCCAAAGGGTTAAACTAAATGACCCTATTTCAAGAGAATATATAAGTATTTTACTGTGTATTTCTGTCATGTTGGATGTAGCATTGGGCTTCTCTGTCGTCTGTTGTATACATATGCCACGCTCAATAGCACTCCATTTTGACACACATACATATATATATATTTTGTGGGGGCTCAGGGGTTTCCAAAAAGAGCTTGCTGGGGTTCTGTGTTAATGTAACCACCCACTCAACATTATAACACTTGTTCCTAAAAAAGAGCTTCCACTCTGCTTCCTCCTAGGTTACCCGAGACCACAATCCATGGGTCGTGCACCTTAGAAAGGCTTGTACACCGATCTGATAGGTAGCTAGCTAGTAAGTCTGTCCCTGGCCATCACCTCCCAGATACACTTTATGATCTGGCCCACACTAGTAGATTCTATTTGATTCCAGTGTGTGACGGTTCAGGGGATTCCTTCCCCTTCATGTGTCCCTGGCGCTGCGATCCCTCCTGCCTTTCATGTCCCCAATAATTTCGATGTGTTGGATGAAATCAACAAAGCCCAGGTTTACATTCCCAGCAGGTTCAGGGTACCAGAGGGACGCTTATATGCAGCTCCACGGTTTCGCCACAAGATTTTACTTTGGGGACATTCTTTTAGATCGGCCGGTCATCCAGGTTTCAAGAGGACAGCGGATCTTATTAAACGGACATTTTTGTGGCCTAAGATGAACAAGGACATTTTTGATTTCACTAGTGCTTCTCCGGTACGTGCCCAGAGTAAATCTGCTCATCACAAGCCTTCAAGTCTTCTCATGCCTCTTCCCATCCCGGAGTGACCTTGGAAACTCATCTCTATGGACTTCATTGTCGAACTTCCCAACTCTATGGGAATGAATACCATTCTTGTCATGGTAGACAGATTTCTAAACACTCACACTTTATTCCCCTCAAGGGTCTTCCTAATTCTGCTACTTTGGCCAATATTTTTTCCAAGGAAATTTTCAGATTACATGGCGTCCCCATTTCTATTGTCTCTGACAGAGGTTCTCAATTCATCTCTAAGTTCTGGCGTGCGTTTTCCCAGAGACTTGGGATTTCTCTTCTTTTTTGTTCTGGATATCACCCTCAGACCAATGGTCAGACTGAAAGGATGAATCAGACCTTAGAGCAGTATCTCAGATGTTTCGTCTCCGAGTCGCAAGACAACTGGGTAGACCTGTTACTGTGGGCCGAATTTGCTATCAACTCTCTTAAGAATGAATCTACACAAGAATCTCCTTTTTTCATCAATTTCGGTTTTCACCCTAGCAGTCTTCCCCTCTCCTCCCCCCCTTCTGGCGTTCCCGCAGCGGACTCCCATGTTACGACCCTTCAGAATTCTTGGAGGATGATCCTTAAGTCTCTACAAACTGCCGTCTCTAGACAAAAAACAAAGGCAGATCGACGTCGCCAACCAGGTCCTTTGTTCAAACCCGGTGACAGAGTGTGGTTGTCCTCAAAGAATATTAGGCTCAAGACTCCGTCTCCTAAGTTGTGCCCAAGATTTTTGGGCCCTTTAAAGATAATAGAAAAGATCAATCCGGTCGCCTACCGACTAGCACTGCCTCCCACCATGAGGATTCCTTCTGTATTCCATGTATCCTTACTCAAACCTTTCATCCAGAGCTCACACTTCCTGGATCCTTCCCGAAAACCCAACCCAGTGACTACCCTAGGACAACAAGAGTACGAAATTCACTCTTTAATCGACTCTCACTGGTCCAGAAATAAACTCCAATTTCTCGTCCACTAGAAGGGGTATGGTCCAGAACAGCGTTCTTGGGTTCCAGCATGTCACATCCATGCTCCCAAACTCCTCTGGCAATTCCATCTAAAATTTCCCCAGAAGCCATGGCTGGATCGCCCGGAGATCGATCCTCAAGGGGGGGATACTGTGACGGTTCAGGGGATTCCTTCCCCTCCATGTGTCCCTGGCGCTGCGCTCCCTCCTGCCTCTCATGTACCTTCCTTGCCTCCCTGTTCTGTTCTTCCTTCCTCCTCCCGCATCCGTCCCTCTGCGGCAGCCCCTGACGCTCTCCCAGCGTATGCGAGCGTTCCCCGCAGGGCACGCGCGTCTTCTCACTCTCCCGTTCCCCTCTACAGCACTCTCCGCTCACGGACTCCCTCTGCTCCCGCTCCAGTCCCCTTACCTCCTGCAGACTTTCCTCCGGTTCTCCCCCCGCCCTCGGCGGGTGCCCCTGCGGTGCGGCGCTTGACACAGCCTGTGCGCGCGTACTCTAACCTTACAGAGGGTGCGCGCACACGCTCCTCTTGTAGGCTTTCCCAGGCCCCTGGCTCCTCCTCTCATGCTGTACATGCTATCTCCCTCTCTGACTCACCTGTCTCCTCCTCCTCTACTCACCTATCCCTGATGGCTCCCACTTCACCCTCTGCTCCTCCTCTCTCTCCCATTGGTGTTCCCTCCTTTATAACCCCTGTCTGTTCTCTCTCTCATTGCTCTGCATAGTTCTTTGTAACCTCTGTGTGTGGAGTCCTATGCTTGGCTCTCCTGTGTTTTCCAGCTTCTGTTCCTGCTCCTGCTTACCCTTGGATCTCCCTGGCTTTTCCTCTGCTTGTACTGGATTACCCTGCTCTCTCCTGCCCTTGAACCCTGCTTACGGACACAACTTTGCTGACTTCTGTTATCCCTGGACTCTGGCTTACGGACATCACTATCCTGCTCTCTATTGCCCTAGACTCTGGCACACGGACATCACTAACCAAACTCTATATCCCAAGGCGTTGCAAGTATACTCTAACCATCTTTCTACAGGCCCGACAATGCACTACCACACTCCGGGCACGCCCTCACTGCTGTGGGTGCATGTGTTAACCCTACCCACCTCAGTACTGGGGACTGGCCAGGTCTGCGGGCATACAGGCGTTACACAGTGGGCAACTATACCACATATTGAGGCCAAAAGTTTTGGGACATATATGGACTTGGACTGGTCTGTTTAAAAGAGCCACCCACAGGATTGGACGCAGGGTCCCCACACTCCTTTCGTGCATCATTATACATTTTATGGAGTCTCTCCGAGGTGAGATACCACCTATTTAATCTTTTGAGTGCATTCTCCTTAATCGTAACACAAATGATACAATGGGAGATTTCTTCACAGATTTCTCACTAGTTCTTCTAACTAGTCATTCATCACCAATCCTCTCTGAGGTCCCTCTCCCAAAGGAGCATTAACCCACTCTTAACCTCTCTATTGGGGTTAATTATTATTCGATACATTGAAGAAATCAGGCCTCCGCAGCCTGCCTCTCTGGAGCATAAGCTCTCAAAATAGGAGCAAGACTTCCCGCTGTGCCAGTTCGACGTATCGAAACCTTGCACTCTCTAGGGGCCCTTTTTTTTTTGCCCGAGGGTGTCAAAGGAGATCAATTTATTCAGGGAACTTAAATCCTGGATTTTTGAGATGCCAGCCCTATGCTAAACCTCAACACTTTTCGGATGTAGCCCAGGATGGAACACAGGATTTCTGAACAGGGTTGACAGTGCCAGATTGCTCGTTGTGAGATTGTACTTACATTTTTGGGTGTTTCATAGTCGGAGTGTATTACACACAGTGGAGAGGAACAATCACGAAGACCATTTGCATATGTTGGAGAGACATTAATGTATCGTGGAGGATAGCTGGCATGGAAGCTCTCTCTATATTTACCCACACACTTTCCCTTCCTGGGGATTGCTATAGGACCAGTGGGTGAATTGGGAAGTATAATAATAAGATAACAGGTCCAGAAGACCAACCCGTCCAGTCCTTCAGCAGTGTCAGTGGGGCTCTGGCTATTATATGCTGTTTATGGTTCCTTATACCTTTTTGAGATTGATATTTGTAGTACTTCAGTGTTCTGAATCTGTGTAGGAATTGGGAAAGTGCAAAACAGATACATGATTATGGGCAGGAGAGTTATTTTCAACGAGCACACCCTGCTCAGCCAGGAAATGCAGTATTTATCCCAAAATTCCAGGTCTTTTTAAAGAGTCGTTATGAGTGTGGGAAGTTTGCCTTGTAAAGGGAGTCCAAAGCTGGTTAGACTAATACCAGGTTTGAGATCTCATGCCTTTCCCAATTTAAATTTAAAACCAGAGACAGAACATGAAACACAGACAGAGCTCAGTGCACATCCAGTGAAACTTATACACGGTACAGTGCCTAAATATATATATATAGATATCTATTAAATAAAATGGTCTTTTAGTTTAACATTTTGGCCAAAGTGTTGTAAGCCCTTGAGCCACTACACGGCAGACCACATCTCAAGGGTCCCTAACACTAATATAAATTCTTAATAACCTGTGCATTACCAGGAAGAATGATTTACAATAAATCTGTCAAAATTAGTTGCATAGTTCTAAGTCTGATCGAAGCTCTTATTAACCTGTACATTACCAGGAAAAGCACTCTGTAATAGTTTTGTCACAAACTAACTGCAAGCAAGCAAGTTCCCCTGAGAGTGGGAGATGCAATGGAGTGAGCTTTAAACCATTTAAATATGGGAGGGGGTGAGCTTCAATTAGGTAGGAGGAGCCACCCTCCAATCAGCTAAGACCAGCTGAATAAGAATTGTAAAACATACAGGACAGCTTGTAGGTGTCCTGTATGCTTTCCCAATTTAAGTTTTTAGGGAGGTTCATTTTCAGTGACTAATGGTGCTCCTAGACTAAGAGCCATGGACTTTTTGTGCTTTATTTTAAAACCCAATAGCAACCCATATTGGGAGATGAAGTCATAGAGGTTAGGGAGGGACAGCAATGGTTTAGACAGGGTCAGGAGAATGTTGTCCGCAAAAAGTGAGATTTTAAATTGGGTCTGGGATAAAGATATACTATGGATGTCCGGTGGGTGAACAAAAGAAATGAGAGGGGACAGTGCCATTGAGATAAGGATCAGGTCCGAGAGAAGACCCATGCATTGCAACTTGGCACATGGACCTTTATAGAGATCCTGGATGCCCCTAAGCATATCCTGATTGAGGTCAAACTCCTAGAGTGTGGAAAACATATACTGCCATTCCACCCATTTAAGGACTTTTTCTGCATCAAGAGAGCGAAGCATAGTCAGGATTCCAGACTTTCTAGCAATGTGCGTCAGGTCAATAACCTTTCTTGTATTGTCTAGCCATTGTCTAAACCTGACGAAGCCCAACCTGATCTGTGTGTATGAGTTCGGGGAGAAACTCATTGGGGCCTATTCTAGTAGGTTTGATAACATCTTCAAATTCTTGATGAGTTGGTTATTGCAACATTTTGCTAGGTAGCTATTTAGAAAGCCTCAATCAATTTGCCAAATCATATGGGGAAGGCTTTTTTTTTGGAGATTTCTCATTCCTGCTCAAACACATTGAGCAGGAGCTGCAAAAATCCAAATAGCGCCATTTCGATAAATTACTGTACACCCACCCTCTACCCATTGATTGGCACAGTGGTACATCATGCCCATATAATATGGGCATGATTAGCCATTATAGCAGTCAATGGGCAACCTAAAAAAATCAACAACACCTAAACAACACAACAATGAAAGAAACCAATCATCTAAACAACATAACAATTAAAGAAATCAAACACCTAAACAACCCAAAAATGAAATAAGAACAAGCCCTACAAATAAATAACAATTAACTCAAAACAAGAAACACAAATTCAAAACAAAAGAATTCATTAAAAACAACCATTTGCCTAAAAATGCATTGCCTGTCACTGTATTTATCTATACCCGAAATGGGCATAGATCACAATGGCAGTCAATGGCCAACCTTAAAAAAAAACAAGTATCCAAAAAACACACTTAGAAAAAACAAGCAAAATACAAAATTAAAATAACCAAGAAGAAAATAAAAACAATCAACAAAAATACATATCAATTAAATAAAAACAAGCATTTGCCTAAACATGCATTGCTTATCACTGTATGTATCTATAGCCCTAAAGGGGCATAGATAAATACATTGGCAGCCAATGGGCAAGCAAAAACAAATAATTAAAAAATACAATAAAAAAACCTGAAAGAAAAATGACATACATTCAATGTTTTTCTTACCTTTTAGATGTCTTCACCTACCGCTGTATCAGGAAGCTCTCCATCCGCAATGCAATGATCCTCATCTTCAGGTAACTTCATTTCTTTTTTCTTCAATCTTCTTTACTTGTAATCCATAGTAATCCATACAAGGATGTTGTATCGTTGTTTTCTTAAGTCAAAATTAGACGGGACAGGCCTTATATAAGGACTATGACATCACATTTTAGTGTCACATGGTACAGTTTCAATCCTATTTGAAGCTGTAGCATGTGACAGGCTTTTCATTTTTAAGGATGTGATGTCATCTTCAAGGGAGGTACGTCACATCCTTAAAACAAAATTTCTGCCATCACATGTACAGTACTACAGCTAATCGTATTGGGGACAATCCATAATCTATGGATTACAAGTAAAGAAGTTTGAAGAAAGAAGAAAAGAAGGACAGCAGTTACCTGAAGATGAGGATCATTGTGTCGCGGATAGAGAGCTTGCTGATACATTGGGAATTGGAGGGTGAAGACATCTAAAGGTAAGAAATACATTGAATGTGTGTAATTTTCCTTTTCACGTTTTTTTATTGTATTTTTTAATTTCTATTATTTTGCGTGCCCATTGACTGCCAATGTATTTATCTATACCGTTAAGGCTATAGATAAATACAGTGACAAGCAATGCATTTTTTGGCAAATGCTTGTTTTTGATTTTCATAAGTATTTTTGTTGATTGTTATTTTTATTCTTGTTTATTTTGTATGATTGTTTTTTTTAATTCTGGATTTGTGTTGTTGATTGTTTAGTTTAATGATTGCTTTTTTTTGTGATTGATTAGTTTAACCCTTAGTTTTTTTTGGTGATTGATTAGTTTAATTCTTGGTTTATTTTAGTTCATTGATTTTTTTTATTGTGGTTTCTTTTTGGTGATTGGCTTTTGGTGATTTTATTTTTTTTAGGTTGCCTATTGACTGCCATAGTGGCTTATCATTCCCCTATTATATGGGCATGATGTACCACTGTGCCAATCAATGAGTAAAGGGTGAGGGTAGTTGACCCAGGGTAGGTGTTTAGGCAGCCCGAGTGGGTAGCGGGGGAGGGTGTTAACACCTTAATTACTATAGCGGTTACTATCCGCTAAGGTGATTAAGGGGTAAAGGGCCATTAGTTTGTATTTTTTATTGTACTGTTCCTGCCAATGGAGGACATGGACACGGAGGATGGTAATGAAGCTGTCCTTCATCCTGGCAGGGGTACGTAGAAGTTTAATTTACTTTATGCTGTTGGCTAATTTTTTATTTTGAATGAGCTATAATCCATATCTGGATAATAGTAATTTTGCCAATTACTGTACTGTATATGTTGGGGGGGGGGGGAGATTTGTTGAGGGTAGAGGAGGTCGGTATTAGGTTTTGTGTGTTTTTTAATGTTTCCATGGGTAGAGGGATTGGGTGAAGGGGTAGTTGCCCCAAGGGTGGGTGGTAAGGATTACTGTGTGGTAGTGAAGGGGTTAACTCCTCCAACATCCTTCCCGACAGGCCTAACAACCCACCCTGGGGAAACTACCCCCTTCATCCACCCTCTCTGCTCCCAATAAACAGGCTATTCAGGTTTAACTCCTTCATTGCCTTAGCGGCAAGCCGCTAAGGTAATGAAGCAGTCTTTATTGAAAGTTGAATACTAGTGTGCAGGGGCAGGGGGTCTCCAGAGCTGAAATGTATTGATTTCAGCACCAGGGACCCCCTGCTTTCTGAGTTATAGGCCCCTTTATGGGATGCCAGTATTCCCATGCAATGTTTAAATATCCCGCGTCACTTGACGGGACATTTAAACGCATAGGAGATACCGGCACCCAATACGGGGCCTGTAACTCAGGGAAACAGGGGGTCCCCGAGGCTGAAATCAATGTGGTTTTGCTCCAGAGACCCCTTGCGCCTGCACACTAGTATTAAAATGTAAATTAAAACAGTGTGATCGCCTGTGAGAGCTGTTCAGGGAGAGGCGGCTCTCTCTGGGCAGCTCTTTCTACAGCTGCGGCCATATCATACGGGGAGAGCTTTGAGAGAGGCTGAGATCTCATCCTGCTACACCGTACGGTTTTGCCTTTTTCCTAGCCCACGGTTTGAGAGGGTTTTAGATTGTTTCTGAATACCGTGATGAAACAAATGACAAACCGTTTGGCGGGAACATGCCAAACCTTGCGAGATAGCAGCAAACTCATCGAAGCTACTAGAATAGGCCCCATTGTGTCTGTTCTCGAGAAATGTTACAATAGCCTTTATCTGTATTGATGAGAGAGATTGGCCTGTAGTTAGAGCATAGTGATTTACAATGATGTTTGCTTTGAGCATGGACTCTGGGAAGCAACACCTTTTTAGGATATGGTTAAACAGTGTAGTAAGGCGAGGGCCGAATATTGTGGCATATTTTCAATTATATTTATTTGTGAAGCCATCTGGTCTTGGTGCTTTTAAAGCCCTTAAGACCTTAAGAGTTTCTAGGACTTTCACCTTTGAGATGCACTGATTTAACTTGACCATCCAGTTCTACCCAGCCATTTGAGCATCAAATTTGGGGAATGTTCTGGGACTCTTGGTCTTTCAATCACCTCTCAATTTCATTTTAGAATTTTTGACTGGTACAGCACATCGCCCGCTCAGCTCTGTCAGTTAGACATAAATTTAGTTCCCCTCTCCGTTGGATTATCCTCTCTAGTGTGACCATGTTTTAGCTAAAAAAAATATCCACATCTATTAATTTGGATGTCAGGGCAGATATCCTCTGGGTGACTTGCTTGTGGGCCTCCCAGATAGTTGCTACCAGGATCTCGAGTTTGATTTATTTGGAAGTTTACAAGTTTATCTCATCTCTGACCCCCGACCCACAAGCTCCTGAACACTTGGAATAGCCATTTAGTCTCCAAGAGAAAGAGCGCTCCAGGGGCAAATTTTTCTCCAGTCTTAGCAATATTAAAGCATGGTCTGACCATGTAATTGGGAGGATGTGTGCCTGTGTGGTGCTATGAGATAGAGAATTATCAGCCAGCAGGTAATCAATGCGAAAGTAGGATTTGCGTTCAATTGAAAAATAAGAGTAGTTGTGATCCACTGGGTGGAGGTGACACCATACATCAAATAGGCCTACCTTTACACAGATATCTCTTAGCGCACTTGTATCTCCCGGGATCGAAGGGCGAGCACCCACCTCCTGATCTGTCCACTATAGGGTCCATAACCATGTTTAGGTCTCCTCCCAGAAGCACCTGTAAGATCCCCAAGGACATCAAACACTTCTGATAAGAACTTATCTCTCTGTGTATTGGGGGTGTAGAGGTTATCCAGCACGATTAGAAATCTTCGCTCGCTATCAGCATCTATTTTATCTGGTCTAAAGGGAACACTGTTATGAAATAAGATAGCGACCCCCCCCCCTACTTTTGCTCTTAGCTGAAGCTTAAAGCAAGTATTGTTTATCTAGAAATTTGGGTTTTGAGGTTGCACTGTGGTTCGTTTATTGCAGGAATAAAATGCTGGCATTTAGGTCTTTATACTCGTACACGGAAATTCAGCGCTTGCGTGGGATGTTCAGTTCCCTAGTATTGTGGAATAATATAGTTTGGGATGTCATTGATATGTAGTCAGACTAAGGGCTAGTTTATTGTTGCTAATTGGAAAGTTATGAGTTGTCTCACCATCAAACCTGGCGATAGGGCCTGCCAGGCGCTTGTAGCTTGTGGCTGATTCATCCCAGCCTGTCTGTTCGGGGCTAGTGGCCGCCTATTACATGCTATATGCAGAGGTAGTGGGGAAGGCCATTTGGGGCCCTGGATGGACACATGGGATAAATAACTGGGAGGGAGAGGAGAAAATAAACCTGAAAACGCATTACATAGATGGGTTAAAACGAGGAATATTAAAGCTATAGTAGGAAAAGTTTTAACATGGAGACATAATGAGAAGAGGGGGGGGCGGGGGGGAGAAACTGGGGTATGCATTCATGTTGTGGGCATTTAAAATAATAATGAACCATTGCTGGTGTTTACTACAGTAAATGATGAGTGGGATTGACCGACAAGGTGTAACTGGAAACAGAATATATTATGTCTTTATTTGTATAGCGCTATTCATATACATAGCGCTTCACAGTAGTAATACACGTGACAATCATAAAAATAACAAATAATATAAATAACAGATCATGAGAATAAGGGGTTCAGACATAAAAATTGACATTTAGTAAGAGGAGGCCCTGCTCTGAAGAGCTTACAATCTTATTGGTAGGTAGGAAGAACGTACAGAGACAGTAGGAGGGCATTCTGGTAAGTGCGTCTGCAAGGGGACAAACGTTATGTATCAGGTGTATAGTATTAGCCACAGAGCAACTCATATGCTTCGTTAAGCAGGTGTGCTTTAAGGTGGGTCTTAAAGGTGGATAGAGAGGGTGCTAGTCAGGTATTGAGGGGAAAGGCATTCCAGAAGTGTGGGGCAGCCAGTGAGAAAAGTTTAAGGTGGGAGAGGGCATTAGATACAAAGGGGGTAGAGAGCAAACATTCTTGAGCGGGACACAAGAGTCGGGGTGGTGCATAGCGAGAAATTAGGGCTGAGATGTAAGGAGGGACAGAAGAGTGTAAAACTTTAAAAGTGAGAAGATTGGAGTGTGAGATGCGGGATTTGATAGGAAGCCAGGAGAGTGATTTCAGCAGGGGAGACACTGAGACAGATTTAGGAGAGTGTAGAGTTATTCTGGCAGCAGCGTTTAGGATAGATTGTAAGGGAAACAGGTAAGAGGCAGGAAGGCTGGACAGCAGGAGGTTACAGTTTTCGAGACAGGAGAGAATGAGGGACTGACTGTGTCAGAGTTTTAGCAGTCAAGCAACAGAGGAAAGGACGTATCTTTGTAATATTGTGGAGGAAAAAGCGACAGGTTTTAGATACGTTTTGAATGTGAGAGAGGAGTTGAGTGTGACACCTAGGCAGCATGCTTGCGCTATTGGGTATATAATATAATAATAATAGCATGTTTTTGTATAGCGCTGCTAGTTGTACGCAGCGCTTTACAGAGACATTTTGCAGGCACAGGTCCCTGCCCCGTGGAGCTTACAATCTATGTTATTGGTGCCTGAGGCACAGGGAGATAAAGGGACTTGCCCAAGGACACAAGGAGCAGACACCGGGAATTGAACCAGGCTCCCCTGCTTCAAACTCTCAGTGCCAGTCAGTGTATTTTACTCACTGAGCCACTCCCTCTCCCTTATATGACAGAACTTTCAACTGTAACACTCCAGATGTAGTTGCAGAAAGATTGGATGATATGCAAAAAAAGTTTGTAGATAGGGGCTATACTGACCCACTCCGTGATCAACGGACTAAGGCGGAAGCCTCTACTAGGTCAGAGTTACTACATAAATGGGTTCAGGGAAATAATTTTCTGTCCCATACATGTCCACCTACAGTACAACGAGTGGAGGTGTCAAAAATATAATTCTTAACACTGAAATTTGTTGAGTACTGATGACCTCTTAGCACCTGACATTACCCCAAAACCATAATTTTCTTATAAGCGAGGGAACAATTTGAGGGACCACCTCATCAAAGCAGATCTAGGTGGTAAGATGCATGTACAGATGTTCTTGGCATTCCTAAAGTAGGCTGCTTCCATTGCTGCAGCTGCAGACAATGTACTAGCATGCAAGAAGAGAATCAGTTTTTCCACCAAATATCTGGTAAAAAGTTATTTATTATGACATTCTACACATCTTTCCATAAACATTGTTTACTTGATTAAATGTTCTTTTGGGATGGGGTATGCGGGAGAGACCACCAAAAGCGTCAAGGACAGGATTCGACAACATAAAGCAGCCATTCGCAAGTGTGATCTAGAGGCCCCAGTAGCACATCAGTTCACACAGGCTGGACACCACGCGAGCCAACTGGGGTATCAGGTGATAGACAGGGTTACCAAGAGTCACCGTGGTGGAAACATTAACAAACTCCTTGTGCAAATGGATAAGGCGTTTAGACACCATGACCCCTGGGGGGATTATTAAGGAGCTAGATCTTAGTTGCTTTAAGTTTTTCCAGACTCGACTAGTGGTTTTAGCATGTTGTGTTTCCTTACCGTGATGCCTATATGGCACTGTCTAGAGATGCCTGACCTATTATGTCGACAAAATATATAGTAATTAGTTTATAGTTAAATACTTCAATAATAATAATATTATCATGAATAAGAGTTGTTTAGTAAACCATTTGGCCAAAACGTTATAAGCCTGCAAGCCAACATCAAGGCCTCACCAAATTTGCAGGTCCTAACACTAAACTGTGAACCTTCTCTTACCTCTGTAGGAGGGAGAATAATTGCAGTGGGTCTTGTCCATACAGCAAAATGAAAAATTGTGCTAATTTGGTGCTTAGCTACATATCTGGCTTATTCCGACTATCAGCAGATTTACGTTACGCGTTTTTGATACCTTTCTATTTCATTTGTTTTATCACCCCTGTGGGTGAGTGTTATTATCTCCAAGTACTGATACCTCATATAAAGCACCCTCTCTGTGCTGTATATCACACAGTGGGGCCGATTCACTAACTCCGTTAAGTGGCTTTAAGAGCGCAAAGTACCCTTTAGCCCGATAAGGCTGCAGTGAGATTCACTAAGCAGTGATAACTGTGCTTTATCGGTCTTAAAAGGGCATTTTTTTAGCCCTCGGCGCAAAATGCGCACGATCAGGCTATTGCGCTGCTTTTTGCCAGTACTACAGATTCACTAAGCAGCGCTAAGTGAATCGGCCTTAAAAAACGCGCCAAACAAATGCGCCAGCTAAAGGCAGGCGCAAAAGAAGCTGGACTTAAATTTTTTTAATTTGTTTACCATTTTTCTGGCACACCAGCCATACAACAGGCCCGCGGGGGTGTCCGGGGGTCCCAACGGGGTGTCTGGGGTCCCCGCGGGGTCCGGGGGTCCCCACGGCTGTCCGCAGGCCTGCGGTACCAAGGGTGCGCTCCCAAAAAATAAACAATACTCTAAAAAATACCCCCGTCCCCTAACACATACACTACAGTAATGGGCAAAATTACTATTATCCACATATGGATAATAATGCATTTGCCCATTAAATATACATTAAACACAATAAATACAATAAATACATTTTGTACTCACCCTTGTCCGGCACCCACGATGAAGGCCAGCCGCATCTTCCTCCCCGTCCATACACTGGGGTGCTGAAAAATATACACAATAAGAAAAAGAGCCAAACTAATGTCCCCTAACCCCGCTTTGCCCCGCTTACTTCCCTAATCTTTCCTTTTTCCCTTCCTCTCCTCCCTTCCCTTTCCCTGTGTTCTCCATTACCACATGTTTTTCCTACACTATATACTGTTGGGTTATGTTTCTAGTGTATTGATCAGTTGTGTCTTTATTTTTATAAATATATATGATAAATATTTGCAGTGTACAGTATTTGTATACTATGTATACATGTGGTTGCATTCGTGTAAAATCATCTTTTACACTCCATTTTATAACATATATTTCTTTTCGGGTTGAGTTCTGGGATCCCCACCCTTGTTTTTGTTATATTGAGCCTAAGGAAGGTGTAGGGTCCCTCCAGGTTCCCGTTGCACCATATTCACACTTTGCTCATATTCAACCCATTGAGTGCTGTTTAATCCATATACTTTTTGGATACTTCCCTTATAGTTATTACTTGGTCATTCATGCTTGGGTTGGACTCTTCTGCCCTGCACATTAATAGCTGGGCAATGCACTGTTCTTAAGGGATTATTACTTAAATACAAATTTAAAAACGTGTTTAATATGTTCTAAGTGTTTTAAGACCAAAAATCTTACATGTACCTTTAAAATGTTTCCGAACATATATTTTTTCATAATAGGGAACATAAACAGCTTCTGGTAGATTAATATGGAAAATGAATCAGTTCCAGTTTAATTTCATCTTAATGTTCAATTAGAGAATAGCCGTGGCCTATTATATTGTGAAAACTAAGGATTAATAATTATTTGCTTTGTCTTCCCAAATGTAAAGCCTGTTTTTGTGTCAAGTGAAAAGTGTATGTGATTTAATGGAAAAACTAGTTTCCATAGCAACTGTCTCTGCACGCTGGAGAATGGAACCTTTCTAAGAAATATTCATGCACATTCCAAAAACATTATCGGAGCTTTAGCCTGTATTGTTTACACGCTCATGTATGGTTCAAGGAAAAAAGTATCGGATTGTGGAAAGTTCTCTGCCTGCCTATGAAATAATTAAGGGGCCTATGTGCTAAGATCGTATTTGAATGTTTATTGTGCGTCAGAATTTTATTGCTAAAAACTTGTACCAACGTTCTTGAAATGGGTGTCATGCAAGAAGGACTTTATGTGACTTTATACATATCACACATAATTTTTTGTTTGAATTTAATTTTGTTGCATTGCTTCATGTTGAATACCTGAAAAACAGAATTGACATAAATAGAAATGTGACTAGTTTACAGTAAATATAAATTCTTATTGTAATATTATTTATATTCGCTATAATGTGATAATAATACATTTTGTTAACCCATATTATCAAACCTCCATGCAGCATGAAATATATTTTTGTTTTAATACATAACAACCTAATTCTGCACTAATAGAAACAAACTTTCTAGGGTTTACACCGTTGAACATGACTGATGATTTTGAAGCACTTCCTCCTTTTTTTGTGTGCTCAGAAACATAATTTTTTAAGTACATACCATTTACATCTGTAGGCCTAGAGCAGTACATTCAAATGTGTAAAATATAAAAATAAATCATATTTGACACTGATGGCGTAGATTGAGAAATTTTGTGCAAACAGTAGACACACAAACGCAATTTAAAATGAGACTTCCATACACCATGTTTGCACCAGGATGCCACTCGCAACGTATTATACATAGGCCCCTGCATCTTTTGTAACTGTATTGCATGCTACAGGATGTCAGAAGGTTTCGTACTTTATATTCATTATGGCAATTTGTAGTAAAACTAATAAGGTTGTCCTTGTAGTTAACAAGAAATGTACATTATTTCATTTTCCATAAAGCCTTAAACCCATAAATCTAAGAAGGTAACGTGAAAGGTAACTAGATTAGAAAGAGTAATTCTGAACTATGTACACTATTAAATGAGCCTACTGTAAACAGTTAAGAGGTAACTTGCTCTGTTATCTACCTACACTACTGTTGCGGCCGAGTTTATTCTTACCTTTGCCCGGTCTCGGCCGCAACAGAAACCGGGGGAGCCCTGGGCATGCGCGCCATGCGCGCACGCTCCCGATGAAGCATGACCGCGCATCGATGACGCGCGGCAAGCCGAGGGAAATAAACGAGCATGCCGGGACACCTCCCGGCTTGCGGCACTAGCCAGGTAAGGATAAAGTGTGCCGCCTCTGTATGTCTGTACTGTATGTCAAAAACATATTTGCTTGCCATGCTCTTGGCTGCCAGAGCACTGCAAGAGTTAGTGTCTAAATGTTTTAAGAAATCAGAAAAAAATATGTGTATTAACAAAAAACGAAGCATGTGACAGTATATATTTATTTACTTGCTGGTAAACGAGTACAATTTGGACCTGGCCAAAAAAAAAAAAAGAAGAAAGAAATCAGATTTTTTAATAATACATGTCTCTAAAATTATATTAGGATCAGTGATAAATATAACGTACAATAAATGTGTTATTTAGAAGTACATGTTTAGAAATTATGTGATTACGAAGAAGGGGAGAGGGGGAGAGGGGGAGAGGGGGAGAGGGGGAGAGGGGGAGAGGGGGAGAGGGGGAGAGGGGGAGAGGGGGAGAGGGGGAGATTTATTTATTGAGAGATTGTGTCCTGGATCAAGTATTCCCATTTCTGTTCTCCTTGTTCACCTCCCCCCCTCCTTTGCAGCTTCTGCCCGTCAGTTCCTCATTTTCCGCTGCATGTAAGTGCGTACCCTTCTATGTTACACTCCTCCCAGCAAGGCCAAATCCTTTTCACCTGCCCTTAACTACGAAGCACCTATAAGAGAAGCACTCTCCCAACACAACATTACATCCACAAGTGCCTGTATTCATTGCTGCTAATAAAGGGAAGGAAATATAACAGGACTTGGTGGGCTTTGGAAAGGGGGGTGAGTTGAAGCTATCTGGGTCCATTCATACCCTAGACATGACCCTGGGTCCAGAATAGTGAAAAGGATAAGGCCGTGTGCTTTGGTGACACACACAGAAGCTGCTACTCACAGCCTTTATGCTAATACAGAGCAGTCTCTGCACAAGCAAGCAATTTACACTGTCATATACATAGCAGTCTCTGCACACCAGCTCAAGGAAAACAGCTCCACAAACAGCAAGCAGCTTTACACAGCCAAACATAGTAGCAGGCTCTATACCAGAGCACAAACTCTGCACACAAGGCAGCAGCACTGCAGACAGACAGTGCACTATACACAGAACTTTGATTGTCCTTTCTGTTTGAGCCCACCCTCTGCACAGCTACACAGTGAGGAGCTACCATCTACCTACCCCTGCGCACATTCCCAAGGCTAGCACCACCAAGGGCCATGTCACCGGACAACCGCCAGGACACGGTTCAGAGCCACCGGACACCTGTGAGTACAGCTACCCCCACACTGACTGCTGCAGGACACCCCTCGGCATCATCTGAGACAGTCGCTCATCAATGATGCAGGTAACAGACCGCACGCCACATACATTGGCTAAAGGCCTACATACACCTACAGCATGGCAGAACTCAGATCCCCACCAGACACAATGCAGGAAAGTGACCACTCAGACACAGAGACCGCCACACAACTGCCACAGGCGCAGGCAGATGCAAGGCCTAAACGGATAGTCACACACACAAAAGGCCCGCGAAAAATATGAAGCTGACATTGACGTGCACCGTGCCAATTTAGAAAGGGCCTGGGAGAACACTGAACTTGAAATGAGTAATGTCGCCGACGTTAGCGATCAGGAAAGGCAGATCAAGCAAGCTATTACTCAGATTACATTATGCCACAGACGTTACGTAGCGATGTCACAAGCATATTTCACCTATCTGACAAGGACTAACACGGAAGACAGCCTGCGGGAACGCGACCTGCAAAAGGCGATTGACCTAGAACGTGATGGCATTGTGCAGACCGCCATCACAGACGCCTAGAGCGAGAGAAAAGAGCTCCTCCTGGAGACCGCATCGCAGCGCCCCAGCACATCCAGGCATTCATCAAGGTCAGCAAGATCAGCGCAATCTAACGCGTCCAGCGCAAGCGCTACCAAGGCGTGAGCCACCGCAGAGGCCGCAAGTGCCAGGGCAGAATATGGTCAGAGAGAGGCAGCTGTAAGGGCAGAAAGAGCGCGCATAGAAGAGGAGGCGCAGAACGCCGCCAACGCCGCTGCCACCGCCGCTGCCGCCGCTGCCAATACCGCCGCCGCCACTGTGCGTAGAAAGGTCAAATTGGACGCAGATCTAGAAGCTCTAAGCAAAGAAGAGGACGCCGCCGCCATAGCCCAAGCCGAAGTCTTAGAAGCAGCTGCGAGACAGGACGGCGGGGAGCAACCGTCAGATGGAAAGCCTCAGAGGATCCAGTCCAACGCAATTAGGACTATGTGAGGAGCCTCTTCAGTGTAAACACCAGCCCACCATCCCAACACGACAGGAGTGATACCACAGACACCGAAGACTTGCTGGTCCACGCGGAGAAGACGCTGTTCCTTAAAGGGTACACGCTACCTGGGATAACCATAGCCGCAACAGTGATCTACACGACAGCACGCACACGGATGCACTACAACAGGCTCGCAATCCAGGTACACCTACACGGGAAAACTTAGCCCCTCACACTGACCGGCAGTCATCACACGTCCACGCCAAGAAAGAGGTGACCGCAAGGATCCTCCCGACAACTACCTCAGAACGCGACCAACACATCGATGGAGCAGGCCTAACAGACATGGGCAAGTACATGATCCGGCGTGACATGGTACAAACAGGACTTACCAACTTTGACGACCGTCCTGAGAACTACCGAATACGGAAGTCCACATTCAAAGATGCAATCAAGAGCCTGGACTTCTCCGCAAGGAAAGAACTCAGCCTGCTAGCCAAATGGCTGGGGAAAGAATCCATAGAACATGCGATGAGACTCAGGGCAGCGAAGGTGAACCACCCCCAAGTAGGCCTTGACTTGGTATGGGAAAGGCTAGAGGAGTGCTACGGTAGCCCTGACGCACTCTTCAAAAGAGTTGACGATTTCCCTAGAATCACAGCCAAAGACTACTCGAAGTTACGAGAACTCGGGGATCTGCTGCAGGAGCTGGAGTTTGCAAGAACAGACCAATCTCTGACAGGTCTCAACGTCGTAGACTCAGCTCGTGGAGTGAGACCCATCTTGGAGAAGCTACCCTACAACCTCCAAGAAAGATGGATGTCACAAGGCTCCAAATACAAAAGGGAGAAGCAAGTCGCCTTCCCTCCCTTCTCATTCTTCTTGAGTTTCATCCGTGAAGCGGCAAGGACAAGAAACGATCTCAGTTTCATCTTAGGTGCGCAGACCACACACAGTGCAAGCAACCTGAGGAATGAAAGGCCAACGGCGAGATATGGTAATGCTAGAACACCCAACTCGGTCCACAGGACGGACGTGTCCCCCACGACCCAAACAACTTCCGACCAGTCGGTCAACGGAGACAAGAAACCAAGGGACCCAAACAGGGAATGTCCCATACACAAGAAGCCACACCCACTTAACAGGTGCTTTGGGTTCAGGATGAAGTCCCTCGAGGAACGCAAAAAGTTTCTTGGAAAATTCTGAGTCTGCTTCAGGTGCTGCGATTCCACGACTCACCTAGCCAAAGACTGTAAAGAAGCCATCAAATGTGTAGTGTGCAAAAGTGACAAGCACATAACATCTCTACATCCAGAGGCGCTAACACTCCACCAACTCAACAACCCATCCTCCATAGCAGAGAATGGCAGGGAGGAAGGAGAAGGAGAGCCAACATCTGTCACGTCTCAGTGCAGCGAGGTTTGCGGAAAAGGAAGTGACAAAGGGTTCCTGCTTCAAAATATGCCTTGTCGCAGTGCCCCCCCCAGGGACAACCTGAGAGGGCTATCCGGATGTATGCAATCCTCGACGATCAAAGTTACAGATCATTGGCGAAGACGGAATTCTTCAACTTATTCAACGCACAAGACAATGCCTCACCCTATCCCTCAGAACCTGTGAAGAGTTAACTGAGACAACATGTAGAAGAGCAAATGGCTACATTATACGTTCAGTGGACAACTGAGTGAAGATAGCTCTCCCCACACTCATCGAGTGCAACTACGTGGCTGCAAACAGGGACGAGATTCACACACCAGACGTGGCACGCCATCACCCACACCTCAGAGGAATAGCCAACTACATCCCGCCGGTAGAACAAGGCTCCAAGATCTTGCTGCTGCTCGGTAGGGACATCCTGAGTGTGCACAAAGTCCGTAAACAGCGCAACGGACCCCACAATGCTCTATTCGCCCAAAGGCTTGACCTAGGATGGGTGATAGTGGGCAACGTGTGCATTGACAAAGGGCACGAACCAGACTATGTTGACGCCCACAGAACAGAGATAACAGAATGTGGATACACATCCCTCTCCGAACCATGTCTTGGCCATCTCCAAGTGACAGGAGGGCCAAGTGAGGAGAAGGGTCAAGGTCATACCCCTGAGATCAACAAAAACATATTCACATCAGGGGTACGTGACAATGGCCTAAGATGCTTAGTAGTCCAGACAACTAAGGATGACAAGGCGACGCGACTCAAGGAAGAAGGTAACCTCCTGAAGGTGACCGACAAAAGGATCTTCCAAAGGAAAAGAAACAATCGGACAATCCTCCTGCGAGCAATGGCACAGCTAAGACGTACAGTCATTCCTCTCCGCGAAAGATTGCGCCCTGCAGGTGAAACTACAGGGGCAAAAAGACTGTCCTCTCACACGTCTAAAAAGAGACAGTCGCAGAAACATTTCGCAAAAGGATCTACACGGACAAAAGAGACTGTTCTTCGTCATGTCCAGGGAGAAAACAACCTCCTGAGGGCAGTTAACAAAGAGACACAAAGGCGTATCACCAAAATACGTGGAGATGTTCTCGTGCAAGAGGAATGCACCGATGACTTAGGGTGCACATCGTTCCAGACAACAAGAGAAGACCACGCAAGCGACCTTAGGAACTTGGATCCGGGGACCGACACGCCTCCCATAGAGTGGAGTCTGGGGATAAGCTGGAATCTCAAAACAGATGCATCACATTCCAGGTGTCCATCGAGGAAAAACCCTACACCCAACACAGAGTCCTGTCCACGGTTAATAGTCTTTAGACCCGCTGGGATTCGTGGCTCCACTCACGTCACTATACAAGGGAAGTCTCTTCTCAGAGAAATGTCCTTCGAGAAGCAGGACTGGGATACCCCACTACCTTCAGAAAGACGGAAGGAGTGGGAAACGTGGAAGGATTCTTTGAAGATCCTAGAGCAGCTTCAGATCCCACACCCCTACTCACCCGCATCTCTCACTGCTGCACACAGCAAAGAGCTTTGCGTGTTCCAAGGCGTCTCTACAAAGGCCATAGCAGCGGTAGCCTACTTAAAAACCATGGATGCGGATGGAGGTGACCATGTCAGGTTCATCCTCGTCAAGGCTAAAGTGGCGCCACAACGCGACCACACTATACCCAGACTTGAGCTACGTTGTGCAGTATCAGCAGTAGAACTGGCAGAACTCGTCAAAAAAGGAATGGACTGCAAACCAGATGCTGTCATGCGCTACACAGACAACAAGGTGGTACTGGGTTGCATAAGCAATGAGAAAAGAAGAGTCCACGTATACGTGGCCAACCGTGTAGAACGAATCAGGAAGTCAGCCCAACCAGAACAATGGTACCATGTACTGCACCGACACACTTTATTCGAGCAAATACCCGGTATGTACCTGGCAGATACCTGGAATGCGCCGCTCCTCACCTCTGACAAGCCCCGTTGCATTTGCCTTCCCAGCCTGGGTTCATGCCTGGCTGATGGGCGGCTGATCTGTTAAATGATAATGATTAGGATTTAATAGGCTGCAATGCTTCGCGTGTCTACCAGATGGCATAAATTCATGAATTTATATATATATACTGTGCAGTATTGCAGCCAGCGGGAATAAAATGCTTCAATCCCTGCTTGGAAAATAACTCAATGCACTCGGGCAGAAAACAGTCACAAACCTCAATACACCCGGGTATACCCGAATTCGTGGGACTAGCCAAGCTCGAATAAAGTGTGTCGCCAGTGTACCCATAGACCAAAATCCTGCAGATCATGCCACCAGATCAGTGCCCGCAGCGCAACTCCAGAACACGTCGTGGCTCACAGGACCAACGTTTCTGATGCAATCCGCGGAAACACCGTTAATCCCAGCCGACAATTTTGAACTTGTGAATCCAGAGGAGGACACGGAGACAAGGCCTCAAGTATCCGTGTCACTCACGAATATACGGGCCAGAAACGCCCTCAGAAGATTCTTTGCCATCAGAGGACCAGCCCGACAAATATGCTCCGACTGCGGAACCAATTTCGTTGGGGTAAGTGAAGGATTACAAATAAGCACTAAACAGTGCCGGAGACTTTTGCACAAAGACATTGTGGTGCAACCAGCTAACCTGGAGCGGTGTATCCACCTGGCCTCCCTTACCAGAAGATTTTGGCCAGAGAACTTTGATGCCAGTGGTACCGGCCGGTATCACCTCGCTATGTGGACATGGACTTTTGCATTGTTATGTTATGTTATGTTTGCATTGCACATATGTTCCACATATTCCAGTTATATAGTGTTATCTCCAGGTACCAGACGGGGAGTGTCCTGGAACAAGTATTCCCATTTCTATTCTCTTTGTTCACCCCCCCCCCTCCTTTGCAGCTTCTGCCCATCAGTTCCTCATTTTCAGCTGCATGTATTTGCTCTGAACACACACTCTGTGTCTGTGTGATTATACAATGTTGCCATTCCTGACTGCATGAAGTCTGTGAGTTGCTATAGCAACCTCTGAGATTCTTCTCAGAATGGGCTTTTCCATTCCCCCCTGTCCCTGCTGACAGTTAGTTTAGCCTGACCCCCTTCCCTATGTCACAAGCAGTTCCCACTGGTTTTTACTTCCTGACACCGACAGAATGAGTACCCTTCTATGTTACACTCCTCCCGGCAAGGCCCAGTCCTTTTCACCTGCCCTTAACTACTGTACGAAGCACCTAGAGAAGAACTCTCCCAACACAACATTATATCCACAAGTGCCTGTATTCACTGCTGCTTTTCTAATAACGTGAAGGAAATATAACATGACTTGGTGTGCCTTGGAAAGGGGGGTGAGTTGAAGCTATCTGGGTCCATTCATACCCTAGACATGACCCTGGGTCCAGAATAGATTGATTTATTGGAGAGAGATTTATTGGAGAGAGATTTATTGGAGATTGATTGATTGAGAGAGATTGATTGATTGAGAGAGATTGATTGATTGAGAGAGATTGATTAATTGATTTTGACAGATTGATTGAGAGAGATTGAATGATTGGTTGAGAGATTGATTGATTGGGATTGATTGAGAGATTGGTTGATTAATTGAGAGATTGATTGAGTGATTGATTGAGAGATTGATTGAGAGAGATTGATTGATTGAGAGTGATTGAGAGTGATTGAGAGATTGAGTGATTGCGAGATTGATTGATTGAGAGATTGATTGAGAGATTGATTGAGAGAGATTGAGAGAGATTGATTGCTCGAGAGTGATTGATTGATTGAGAGTGATTGATAGAGAGATTGAGTGATTGAGAGATTGATTGATTGAGAGATTGATTGAATGAGAGAGATCGATTGAATGAGAGAGATTGAATGAATGAGAGATTGAGAGAAATTGATTGATTGAAAGAGATTGAGAGAGATTGATTGATTGAGAGTGATATAGAGAGATTGATTGAGAGTGATATAGAGAGATTGAGAGATTGATTGTGAGAGATTGAGAGATTGATTGAGAGAGATGGATTGATTGAGAGATTGATTGAGAGAGATTGAGTGATTGAGAGATTGATTGAGAGATTGATTGATGGAGATTGAGAGATTGATTGTTTGAGAGAGATTGGTTGATTGAGAGAGATTGATTGAGAGATATTGATTGATTGAGAGATTGATTGATATGGAGAGATTGATTGAATGAGAAAGATTGATTGAGAGATTGAGATTGAGAGAGATAGAGATTAAGAGAGATTGAGTGATTGAGATTGATTGATTGAGAGAGAGATTGATTGAGAGATTGATTGAGAAAGACTGAGATTAATTGAGATTGATTGATTGAGAGAGATTAATTGAGAGATTAATTGAGAGAGATTGATTGAGAGATTGATTGAAAGAGATTGAGAGGGAGAGATTGATTTATTGAGTGACAATGATTGATTGAGAGATTGATTGATTAATTGAGAGAGATTGATTGATTGAGAGATTGAGAGAGAGTGATTGATTGATTTTGAGAGATTGATTGATTGAGAGATTGAGAGAGATTGATTGATTGAAAGAGATTTGGAGAGATTGAGAGATTGATTGTTTGAGAGATTGATTGATAGAGATTGAGATATTGTATGTGATTGATTGATTGAGAGAGATTGATTGAGATTGATTGATTGGAGAGATTGATTGATTGGAGAGAGTGATTGATTGAGAGTGATTGAGATTGATTGAAAGATTGATTGATTGAGAGAGATTTATTGCGAGAGATTGATTTATTGAGAGATTGATTGAAAGAGATTGATTGAGAGAGATTGAGAGATTGATTGATTGAGAAAGATTGATTAATTTTGAGAGATTGATTAAGAGAGATTGGGAGAGATTGAGAGAGATTAAGAGATATTGATTGAGATTGATTGAGAGAGAGAGATTGATTGAGATTGATTGAGAGATTGATTGGAGAGAGTGATTGATTGATTGATTGAGAGTGATTGAGATTGATTGATTGAGAGATTGATTGATTGAGAGAAATTTATTGCGAGAGATTGATTTATTGAGAGATTGATTGAAAGAGATTGATTGAGAGAGATTGATTAAGAGATTGATTGATTGAGAGTGATTGATTGAGAGAGATTGAGAGATTGATTGATTGAGAAAGATTGATTAATATTGAGAGATTGATTGAGAGAGATTGAGAGATTGAGAGAGCTTGATTGAGAGAGATTAAGAGAGATTGATTGAGATTGATTGATTTGAGATTGATTGAGAGATTGAGAGATTAATTGATTGGAGAGAGATTGATTGAAAGATTGTTTGAGATTGATTGAGAGAGATTGACTGAGATTGATTGAGATTGATTGATTGGAGAGAGTGATTGATTGAGAGAGATTGATTGATTTATTGAGAGAGATTGATTGAAAGAGTGATTGAGAGAGATTGATTTATTGAGAGATTGATTGATTACGAGATTGCTTGATTGAGAGAGATTGATTGATTTAGAGAGATTGATTGATTGGGAAATTGATTGATTGAGAGAGATTGATTGATTGAGAGAGATTGATTGAGAGAGATTGATAGAGATTGATTGAGAGAGATTGAGTGATTGATTAATTGAGAGATTGACCGAGAAATTGATTGAGAAAGATTGATTGAGAGATATTGATTGATTGAGTGATTGATTGATTTTGAGAGATTGAGAGAGATTGAATGAGAGAGATTTGGAGAGATAGAGAGATTGATAGAGAGATTGATTGAGAGAGATTGAGTGAGAGAGATTGAGATATTGAATTAGATTGATTGAGAGATTGATTGATTGAGATTGATTGATTGGAGAGCGATTGATTGAGATTGATTGATTGAGATTGATTGATCGAGAGATTGATTGATTGAGAGAAATTTATTGCGAGAGATTGATTTATTGAGAGATTGATTGAAAGAGATTGATTGAGAGAGATTGATTGATTAAGAGATTGCTTGATTGAGAGAGATTGATTAATATTGAGAGATTGATTGAGTGAGATTGATT
Source organism: Ascaphus truei (assembly GCF_040206685.1). NCBI lineage: Eukaryota > Metazoa > Chordata > Amphibia > Anura > Ascaphidae > Ascaphus > Ascaphus truei. Next base: position 246,212,741 of record NC_134486.1, read on the forward strand.
GAGGGATTGAGAGAGATTGATTGAGAGAGATTGGGAGAGATTGAGAGATTAAGAGAGATTGATTGAGATTGATTGATTTGAGATTGATTGAGAGAGAGATTGATTAAGAGAGATTGATTGAGATTGATTGAGATTGATTGAGAGATTGATTGAAAGATTGATTGATTGGAGAGAGATTGATTGATTGAAAGATTGATTGATTGAGAGAGATTGATTGCGAGAGATTGATTGATTTATTGAGAGATTGATTGAAAGTGTGATTGAGAGAGATTGATTGATTAAGAGATTGCTTGATTGAGAGAGGTTGATTGATTGAGAGAGATTGATTGAGAGAGATTGATTGAGAGAGATTGATTGAGAGAGATTGATTGAGAGAGATTGATTGATTGGGAAATTGATTGATTGAGAGTGATTGATTGAGAGAGATTGATTGAGAGATTGATTGAGAGTGATTGATTGAGAGAGATTGACTGAGAGATTGATTGAGAGAGATTGATTTATTGAAAGATTGATTGATTGATTGATTGAGAGATTAAGAGATTGATAGAGATTGAGAGATTGATTGAGAGAGATTAATTTAGAGAGTGAGATTGAGAGGGATTAATTGAGAGAGATTGATTGAGAGATTGATTGATTGAGAGATTGATTGAGAGGGATTGAGAGATTGATTGAGAGAGATTGATTGATTGAGATATTGATTGGTTGGAGAGAGATTGATTGATTGAAAGATTGTTTGAGATTGATTGAGAGAGATTGACTGAGATTGATTGAGATTGATTGATTGGAGAGAGTGATTGATTGAGAGAGATTGATTGATTTATTGAGAGAGATTGATTGAAAGAGTGATTGAGAGAGACTGATTTATTGAGAGATTGATTGATTACGAGATTGCTTGATTGAGAGAGATTGATTTAGAGAGATTGATTGATTGAGAGAGATTGAGAGATTGAGAGAGATTGAGAGAGATTGAGAGAGATTGATAGAGATTGATTGAGAGAGATTGAGTGATTGATTAATTGAGAGATTGACCGAGGAATTGATTGAGAAAAATTGATTGAGAGATATTGATTGATTGAGTGATTGATTGATTTTGAGAGATTGAGAGAGATTGAATGAGAGAGATTTGGAGAGATAGAGAGATTGATAGAGAGATTGATTGAGAGAGAGATTGAGTGAGAGAGATTGAGATATTGAATTAGATTGATTGAGAGATTGATTGATTGAGATTGATTGATTGGAGAGAGATTGATTGAGATTGATTGATTGAGATTGATTGATCGAGAGATTGATTGATTGAGAGAAATTTATTGCGAGAGATTGATTTATTGAGAGATTGATCGAAAGAGATTGATTGAGAGAGATTGATTGATTAAGAGATTGCTTGATTGAGAGAGATTGAGAGATTGATTGATTGAGAAAGATTGATTAATATTGATAGATTGATTGAGTGAGATTGATTGAGGGATTGAGAGAGATTGATTGAGAGAGATTGGGAGAGATTGAGAGATTAAGAGAGATTGATTGAGATTGATTGATTTGAGATTGATTGAGAGAGAGATTGATTAAGAGAGATTGAGAGATTGAGATTGATTGAAAGATTGATTGGAGAGAGATTGATTGATTGAAAGATTGATTGAGATTGATTGATTGAGAGAGATTGATTTCGAGAGATTGATTGAAAGTGTGATTGAGAGAGATTGATTGATTAAGAGATTTCTTGATTGAGAGAGGTTGATTGATTGAGAGAGATTGATTGAGAGAGATTGATTGAGAAGATTGATTGATTGGGAAATTGATTGGGAAATTGATTGATTGAGAGAGATTGATTGAGAGAGATTGATTGAGAGTGATTGATTGAGAGAGATTGACTGAGAGAGATTGACTGAGAGATTGATTGAGAGAGATTGATTTATTGAAAGATTGATTGATTGATTGAGAGATTAAGAGATTGATTGAGAGAGATTAATTGAGAGAGAGAGATTGATTGAGAGATTGATTGATTGAGGGATTGATTGATTGAGAGATTGATTGATTGAGAGAGATTGATTGATTGAGAGAGATTGATTGAGAGAGTTTGATTGATTGGGAGATATTGATTGAGAGATTGATTTAGAGAGATTGAGATTGATTGATTTAGAGAGTTTGATTGAGAGAGATTGATTGATTGATTGAGAAATTGATTTAGTGATTGATTGATTGAGAGATTGATTGGGAAATTGATTGATTGAGAGTGATTGATTGAGAGGTTGATTGATTGATTGAGAAATAGGCCTGCCATTATGACACGCACCCCCAGTAACGTGCGCCAAACTCATGCGAGAAGCAGATAAGTTTGAGATCAACAATGGGCTACTCTATAGGGTGGTGAAATACCATAATCACCCAGATAGAAGACAACTTATTCTTCCAATGAACCTACACTATATGGTCCTGAAGGTCTTGCATGAGGAGCATGGACATCTCGTGTGGAAAAGACCTTTGGATTCATCAGAGACCGTTTTTTTTTTGGCTGAAAATGCGTGAGTCAGTAGAACGACATTGTCGGAAATGTTCCCAGTGTATTCAACAAAAGATGCTTCCTACCCGAGCCGTGCCAATGGCTCACCTGAAGAGCTCGGGTCCCATGGACTTGGTGTGCATGGATTTCTTGAGCATCGAGCCTGACGCCCAAGGGATCTGTAACATGCTGGTCGTCACGGACCATTATACCCAAATTGCGCAGGCCTTTCCAACCAAAGACCAGAAGGCCATCACGGTGGCGAAGATACTCTGGGAAAGATACTTCATGCATTATGGTCTTCCCAACCATCTTCACTGAACAAGGCAGGGATTTTGAAAGTAAGCTAATCTGGGAGCTACTCAAATTTCGGGTTTCACCAGTCTCAGACAACCCCGTACCATCCAGAAGGTGATGCTCTGTCAGAGCAATTCAACAGGACGGCAATTCAACAGCTGGACGTGCTCGGAATGTTGAAAAGTGCGCAGAAGACGGAGCAGAGTCGATATGTGGAAGCCCTAGTACATGCATACAACTGTACAAGACATGAGTCCACAGGATTCTCCCCGTACTTCCTTATGTTTGGGCGAGAAGCCAGGCTGCGTCTGCGAGTATTAACAGATGGAAAACATAATGCAACACACTTCAAATAGTGCAATGGCTTCAGGAAACCCTACAGCAAGCTGAGAAGTCCGCTGCCCAACTCAATGCCAGTAACAAGAGGTGCTTTTGAACACAAGGTCAGGCACAGGGAAATCCGTTCTGGAGATGCCATGCTTCTCTGCAACTTAGGGATCCCCGGGAAGCATAAACTCGCTGACCGTTGGCGTGACGGTGTGTTCAAGGTTGAGTCCCAGATGCCAGGCCTCCCGGAGGGGTCTATATTATTGGGACATTTTTCTGCACATATTGGACTTCCAATTCACAAGATTGGACTTGTAAGGCGCCGGTTTCTCTTTTTGTTTGTATCCTATATTCTGATTTGTACTATCAGTATTGTCACCAGGCAGCCTAGCCTACCATTGAGGGGCATATTTTTAAAGGTATATCACTTATAATTATTTAGCGCTTATTATACACCTTCTATTTTTCCTGATACCAACTCTGAGGAAACTATGGAGGGGCCCTCTCAAAGGGACCTCTGAACTCAAGAGGCATCTCCCGGAGGAGCTAAGGGTAAAGGGCCCCGTTGTAACACTTGCGCTGCCCACGAGCAAGACAGGACCCCGGTACTGAGGTGGGGAAGTATAGAACCACGCACCCACAGGAGCAGAAGCGTGCCTGGCAGGCGGATTGTCAACGTAGCCGGGTCTGGGTTGGAGAGAGCGTGTTAGTCCTGATAGTTGCCAAGGTCTGGGGTTGGAGAGGTCAGAATTGTAGAAGTCTGTATAGCCATGGTCTGGGTTGGAGAGGTACACAGAGTCGAGGGTCAGCCGGGGTCGATGTCCAGAGGGGTTCAGAAGTCAAGCCAGGACGGTAAACGTAGAATCCAAACTGCAAGAGAGACAAGACAGGAGCAAGGCACATCAACCGCAGGAGCACAAGGCTACAACTAGTTATGCTCAGCGAAGCTTGGAAGTGAGAGCAGGGTATAAAACAGGAACAAGAACCAATAGCCAGGGAGGCGGACCTGCAGCCTCTGCGGAGGCTAATATAGGCTGCAGGAGACAAGTGGGCATTAGACAATCTTGCCACGCAGCTGGGGAGCGGTGCACGGCATCAAATGTGCGCATCGTGCGCGAGAGAAGTACGGCGCGTCCGAGGGGGCGGAGCTAAGCTCTGTGGCTGCATAGAAGAGCTGCGTGCGTGCTCTGTAAGCAGAGCGGGGGTGCGCGCACGCGCTGGTGCCAGAGCGGAGGTCTGTGTGGTAATCAATCTAAGAGTATGACAAAGAAAACGTAGAGAGAATATAACTAGTGTGAAATCAGACCACACGGTATAAGACATCTAGCATAATCACAAGCACTTCTCCTCTCCTGCAGCAGATTGATTACTTAGAGGTGCTTTGTGTGCTTAATCTGCTAGGGTTGCTGTTTCATTGTGTTGGGGCTTTGGGGAAGGGAAGTACCTCTGTGTCCCCTTTTGGGGTTCTGAGGGAATGGACCTGAGGAAGGGGGTTGTCCCCGAAACGTTGCCCCCCTGCTTATCCCCATTTTTTGCCCCCCCCCCCCTTGTTTCTCCCTCCACCCCACCTCCACCTCCCATTGTGTGATGTTCTGTTTTTTGCATACTATGGGGGTTATGCACTAAGCTCAATGGCTTTGCGTTCTGATTTGGCCAAAAAGCAGGTTCGTTAAAAAGTGAAGCCGGGGACGCGATGCACTAAGGCCTTGAGGCCATTTTTTAACGTACCTGCTCAAAATAGCGCAAAACAGCCACAGCGTACGGTTTGCTTTTTTCCCCCTGCTAGCGTTCTGAACCTTTCCGTGATTCGCTATTTGCTATCTCCGAGATTTGCTATCTCCATGCAAGACTGTTACAGGCGATCGTACAATAAATAAATACATTTTAATACTAGTGTACATGAGCAGGGGTCTCCCGAGCTGAACCGCATTGGTTTTGAATAGGGAATTGTATAATTGATTTGTATTGTATTTTAATTGTTTGAGGAAATGGATTAATTGATTGATGCTAATTGTATTGATGTTGGTTAGTTTCTAATTGATTTTCAGGATGGCATTGGTGGTTAGGGGACATTGTTCATAGTGTATTTTATTGTTACATATATTTTGCATAGTGTTATATGATGCACAGATTAATTGCATCATGTACACACTCAATGCAATTGTGTGACATTTCATAACATTTGTGTAGCTGCAGTTTTTTTTATATTTGCAATGGCTGCTGTTTTATTTTAACATGCAATGTGGTGGTTTTATGAATCAAAATTCATGTTTTGATTTGTGGATGTTTTATGTGTTTCATAATGGGCAAATAATATATTATCCATATCTGGATAATACTTATTTGGCACATTATTGTACTGTAGGTGTTGGGGGGGGGGGGCGATGTATGTATTGAATGTATAGGCCAGGTTTATTTATTTTACATTCAGGGTTGGTTCCTTGGTTCTGCGTGAGACCTCTGGAGACCACCTGCGGTCTCCTCGGGTATCTCACGGGTATCAGGCTGGTGGTTCCACGGGTGACACCTGCGGGGATGAAGCGGTGGTCCCACATCTGTGGGGGCACCGCGGACCCGTAGTCTGCGGGGAAGAACCAGTGGTCCCACATCCGTGGGGGCACCACGGACCTGTATGTGTGGGGATGAAGCGGTGGTCCCACATCCGTGGGGGCACCGCGGACCCATAGTGAGCAATCGTGAGTTCCCCAGACCCCCGTGAGAACCACCCGAGGCCCCGCAGACACCTGTGGGTCTGACCCGGGGCTCCCAGATATCCGCGGGCCTACCATGGGGACCCAATTGTGGCCCACAGTGACCCGTGGAGACCACCTGGGGGCCATGGCGCTTGGCGGGACCCACCAACAGGCCTCCAGAACCTGTGTGAAACAAGTTGCTGGTACCCTGTAGGTCTGTCAGGTGACCCGCCAGCCCGCCGGGGACTAGCGTAGGGGTGGGGTATGAACCCTGTATGTAAAAGAATAAATCATGTATTTATGGGGGGGCACAGGGGGTGGGTAATGTATTTAATAAATATAATGATGTTTAATGTGGGGCTGTGTATTGTTTTTATTGTGGGTACTGGGGGTGGGTGGAGGGGGTATTGGCCCCAAGGGTATGTGGGTAGGCCTCCCTTGTGGGTAGTGGGTGAGGGTGCTTAGGCCTCACGGGGTGGGGGGTTAGTGTGGGAGGGTATGTAGGCCTCCCGAGTGGTGGGTGAGGGTGGGTTAACCCCTTAATGACTGTAGCGGTTAATAACCGCTATGGTGATTAAGGGGTTAGGGGACATTACATTGGCTATTGTAATTGTTGTGCATGTTTTGCAGCACCGTAGGGGCATGGGCAGAATGAAGATGAGGATGAAGATGGCCTTCATCGTGGGTGCCTGTAAAAGGTAAGTGTAATATGTTTTGACTGTATTTATTGAATGTTATATGTATTTAAAATGGGCAAATGCATTATTATCCATATGTGGATAATAGTAATTTTGGCCATTACTGTATAGTATGTGTTAGGGGGTGTATTTAGTTAGAATTGTTGTTTTTTATTTTTGGAGGTGCAACATTGGTACCGCAGGCCCGCGGGGACCCCGGGACGGCCGCGGGGACCCCGGGAAGGCCGCGGGGACACCCGGACTCCCGCAGGGACCCCCGCTTGGTGAACCGGGGAACCCTGGACTGCCGCGGGGTCAGCCGGGGACACCTGTGCGACCCCCGGGCTCCGTCGGGACCCCCGCGGGGTCAGCCGGGGACACCCGCCGGCCTGCTGTATGGGTTTTGCGCATGCAAAAATAAAAAGCCAGAATTTTTTCTAAGTCCAGATTTCTTTGCGTCTACTCTGACCTGACCTGTTCTAATCAACGCAACTTTCGCGTTTGCTAAGGTTGCATTGGTTAGTGCATCCCGCTTAAGGGCAGAATTTCACGCAAAGAGGGTTGCAATCGAGCAAAGTTGGATTGAAATCCCTGAAAAAAGTCATTTTTAGAGCGCAAAGTGCCTGTTTGCGTTGCTTAGTGCATCGGGTTGAGCCAAAAATCACGATCGAAGAGCACTATGCGGTCTAAAAGTGACTTATCGGATCTTAGTGCATAGCCCCCTATGTTTTTTTGCAGTATGTATTTTAGACGCTTTTGTGTTGGTCACATCGCTCCGTGGATTTTACTTGTTTTGACATTAAATATCTTTTTTTTGATTTGGCAATTACCTACTCTTGAGATTCATTCTACTAGTCAGTGAGTGCTGGATCTATTATTACTGTTTTATAGAGACAGATATATTTACAGTAGAAAAACATAGACGGATGGATATATGGTAGGGAGGTGATGGATGGACAGATAGAAGCTTCATTCATGTAGAAAATAAATATTGGCCAGTAATGTATGCAATGTATATAAAAGGTTATTCCATCAAACTATGGACCTGTGGAAGTACTATACTGTAACCCATTTCTACAGTATAATATAGTAGAAAGTTATTTGAAATTTTGAGTTTAAAAAATCATTAAGCAATTGTATGAATAGATACAGAGAAAAAACTTCAGGGAGACCTCCCTCTTGCTAAAGTAAAAAATAAAACATATTTGTACAAATAACAGATACAAGAAGTTAGCATGCAGTCCCAAAACAGATGTGAGACATATCCTAACTAAAGAATTATCAATCCTATTCATTCTCAATAGCATTACAGGGATATTCACGTTAATGATAGATTGAAGACCTACTGTATGTTGGATGTACTGTATGATGCTGAGGCTTCTTCTTTATTTAAAGTATTATAGAGTAAAAAAGTAAAAAGACAGTGAATAATAGGCAACCCACTCATCAATCCCAAAATCTTTTGTGTTCAAAGACTTGCAACACCAATCATTTTCGTCATCAATATGCAAGTCAAAGAACAAGGCTTTCTGGATGTGGTTACTAAGCAACAAAGCATACATGTCAATATACACAAACTGTACCAACTGTTCATATAAAGCTGACAGACAGTCAATTTGTGATTTAAACAAACAATATATATTCAAACTTCTAGGGTCATCCTAAAAGGGAAAATATATATTTGGAAATAATGTAATGCAAATAGAACAGGTCAAAATAACATGAATTTAAAAAAAATTTATAACGCTCTTCTCCCATTGGGACTCAAAGCGCTTTCCAATTACAGTATAGTGTGCGGTATGCAGCACATAAGATTTTTTTTTTTTAAGACACAGGGGGCTATGCACTAACCTCAATGTCCCGGTCACGTGACGCGGACGTTTGAAAGTGCAGGGGATACCGGCACCCCATAATGGGCCTGTATCTCCTGAAGTAGGGGGTCCTCGGACCTGAAACCAATGCTGTTAAGCTCCGGAGACCCCCTGCACATCTACACTATGAAACACATGTATATTAAAAAAAGATTTAACAAACATCAATACACAACCCCCCCCCTCCGCCCTAACACATACAGTACAATAATGTGCAAAATTACTATTATCCAGATATGGATAATAGATTATTTGCCCATTATTAAACACTGCATTAGCATACCTAAATAAAGTCAATTAAAAACAGTAGCCAGCTAATCCAATGAATACAAGCAGTAACAACATTAACAATGAATTACTTAAACCATTAACCAATGAAACCAATTAATTCCTAAACCAACTCAAAATGAATAGTAACACTAACCAATCAAACCAATGAATTACTACAAAATTAATTAATGTAAACAGTAAAAGACAAAGAAATAAATTCTAACAATATTTGAAATAACCATAAAATGCAATAGCGAACATAATACAACATTAACTACAAACAAACACCAATCGCAAAGATTTTATTACCATTAAGCAGAAAAAAAACAAACAATCACATCCACTTAAGAAATTGAAATAAAAAAAACCAACAGCAATACCAAGCCACAAATGCCCCCCAAATATTGTCATAATAATGTATTAATCTGTACCCTAAAGTGGTACAGATTAATATATTATCAATCAATGTGCTTCCCCCAAAAAATAAAAAAACACATCCAATGAAGAAACCTGTAAAAAGAGACATTTACAAACATTCAATATATTACTTACCATTAGAAGCGGTGGCCCTCCGACTCCCGGGGTAACAGGAAGCTCATGTACCTTGAAGGCCCCCAACAGCATCCGATGCTATCCGCCATGAATATCCGGATCAGATACCCAAATCTTCTTTTTTCTTTCTTTAATCACCTTCTTCTATCTTTATCTGTCACCATTTATTGATCTTCTTTATCTTCTATCTTCATCTGTCAATCCAAAAAAAACCCATGGTAAATCCCAACCGATGATGTCTCGTCGTCTTCTTGGGCTCAAATGAGGCATCACGGCCTTAAATAGGGCTTGTGACGTCACATTTAGCCTCAAAATGGTTAACAGCCATTGGCTGTTCAAACCATGTTCCGACTTCAATTTTTTTTTTACATGACATCACTTAAAGGGAATGATGCCAGCCAATCAGAAGGGCTGTGCTTCATTTGCCTTTAAGATGACTTCACTAAATCCAAGATGGAGAGGGAGTGGCTCAGTGAGTAAAAGACACTGAGTGGCACTGAGAGTTTGAAGCAGTGTCAGCTCCTTGTGACCTTGGGCAAGTCACTTTATCTCCCTGTGCCTCAGGCACCAAAAACATAGATTGTAAGCTCCACAGGGCAGGGACCTGTGCCTGCAAAATGTCTCTGTAAAGCGCTACGTATAACTAGCAGCGCTATACAAAAACATGCTATTATTATTATTAGATGGCCAGCGTGACATGGTATTTCAGCCAATCAGAGTGTGGAATTGGTTCCCATTGTTCCCATTGTGTCCAAAACAATGTGAGAGAAACAGCAGACTTGTTACATATGCTGTGGTCTTGCCCTCAGATTGCCCCATTGTAGGAGAAAATCAGAGATTGGCTGCAGAGGATCTTGGGCCTCACCATTCCATTAGACCACTGTCTGTTTCTATTAAATAGAAAACTGCCAGGCATTTCCGGGTCTAAAAGTGCATTATTTGCATATTTTGCACCAGCAACTAGGTGCGAGATCGCAGTATTATGGTAGCATTGGAGATTCCAAACATTTCCAAGATTCGGAACAGAATTTGGTTTGTCTGCCAAAGGAAAAGTTGAAGAGTGTGATCAACGACTCTGGCACTACATTTTTAAAAGTGTGGCTACCATGGCTAGCCAAAACGGATATCAATGGAATGAGTATAGCTACAATTATGCTTTCATTGGACAAAATGTGTTCTCCCTTTACGGAAGTGAAGAAGATGTATGATACATGATATTAATCCAACATGAGATGGTGTCGGTGAAGTAGGCAGAGGTTAGGTAAGAGCCCACACAGGGGACATGATCCAGGGCATATCTGTAAAGGATCTTGCTTGCTCTATAAGATACTACACAAGTCGTTGTCCGCCTCCTCCTCCTCCTCCCCCACCCCTCCCTCCTCCTCCTCCCCCACCCCTCCCTCCTCCTCCCCTAGTTAGGTATTTTTTGCTTTTCTTTAAGTGAAGGTGTTAAAAAAGCATACGCAAATATTGTGATATGGAATTTTTGTATGTTGTGCCAAAAATGAAATACAATTTTGAGTTACAAAAAAAAAAAAGGGATTTGATATTGTGAGGACTCGGGGGTCACGTCGGTCGCAGCGTGACCTCCCCTCACCTCTGTCCGCTCCCGCGGCTGTGCGGCTCCGTCCTCGCTGCTCCCGCCCGGCCTCCGTGGTGGGGGGGCTTCCCCGTCCTCCTTGTCGGGCTGCCTCTGCCCAGCACGGGGCTGGTGCTCGGGTGCCTGCCGTTGCTCCTGCGCGCGCATCCCCTGTTGTTACAGGAAGCATTCCAGCACCAGCTAATTTATTCACTGCTCTTGCAGTGAAGTCACGCCCCCCTCCCACACGCTGGTTACTAGTTAACCCTAAACCTTACCACCTGGCAGCCTATTATGGAAACCAATCCTGGACTGCTCCTAGGGCTCCATTACCCATTGGTCAGCCACAGTACTTAATGCCTGTTCTGCCTCTCTTACACCGCTCGACATGGTCTCTGCTACAGACGTCTATTCTGGCTCTCCCTTTGTCTTCGTGCATTCAGGTTGCGAGCCGGCTTGGCGAACGTGCTTATCTGGCTCTGGATCCCGGCTCCCTCCTGACCCCGCAGCTTCTTCCATCCCTCGACCTCAGCTTGGACCTCGACCTTCCGGATCTCTCTCTCCCCGACCTTGGCTAACGGCAACGACTTCGCCTCTTCAGAACCGGTACCGGCAAGTATTGCTATACCTGTTCACACCTGGCCTGGCAACGGCAAAACACCACACTCCGGACACGCTCCTTCTGCTGCGGGTACGTGCACATATACGTCCCCACCTCAGTATAAGGGACATGTCTGGTCTGCGGGCAGCACCGGCGTAACATTATGTCGAGCCCACAAGACGCAGACCAGACTGACATGGCCACCATGATGACGGCCATGTATCAACAAGTCCAGGCCCTAACTGACCAAGTGACTCTCCTCACTCAACAGGTACAGGATGTTTCTTTTCAGGCACCACCTGGGGCCGCACTGCCACTGTCGCCAGAACCGGTAACCACCGCGACCTCCGGCCCGAAGATCCCGGCACCTAAACCGTATGCGGGGGATCCGCAAGCCTGTCACGGTTTTCTTAATCAGTGCGAGATTCAGTTTGAGATGGCTCCTCAGCAATATTCCACTGGTCGCAAGAAAGTGGCATATATATACAGCCTCCTTACAGAGAAAGCACTGGCATGGGCCTCCCCGATTTGGGAACTACGTCCCGATATCACCCGCGACTACGCGGCCTTTAGACATGACTTTTGACAGGTCTTCGATACCCCCGCACGCCAAGAAACTGCCTCTGACTCTTTGCTTGAACTTTCTCAGGGACGTCGTTCCGTGGCCCAGTACGCCTTGGAGTTCAGGACCATAGCAGCTGAGACACAATGGGACCAGGAGGCTTTAGTCGCAGTCTTCTGGCGTGGCTTAACGGACGCCGTCAAGGGCGAGCTCGCCTCACAACCCAGGCCTTGGCTTCTGGAGGAACTCATCACCCAAGCCAATCGAGTGGATCAGCGCCTACAGGTACGCCGCGTCCAACGCCCCGTTACCCGCTTTGGAGGCTCCGGAGCCGATGCAACTTGGAGTCCAACGTTCCCGGACACCAATACAGCAAGCTCGCCAAGCTGGTGGATTATGTTATTACTGCAGATCCTCCGAGCATCTGGTCCGTGAATGCCCACTACGCCCTGGAAACGACCAAACCCAGTGAGTAGGAGGGGGCTCTCCCTGGGTGCTAAATCTCCTTGTCCCCTTTCCAGGAAGGAACTTCCTAAAAAATTAACTATTCCTGTCTCTCTCTCGGGCCCTACCTTCCGTACCTCCACTGCAGCATTTATCGATTCCGGCGCGGGAGAAAATTTCATGGACCAAACCTTCTCTGAACAGAACCAGATTCCCCTCATTAGGAAGAAGTCTCCCGTTGCCTTGGTCGGGATCGACGAACGTCCGCTCACCCCGGCATACATTTCCTTGGAGACTTGCCCCATCACCCTTTCCTTTGATATAATCCACGCTCCCGGAACACCAGTCACTCTCTGCTTACCTTGGTTGCAGAAGCACAATCCTTTCATCAACTGGAAGTCCCAAGATCCTATAGATTGGAGGTCGAGGTTGAAAGAGCCGTCTCCAAAAGCCATACTTCCGCCTCGATTGCTGGCCAATGCATCCAATCCTAGGGGAGGGTTGCACGCTCCATATGCTGCTTCTCTGGATGTCTTCTGCAAGATCCAATCCGAACTTCTACCCCCTCACAGACCTTACGATTGTCCTATAGACTTGGTACCTGGATACACACTGCCCAAATCCAAGTCCTACCCCCTCTCTCTTCCTGAGACGGAGCCAGGAATGAATATATCCGTGAGAACCTTAAACAGGGTTTTATTCGGCCCTCCAATTTGCCAGCAGTAGCTGGTTTCTTTTTCATCAAGAAAAAGGACGGTACTCTCAGACCGTGTATAGATTACCAGGGACTGATCCGCATCACGGTGAAGAACCGTTACCTACTTCCTCTCATTTCTGAATTATTCGACAGACTTCAAGGTGCTAACGTGTTCTCCAAGCTTGACCTTCGCGGGGCGTATAATCTTATTCGCATCCGGAAGGGCGACGAATGGAAGATCGCCTTCAATACCCGTAGCGGCCACTACGAATATCTCGTGATGCCTTTCGGATAATGCAACGCTCCGGTGGTTTTTCAGGACTTTATCAACAACATCTTTCGGGATGTCCTTAATCGTTTTGTTATTGTTTATCTGGATGACATCCTTATCTTTTCCAAGAATTTACAGGACCATATCATCCATACCAAGTTTGTACTCTCCCGCCTTCGGGAGAACCGTTTGTTTGCCAAGATGGAGAAATGTCTCTTTCACCAGTCTACTACCTCTTTTCTCGGATATATTATTTCCAACATGGGGTTGGCCATGGATCCTGAGAAACTTAAAGCCGTAATAGACTGGCCACAACCCGACTCCCTCAAGTCTATTCAGCGGTTCCTAGGCTTTTCCAATTATTACCGGAAGTTTATTCGTAACTTCTCCTCCATCATCGCCCCGATCACAGCACTGACCCAAAAAGGAGCTGATCCTTCATCTTGGTCTCCTGAAGCAATTTCAGCTTTTGAAACACTGAAACAAGCATTTGTCTCAGCTCCCATCCTTCGACACCCGGACACCAATTTTTCCTTTATCCTAGAGGTAGACGCTTCGGGCAGCGGGGCCGGCGCTGTCCTATCCCAAAGGATTTTTCCCCAGGATAAATTTCACCCTTGCGGTTTTTTCTAGAAAAAGTTTTCCCCAGCTGAGAGGAACTATGATGTGGGCAATAGAGAACTTTTGGCCATCAAGTTGGCCCTTCAGAATGGAGGCATCTGTTGGAGGGGTCAAAAGAGTCGTTTACTATTCTCACGGACCACAAGAATCTTTTATACATCGAGAATGCCTGTCACTTAGGCCCCCGCCAAGCCCGCTGGTCGTTATTTTTCTCCAGGTTTAATTTTATTTTGTCCTACATTCCTGGCACTAAGAACGTCAAGGCGGATGCTCTCTCTAGACAATATTCTTCTGATGAGAGACCAGAGAAAACTACAGAGTCTATCCTTCCCAATCAAAAGATCCTCGCGGTCGCTACATTCAAGAATCTTGAAGATCATCAAGTCTCAAAGTCACCTTCCTAGCGATCTTGAGATCCCGAAGGACACCTTATACGTGGAGGCCAAGTTTATTCCGGACATTCTGGAATGGGGACATGCTTCCCGTTCGGCAGGACATCCAGGCTACAAAAAGACTTTGGATCTCATCCGTCGTACCTTTTGGTGGCTCAATATGGCCAAATCTATTTCTGAATTTACCCAGACCTGTCCGGTATGTGCATGCAACAAGATTCCGCACCAGAGACCCCATGGTCTTCTTTTGCCCATATCCATCCCGGAACGCCCCTGGTCCCATATATCCATGGACTTTATTGTCGAATTGCCTAGGTCTAATGGCATGAACACCATTCTAGTAGTGGTGGATCGTTTTTCCAAGATAGCACATTTTATTTCTCTCAAAGGATTACCCTCCTCACCCGCCCTAGCCGATATTTTCTCCAAAGAAATCTTCCGGATCCATGGCATACCACGTCCATCGTATCGGATCGTGGCTCTCAATTTGTTTCCAGATTCTGGAGGTCCCTCACCAGAAGACTGGGCATTGTTTCCTCCTTCTCTTCGGGTTATCACCCTCAGTCTAATGGACAGACCATTCAATCAATCTCTCGAGAAGTATTTAAGGTGCTTCGTCTCTCACTCCCAGGATGACTGGGCAGAATTGCTTTCTTGGGCCGAGTATGCCTTTAATTCCTCCAGGAATGAATCCACTGGTGAGACACCTTTTTTTCATTAATTACGGCTTTCACCGGCTTGCCTACCTACTGTATTTCCAAAATCTTCTCCGGAGTTCCAGCTGTGGATGAACACATCTCCCTCCTACAGGACTCTTGGGCTAGAATTCAATCTGCACTTCAAAAGGCCTCTCTGTCTTCTAAAATCCAGGCTGATTGCCGTCGCCAACCTGCACCCAACTACAAACCAGGGGACAAGGTTTGGTTGTCTACTAGAAATATCCGCCTCAAAACCCCTTCTCCCAAATTGGCTCATAGGTTTCTGGGGCCATTTCCTATCACGGAGCATCCCCTTTTGGTACAGGACGCATTCCAGCACCAGCTAATTTATTCACTGCTCTTGCAGTGAAGCCACGCCCCCCCTCCCACACGCTGGTTACTAGTTAACCCTAAACCTTACCACCTGGCAGCCTATTTGGGAAACCAATCCTGGACTGCTCCTAGGGCTCCTCCAGGCCTGCCTCCATTACCCATTGGTCAGCCACAGTACTTAATGCCTGTTCTGCCTCTCTTACACCGCTCGACATAGTCTCTGCTACAGACATCTATTCTGGCTCTCCCTTTCGTGCATTCAGGTTGCGACCCGGCTTGGCGGACGTGCTTATCTGGCTCTGGATCCCGGCTCCCTCCTAACCCCGCAGCTTCTTCCATCCCTCGACCTCAGCTTGGACCTTGACCTTCCGGATCTCTCTCTCCCCGACCTTGGCTAACGGCAACGACTTCGCCTTTTCAGTACCGGTACCGGCAAGTATTGCTACACCTGTTCACACCTGGCCTGGCAACGGCAAAACACCACACTCCGGACACGCTCCTTCTGCTGCGGGTGCGTGCACATATACGTTCCCACCTCAGTATAAGGGACGAGTCTGGTCTGCGGGCAGCACCGGCGTAACAGATATTTAGGTATTTGGGTGTTTTATTCCATCAAAGCCACAGTGGGCTAACCCTTCCTGTTTACTTATTATTCAAAAATGTGTATTTTTTTTATAGTTGTTCCTGAAAATATTCCCTTTCTCTGGATTACTATAACTATTTGTAGGATGAGTATCTAGCCCAATTAAAATTTAACAGTAGTTGAACTTAATGGAACTTAATAGAAATATGTACTTTTATTAGGTATGTAACGGTTATTCCCCCACCCATTCACATATAGAGTGTATGTGAGGGGGAACCTATATGTTACCAGGGGTGGTGCAGTATATCTGTCAGGCTCACAGGAGGTCTGAGCCTCCGCTAGTGAGAGCCTGGGGTGAATCCTCTGGAACGTTCTCGTCGGTCAGCGCCTCCACCTATGTAGGATTCTATAGGAATGTAGAATGGCGATAGCATAGGAACCCACCCAGAAACCACATACACCAGGGTTATGGTTAAAAGGTTTACTGAACGAGCAAATAACACAATAACATCACATCACATCATACTGTATAGCAACACAACACAGAGTATCATACTTTAACAGTGCAACATCATCAGTATGCACAACGATAAATATACCACCCTCTGCCACTAGCTGGCAGCTGGCAGCTGGCAGCTATAATCTTGCCCCCAACTGGGCTATAACTTCTTAGCCCCTACTGGGCTATACCCTTACACCACCTTCCCAACCCCGTGTCCAGAGAGTCCAAGCCCACCCAAGTGTGTGAACAGGCCTGTCACATGTGAGGAGCAAGGTAAAGTTGGTGCATGTGTGGAAGGCTGTAAATACCTGCCCAGGTGCTCCGGCACCTGGGTGTCTTCGCAAAGGGTCTACCGGCACCGCTTGGTCCAGCGCTGACCTGTACCTCCGCGTTGGATGGGGTCCAGCCGAACATCCCACCATAAGGACAGTCTCTGTATCAGCAACACAGCATACACTATACTGGGTCCTTCCTCTCCATGCACTAAGGAACTGCACAGGGTCTGTCACTAGGTCCCTGCCTAGCACACAGCTGAAGGGGCACAGGGTCCTTACCTAAGGGCCTGTCCCTAAGAACACCCACCCTCTCTAGTGGGTAGTCAGGGCCTCAACTGTAGCCTGGGGATTTCTGGCCTAGGGCAGAAGCTCGCAGCTCTCTGCCCCCCTTCTTTCCCCCTCTGTATCCTTAGCCTGACTGACAATCCCTGTCTGCACACAACAATGTATCCAAAAATGCAGCATGAGAATCTGTCAACCTTATTGGCTTCAATGCAGCAGGTGATAGGGGTGAAAGGGCAGTCCGCAGAGGCTGCTGGGAATCGTAGTCCACTCAGGACCTCTTCTCTATTAGCGCCGCATGCGCGATCTCTACTGCGCATGTCTGAAGCTGTAATGGCCGCCGCTACTCTTAACTGAGCATGTGCAACTTCCAAGAGCTCTTGCACACATGTAATGGCCACCGCTACCCTTGCCAACCTCTGTGCAATGCACTGCACAGGCTCAAACTCCTGCACCAACCTCAACATGGCCGCCGCGACTGCTCTGCTTACGCGCAAGCCTCCGGACATGCGCGAACACATTAAACATGACGGCGTCTTGCCACAGCTGCCACCGGGAGCCCCCGGGAACGCGCTTGCCCCTGCAGCAGCACACACGCAAGGGGAAAAGAAACCTGCAGACATGGGGACCGGAGGGACCCTGGCTACAGGTATATATGTATTTTCATCTCCCATATTTTCCTACCAAACCTGTCTGAAAAGAGAATTATTTGAACCTGCAAAGTCAGAGGAAAAGTGGGGATTCAGCCACTGTTATACATATGACAAATGTATAACAACAATACATCTTTGCATTATGGAAATAATTTGGCAACCTGCACACACTCCTTATTTTCATACACAAATCCTTATAAATCCTTTAATGTTAATGTAACGGTGATCAAATAGATTAAATGTTAATGTCTCAGGTTTTCCTGTTATGTTGTTTATTAGGACATCATATATTACAAAGGCTGGATGAGTACAGAATGTTTTCTCTCTAAATACTTTTCCTAATTAGCCTATATGTTATCTCCTAATCTGTCTAATCCCTGGTCAAAACATGTTTTGAAACATTATGTGGGCATGTGTGATATTATAAGACTATATATAGCCAGAAATTATGGGCCACTACCTAATCACTCTAAATACAGATATAGCTTGTTGTTTTCTCTGGCTTTTCTCAACAAAAGTGCAGACATCTATCGCTTTTTTGGAGCGAGATATAATCAATATACATCCCATTTAACTCTAAGCAACTCTTCGTGTTGTTATTCACACCTGAATTTCACAGGGATACAGCAGCGGCAGCTTTTATTCGAACAAATCACCGGCTTGTACCTGGCATGTTCCTGGAATGCCACGCTGTTCACCTGGAGCATGCCGGGCTCCTTTTGCCTTCCCAGCCAGGCGCATGCCCGGCTGACGCGCGGTTGATGTGTTAATTGATAATGGTTCAGGATTTACTAGGCTGCAATGCTTCGCGTGTCCGCCAGATGGCATAAATTCATGAATTGTAATGCAGTATATATATACTGTATATATATATATATACTGTATAACAACAACCCCTATAACCCCTAACATACAGTACTGTACACATACAGTACTGTATATGCACATCAATGATACTATAGGCCGGCGGGGGCGAGATGTGTTTGCAGCATGAGAGAGAACCGCTGCTCTCTCTGCGCAAACATCGGCACATTAAAAATTATTTAAAATACATTTTTATTCATAGTGTAGATGTGTAGGGGGTCTCCGGAGCTGAACCGCGTTGGTTTCAGGTCCGGGGACCTCCTTCTCCCCGAGATACAGCCCCCTTTATGAGGTGCCGGTATCCCTCTGCATTTGAAGGTCCCGATCACGTGACCGCGGCCTGTAAACCAAGCAGAGGGATACCGGCACCCCCTAAAGGGGCCTGTATCTCGGGAAGCAGGGGGTCCCCGGACCTAAAACCAAAACGTTTCTGCTCCGGAGACCCTCTGCACATCTACAGTATGAATAAAACACACACATCAATAAAGAATCGTTCTTTACCTTTGCGGCTATGTGCTATGGTAATGAAGCAGCATTTCTGTATTTTTAATAATATTGTACAGTGAGCAGGGGGTTCCCTGAGCCAGAAATTAATGCTCAAGGGACCCCCTGCTCCTGCACAATATTATTAAAAATACAGAAATGCTGCTTCATTACCATAGCTGATAGCCGGTAAGGCAATGAAGGGTTAAGGCAGAATAAACAATAAATACATTAAATACATTTTTTAATGTGTGTGTTAAACCTCCCTGCCTTGACTGTAATCTGTGTAAAAAACCCTCCCCCTATTGTGTGTGTTAAACTTCCCTGCCTTGACTAATCTATGTAAAAAACCCTCCCCCTATTGTGTGTGTTAAACTTCCCTGCCTTGACTTTAATCTATGTAAAAACCCCTCCCCCTATTGTGACTGCTAAGAATCCCTGCTTTGACTAATCTGTGTAAGCCCCCTCCCCCTATTGTGTCGGTTAAATCTCCCTGCCTGTGTTTCTGTGAGTGTAGTGTACTGTATGTAAATGTAGGGAGGGGGAGGGGGATCCCGTGTAAATAACCACACCCACACCCACACCCACTACCCACTACCCACAATAAAAAAAATTCACACACAGCAGCAGCACAATAAATAAATAAATATGAATAAATAAATAAATACATGAATATATATAAATACATTTAAAATACATTTTTATTCCCCGAGATACAGCCCCCTTTATGAGGTGCCGGTATCCCTCTGCATTTTATATATATATATATATATATACAGTATATATATACTGCTGTGCGTGAATTTTTTTTATTGTGGGTAGCGGGGGTGGGTGAAGAGGGTATTTGGCCCTTGGTGTGAGTTTAGGACTTGCGGGGGGTTTGCGGGTGCACTTAACCCCTTCACGACCATAGCAGTTAATACCGCTACGGTCGTGAAGGGGTTAAGTGCACCCATAGTGCACTATGTAACTATGTAACTATGTAACTATGTAAGTGCACCCGCTACCCCCACGCAAGCCCTAAACAACCACCATTGGGGCTAATACCCCCTTCACCCACCCCCGCTACCCACAATAAAAAAAATTCACACACAGCAGCAGCACAATTAATAAATAAATCTAAATAAATAAATAAATACATGAATAGATTTTTATTCATAGTGTAGATGTGCAGGGGGTCTCCGGAGCTGAACCGCTTTGGTTTTAGGTCTGGGGACCCCCTGCTTCCCGAGATACAGGCCCCTTTAGGGGGTGCCGGTATCCCTCTGCTTGGTTTACAGGCCGCGGTCACGTGATCGGGACCTTTAAATGCAGAGGGATACCGGCACCTCATAAAGGGGGCTGTATCTCGGGGAGCAGGGGTCCCCGGACCTGAAACCAACGCGGTTCAGCTCCGGAGACCCCCTGCACATCTACACTATGAATAAAAATGTATTTTAAATGTATTTATTTATATTCATGTATTTATTTATATTTATTTATTTATTGTGCTGCTGCTGTGTGTGAATTTTTTTTTATTGTGGGTAGTGGGTAGTGGGTGTGGGTGTGGTTATTTACATGGGATCCCCCTCCCCCTCCCCACATTTACATACAGTACACTGCACTCACAGAAACACAGGCAGGCAGATTTTACCGACACAATAGGGGGAGGGGGGTTTACACAGATTAGTCAAAGCAGGGAAGTTTAGCAGACACAATAGGGGGAGGAAGTTTTACATAGATTACAGTCAAGGCAGGGAAGTTTAACACACACAATAGGGGGAGTTTTTTTTTACATAGATTAGTCAAGGCAGGGAAGTTTAACACACACAATAGGGGGAGGGGTTTTTACACAGATTACAGTCAAGGCAGGGAGGTTTAACACACACATTAAAAATATGTATTTAATGTATTTATTGTTTATTCTGCCTTAACCTTTCATTGCCTTAGCGGCTATCAGCTATGGTAATGAAGCAGCATTTCTGTATTTTTAATAATATTGTGCAGGAGCAGGGGGTCCTCTGAGCATTAATTTCTGGCTCAGGGAACCCCCTGCTCACTATGCAATATTATTAAAAATACAGAAATGCTGCTTCATTACCATAGCACATAGCCGCAAAGGTAAAGAACGATTCTTTATTGATGTGTGTGTTTTATTCATACTGTAGATGTGCAGAGGGTCTCCGGAGCAGAAACATTTTGGTTTTAGGTCCGGGGACCCCCTGCTTCCCGAGATACAGGCCCCTTTAGGGGGTGCCGGTATCCCTCTGCTTGGTTTACAGGCCGCGGTCACGTGATCGGGACCTTCAAATGCAGAGGAATACCGGCACCTCATAAAGGGGGCTGTATCTCGGGAAGCAGGGGGTCCCCGGACTTGAAACCAACGCGGTTCAGCTCCGGAGACCCCCTGCACATCTACACTATGAATAAAAATGTATTTTAAATAGATTTTAATGTGCCGATGTTTGCGCAGAGAGAGCAGCGGTTCTCTCTCTGCTGCAAACACATCTCGCCAGGGCACGGCCTATAGTATCATTGCTGTGCATATACAGTACTGTATGTGTATGTTAGGGGTTATAGGGGTTGTTGTTATACAGTATATACTGTATATATACAGTATATACTGCATTACAATTCATGAATTTCTCGGCTTCAAAGACAACAGCTCGCAAACGCCCCCATGCATTTTTACACGGCATTGCAGTATTGCAGCCAGCGGGAATAAAATGCTTAAATCACGGGCGCGAAATAACGCAATACATCCCGGGCGAAAATGATACAAAACCGCACATCACCGGGATATTCCGAAATTTGCGGAGCTAGCCAAGTTAGAATAAAGTTGGTCGGTACTGTATGTTAGACGGAATTCTGATTTGTTTGGTTCTAGTTTGGCGCCTGTCTGGCAGATGGCAAAGTGAATGTCTTTACCTATGGGGTGACGTTGAGTACATACACTACAATATGTCTGAAACAGGTGCCTGCTATGTATTACCAGAATTCATTGTTAAATGGCCTTGATTACTCAAGACGTTATAAAATTTGGGTGGTTTCATTTTTTTTTACAAACCAGAAATGTTCAGTGCGTTCTTAAACATTGTCTTCACACATTGTCTTCACACATTGTCTTCACTGCCGACTGTTGCTTGGAGCACAGAGGTCGACTGCTTATAATTGACCCGAATGCAGTTTCGCATATATGATATTCAGCAATTAATGATGGAGCAGATAAGAAAGCCATTGTATCAGAAATATATGGCTATATCATTGCCAATAATCAATACTTCAAAAATTCACCTAACCCTTATGGGTGGAAGAATTCTGTATGACAGTTTGTCAATTAATGATAACTTTACTAGGACACTCTCGGATCCAGGGAGCACAGAAGGTTTATGGTCTTGCTCCCATCTTTTGCGGGTATGTTTGATCATGGCAACTTCAAAAGGAGAAAGAGAAGAAACAGGACCAAGAGATTGAATAATCATACTTTCCAATCTCGCAATGTGCCACCATCTGAGTATCAGCAGGAACCACAGCCCCAACCTGATTATACCTGTATGGGTCTGTCTAGTTACCTGGTCCTATCTAACTAACTACTATTAGCAGCAGTCTAACCCTGATTTTACCTCTATGGCTCAGTCTGGCTACCTGTCCCAATATCATCTGCATCAGCAAGGTTAGCAAGGTTTCTAATGAAGGTAAATATAATGTACAATATTGTATTAACTTTTGTTCACTATGACACGAATAGCCCGTAAATGCATTGATGCATGCGCACTATAGTGTGAGTGCAAGCATACGCAGTTGGTATACACTACCTGTAAACTTATAGCATTGTCGGCTTTTTTTATATACAGAAATTAAAGTGTCAAATCGACAGCCATATGATTATGAAGATGATGGTGATGGAAGTCGGAAATCAATATATTTTAAACACTTTTTTTTTAACTTTTATACACTTTTCAAAATTCTTGTATTTCACGCTTCTTTGGCACAGTGCATACTGTACAGTATGTGATAGATACTGTAGATTAATATTTTATCACCTTTCATAAAATTTCACACTGAAATGTTCATGCTTTTTTGCCTTCAAGGTTAATACAGTGAGTGGGCTGTATACGCTATCTTTAGCCATGCACACACACACGGTCTCACGCAGTGATTCAATTGTGTTATATTTCACACAGATCAACACGAGTAAACTGCCAGGCTACTTTTAACATTTGTTGAATGCATGCTAAATACTGTACACTTTGTACTGTATGTTAGAGTGCTTTGTTAATGCTGTGCTCATGTATTTGAATGTTTGAGGCTTTTTGCGCCACACTATACCATCCCTCCCTTAAATACACTCTCCAGGACACCTGACATTAGGAACTTCATACACATGCGCATATGACACAAATACGTTTAAAACTGAATTTTTTTATTTTTCACAACAGGAGAAAATAAATTGCAGGACATAGAGAAAAAATAACACACACACACACACACACACAACACACACACACACACACACACACACACACACACACACACACACACACACACACACACACACACGTCAAATACATTTTTGCATTTAATATGCTTGCTTGCGGGAGATATACTGTACTGATATAACACCCACACTCACACACACACACACACTTACATGATCTAAGGCAAGGAATACCTTTGTGTTCAATTTCACACAGATCAACACGAGTAGACTGCTAGGCTACCTTTTAAGGTTTGTTGAATACATGCTAAATACACTTTATACTGTATGTTTGAGTGCTTTGTTAAAACTGTGCTCAAGTTTTTTTTTTATTGTTTGAGGCTCCTTGCACCACACTATACCCTCCCCATCACCCCTCACCCCGCCAGCCATTATCAATTGCTGTTAAATATGCTCCCCAGGACCAGATATTGGGAACTTCAGATACATGCGCATACACGCACACGCACACACACACACTTTAAGTTATGGTGGGTGAAAAAGGCAACAAGAAACCTCCACCGTAAGCATATAGCATATAAAAAGATGACTTGTGAGCACATTCACGTCTTAGAAAGGCACACATCTTCACCATGTCTGCTGAAAGGCAGGGTTGCAGACCTGTCTAATATATGTGAATGTGCTCATAAGTTATCTTTTAATTTGCAATATGCTATACGTTGGTGGTTTGTCACCTTTTTCACCCACCATAACTTAAAACGTGTATGATATACACACGTGTATGACATTATATATATATATATATATATATATATATATATATATATATATATATATATATATATATATATATATATATGTATATGTATATAAAGTATATATATACATATATATATGTATATGTATATAAAGAAAGGTGGGGAGGGGAAGGGATGCTGGGGGGGGGGGGGAGAGAAAGTGTGGATAAGAGTTGAGGCAAGCAGGATAAATACAGACAATTTTGGTCTGTAATTATCCTGCTTGCCTCAACTCTTATCCACACATTTTCTCCCTCCCCCCCCCCCCCTCCCAGCATCCCTTCCCCTCCCCACCTTTCTTTGACACTGTCTCCTGGCTTCAAACACTTAACACCCTACCTTATCTACAGTAAATATCTGTTTTTTTTCTCTCTCTATACACTGTTTTAGCCATTGATTCCTGTGTAAATCAGTATTGCAGACCTGAAGAAGAGAGGAGAACTCTCGAAAGCTTGTCCTATGACATAAATTGTTAGTCCAATAAAAAAGGTATCACCTAATACTGAAGAACTCATTTATTCTGCACTATCGCAACTGGACTAACACGGCTATTTTCTGCTTTATATATATATATACATATATATATATATATATATATATATATATGTATGTATGTATGTATGTATGTATGTATGTATGTATGTATGCACATACATACATACATACATACATACATACATACATAGATAGATATACATATATATATATATATATATATATATATATGGCCCTGGTAAGAAATTGGGCAATAGGTCTATCCTCCTACTTGTATAAGCCCTGTTAATGGCAGGCTGCCAGTAATTATCAGGGGTTTCCCCCGCTTCAAGCCCTGCCCTGAGTGGTGGAGGTAGGCCACCTGACTCTGTGTCTAAGGCAAGAGACATAGGGGAGGGGCCTGCCAAAGTCATAAAGGGCAGTGCACAGTCAATTTAGTGAGTGTGTCACTTCTGAGTAATGAGTTGGAGAGGCTTAGTGTGTTACATTGGAGGAGCTCAGAAAGACCCTGAGTAGAGCTGATAGAGCTGCGGTGGACCAGTGCCTCTCACCCTGCCTAGGGGGTGAGGGAAGAGCTAGCCCCACCCTGAGCGCCTGCGGCTTGGGGGGGTGGCAGGGAACAAAGAGCCCCAGACAGCCCATCCTGAAGGGGTACAGTCTGGAGGAAGACAATATCCTGTACCTGCTGCACCGTGTGCTGCTGTTGTTGCTGTTGCTACTCTGCTGTGTGCTGTGAGCAATATACTGTTGCGGCAGCTTTTATTCTTACAAATCACCGGCTTTTACCTGGCTTGTTCCTGGAATGCAACGCTGTTCACTTGGAGCATGCCGAGCTCCTTTTGTGTTCCCAGCCAGGGTCATGCCCGGCTGACGCGCGGTTGATGGGTTTATTGATAATGGTTCGGATTTAAATAGGCTACAATGCTTCGCGTGTCCGCCAGATGGCAGAAATTCATGAATTATAATGCTCCGAATCAGTAATGTGTCGGCTTGCAGGTGTTTCGTTTTAAAAAGATACTGTACCACAGTGTGCTATTGTAACTTGGCCTTGGCCTTGAAACTGAAGGAAGAATTGCCAAAATGTATCAATTTAGGCTTGTCATATTAAAGAAAGACAAAGACCAGTTTCAGTTTGTGTTACACTATTCTGCAGAGACCCACCATGAGTGTTCAAGTGCAGCCCGCTTTCCAAAAACCTGACAGAAGTTACGCGTATTTGATATGGGCCGCGATTAATGCAACAGATGATAAGATGGCAACAGTTGCTCATATTTATCAGTATTTTATCGAAAACTATGACTTTTACAAATTTTCGCCAACTCCTCATACGTGGAAGCGTGCAGTAAGGAAAAGGTAATGTAGCGACCCCTGTTTTCACCGTATTGAGCCCCAATTTGTTGGAGGGTATTGGTGCGTGCCACCGGATTTTTCCCGTATCTATGATCATGGAGGCGGCAAAAGGCAAGGGTCATGTTAAAACCAACTAAGAAGTGACAGTCGCTGCCAAGCAATGCACCAGCACCAGCACCGGCTTCCAATGACGGTCCCACTGTCAGTGACAACCCTGAGCCTGAGCTTAAGTCGGATTTGGCGTGCAGTTTTGATGAAGCTTGCATGTACCTAAGCGATTTCCAGCCTCACCTGCTGACTACAGGTGGACTAGTCCCGCTGCAAACTGTTGACGTGGATGATGAAGAAAGTTGGACTGGCAGTGGACCGGCGCCGGCGCCAGCTGAATGGGAAATTCAATGGTGAGTTGACTTATTATTTTGGTGGGGCTGGGTATTTCTTTAGGGGGCTGACCATTACTGTACATTAAAACTTTTCTTTTTGTTTTTCATCAGAAAAGAAAACGGCTAATGGGGGGATTTCGATGGATAATATTGTACTGTATGCTGATGTTTTCCGGCCGTACAGTATACTGTGTAATAAACCCGAATAAATAAAACTATGCATTTAATCTGCATGTTCAGTATCGTGTCATTATGTGTCTTCTACAGTATACTGTACAGTGGTATACAGTGCCTAACATCTATGGGCAAAAATAATTTTATTTCTAGGTGCCCTAGAACAGAAGTTCCCACGCCAATTGCCCGTGAACTTGACCGCGGCCCTAAGTAGTTCCCACACCAATTGCGCGAATATAATGTAAAATAACCCGTTCTGTGGGTCTGAGCGGGTTGAAATTTGCCTGGTCCTCATGCGGGAGGACCCTTGCCATAGTGGCAAAATATCAGCCTTGCACGACTCCCGGAACCGGAGGTACCAAAAGACAGTTTAAAAGCACATTACCAAAGTGGCTTTTTTTCTGCCATGCAAGTCAATGGCAGAAACCTGAATTTTAACATCACCCTGACTCCGTTCTGTTGCCACGAGAGGGTCGCAATTTGCCATGCAATCCTGCCGCAACTAGACCTACATGGTGACCGAATCTGAGCCCTCTAGGTCGAACAGAACCGGAGTTGTGGGTTCCAGGTTTCTGCTCATTCTGACTTAGCCGGTTCAAAGCTTTCTCCGCCATTACGCTCAATGGTAGGACCCTCCTTGCCGGCGTAACCCTTCCTCGCCGCCATTACTGCTCGGACCCTGTTGGGGTCAAGTGAGGGGGTTCCTAACATCTAGGGGCAAAATGAATTTTATTTCTAGGTGCCCTAGAACAGAAGTTCCCACGCCAATTGACCTAGTTCCCACGCCAATTGCCGTAGTTCCTACGCCAATTGCGCGACCAGGCAGTACAAAAACAGTGCAGCAAGTCTCTACATTTGTTACACTGTCAAAGGAGCAAATGGAAACAATGTGAGGCAATTCAACATGTTCTTTTATTGGTGGAGTCAGTACAAAAACATTTATTTACAAATACATTACAATGTTAAAGCATTTTATGTAACATCTCCTTTATTAAAGAAACCCAGTACTGTATACATTACAGTACAGTGGGATGGTGCGCAACACTGTCAGTCAGACCTGCACCAGTTCAGTCCTAGAGGGCAGCAAACAGGGCAGGTTTTCAGGGCAACATTGAAAACCATGCCTGTTTGCGGCCCTCAGGGACTGGAGTTGTGCATGTCCTGTGAAAAAAAACACACAACAACATCTCCTTTGTTTAAGTACAGCAGGTACTGTAGGGCAAAACATGTATAGTACAATACAGTTCAGCACAACAGTATGGTCTCACTGAAAGTCCTCCACATTGTCCATCCATGGCCGATTCCTTGCATGGCGCAAACGCCATTAATGCAGTCTCGAACGCCTTTCATTACAGGATCTGTAACTGTATAAAAGCGCCGCATTTCTTCCACAATGTTTTTCCTTAAATTGACAGGAAGGGCCTTTTTTACGCGATTCCCATCGTAGTTCACTTTGAACACCCACTCGCAGTACAACGTGTAGGGAAAAATGATCAAGGCATACTTGTGGGGTACACCAGCACTCATCACCCTATACTTCTCCCTAAGCGCCGGTGTCAGATCGCGCAGGGTGATGTCGGGCACTGTTTCGATGCGAGCGGGTGTAGGTCTTTTGGGAGCGGGTGTGCTTGTGGCGACGGGCGATGGTAGGTTGTCTGGGAGGAAGCTTTCCTCCAGTCGTGGTCGCCGTGTTGTCTCCTGGCGTGGTCTTGACGGGGTTGTCATGTCCTCCTCAATGGCATACATGTACACTACATCTTGTGGTGGAGGGGGTGCGCTTGGTGATGGAAGGGGGTCGAAGGTCTCATTCATCACATCCATGTCACCCCCCTGCTCCGGCGTCGGGGAAACAGGGGCATTAGCACCGAGCAAATAATGTATGCCCGCTATGTCAGCCTCTATCTTCTCCATCCGTTGATCCATCCGTTACTCCATTTGTAGCATCCGTTGCTCCACATTTAACATTGTCTCCAGAAGCAGTTCTATCTTTGCCAGCACAATAGAATTCCCGGGGAGATCCACACTTATCCCATTCAGCATCCGGTCCAACGAGCAGCTTCTTGTGCATGGCGTCTGGACATCTGGGGGGATGGGTGCAACGGAGGATGAGATGGGGGTTCCATGGAGAGAAGCGCCATCGATGGAGAGTGGAGGAGGTGACCTGTGGATACCCGGTAGAGGAGAAGCGGCAGCGTCGAAGAGGGATGGAGAAGGTGACCTTTGGATTTCCGGACGAGAAGCAGAGTCATCTAAGAGCAAAGGAGAAAGTGACCCGTGGATTTCGGAGGCGGCAGTGTCGTCAGATGGAACCGGAGAAGATGGGGGTGGAGAAGACGGGATGAAGATTTCCGGGACAGCTACAGCAGAGTCGTCGAAGCATATGGGAGGAAGTGGTCTGCGGATTCGATGGGTTGGCTGCCATTCTTCTTCACATAATGAGGCTTACGTCTAAGGAAACCCTTAACCTTTGGGGTCAAGAGAAGGTCAGCAGAAGGGGTCAGCAGAAGGTTTTCTTTATTTGCCTTAGCCTGTCGCTTTTGCCTTGGCATGGAAAGGCAACCGCCTTTCGCTTTTTCAGCATGACAGGCACGGCAGAGGTGAGTGGGTTCTTGCGTCCATAGAAAAGGGCAAGTTCAGATAAAGATCCTGGAGTGGTGGCCTATGCAAAGTGTGTGACCTTTTATGCATGGCGGCCAGGTACAGGTGTTGAAAGTGGGCGTACTCTAATGTGAGTCATTACCGTATAAATACACCATCCATTTTGTGTATTGACTGCACATAGAATACACATCGACTAAACATCGAATATACATTCTTGTGTTTGTACTGTATTTCTTTCTACTCGCAGCAATGCCTGTTAAAAAGATTTCAAAGGATCTCAGCATGCGAATTAAGGAGATGTACAGGAGCGGACACCAAATTGCTGCTATCCAACGCTGGTTAGCTACTTCTGACCTCGTTGTGCCATTAACCACCGTGAGCTATCATGCACAAGGAAAAACAGAGACCGGAAAAAGGCACCAAGGGTAACTAACGCGTAAGTATATTTACAGTATAAAACTTAACAAAAAAAATATAGAAAACTGTACTGTACATCTACAGTACAGTTCTGTATCTACTGTAATACTGTTGTTATTTCTGTTGATTTATATTACAACATACTGTACAGTAGTTTGTCAATTTATATTTATAGTACAGCAGTATACATTTTTTGTATATTTCAATTAATCTAACAACGGTATATACTGTATAGGATGTACTGTATATTTATATTTATATTACAACAGTATATTTATTTTGTATATTTATATTTATAGTACAACAGTATATATATTTTGTCTATTTATATTTATAGTACAGCAGTATACATTTTTTGTATATTTCAATTAATCTTACAACGGTATATACTGTATAGGATGTACTGTATATTTATATTTATATTACAACAGTATACTGTATTTATTTTGTATATTTATATTTATAGTACAACAGTACAGTATATATATTTTGTCTATTTATATTTAATGTATATTACAACATTACATTTATATACATTTTAAATTGCTGCATATTAATAAATTTAAAATCAGAGACAGAACATAAAACACAGACAGAGCTCAGTTTTTAGCACATCCAGTGAAACTCATACACGGTACAGTGCCTAAATATATATGTATAAATGTCGAGTAAAATGGTCTTTTAGTTTAACATTTTTGGCCTAACGCTAATATAAATTCTTAATAACCTGTGTAGTAACAGGAAGAATGATTTATAGTAAATCTGTCAATATTAGTTGCAAAGTTCTAAGTCTGATTGAAGCTTTTAATAACCTGTACATTAACAGGAAAAGCACTCTGTATTAGAGTTGTCACAACCATACTGCAAGCCAGCAAGTTCCCCATGAGTGGAAGATGCTATGGAGTGAGCCCTTAACCATTTAAATGTGGGAGGGGGTGAGCTAAAATTAGGTAGGAGGTTGCCACCCTCCAATCAGCCAAGACTAGCTGAACAACAATTGTAAAACATACTGGACACCCAACAAGCTCCTATTGAACCCCCAAAATAACCACAACATATATATAAGCATATGAGTGTCACAGAGGAGTGCTACTGAGCATGGGAATATATATTTAAAATCAGAGACAGAACATAAAACACAGACAGAGCTCAGTTTTTAGCACATCCAGTGAAACTCATACACGGTACAGTGCCTAAATATATATGTATAAATGTCGAGAAAAATTGCCTATGCTCAGTAGCACTCCTCTATGACACTCATATATTTGAAGCCGCGGCCAAAACACCCCGTGAAGCTGCATGTGTGGTGTGCCATCTCTAGGCGTGGACCGGGATGCATTGTCATCTTTGAAGGTAAAATGTACTTGCACTGTACTTGACTAGGGTTGCCTTACCGTATGCACTGTACTGTACTATTGTGAAGTTTATTGAGCACTTTTCTTTTCTTGCTATAGGAATCATGAATAAAGCTTTCTTCCAAGACAACATTGTGCCCGAGATAGTGCAATACTTCCCCAATGGTCACCGCTTCTACCAGGACAACGATCCCAAGCACACCGCGTCAACGGCACATATTCTTGAGCGCAGCATCAACTGGGTGAAGACGCCAGCGGAGTAAGTGCAGTAGACCGTGTCCCATTTTTGTTCCCCACTGTTTTTAGCTCTTAAACCAATTGTCCTTTCTTTCCAATGACAGGTCGCCAGACTTCAATCCGATCGAAATGGTCTGGCATCAGCTGAAGGACCATATCCGGAAAGTGCCGAAACCCTCCAAAAAGGACGAGTTGTTGAAAGGCATAATGAGTTTTTGGAACGATGTACTCACCGTGGAACGCTGCAATAAATATATAGACCATATTGCCACTGTGTTGCCCATTGTCATCGCGCGTAATGGGCAAGCATCAGGAAAGTAGTACTGTGCTATAGTATTGTAAGTACAGTATGTTACAGGTAAGTATGGCACAGATTTTTTCTTTCAGATAATAAGAGTATACAGTAGTTAGTTTTTTCTTTACAGAGAGAGCAGCACCAGCCATCAGGTTACAGTACATAGAATTTAACAGTAGTCAGAGTATACAGTAGTTCCAGTACAGTATACAGTAGACTAGTTTGACAGTACAACAGTAACTGTCTACTAACTGCTCCACTTTTTTCTTTCCAGAGAAAGCTGCACCAGCCACCTACAGTAGTTTTGCCATAATACAGTACAGTACGCACATACAGTACAGTACAGTAACTGCACTAATTTTTGGTTTTCTTGTCGTTCCAGGAAAAAGGGTGGGAGATGGGGGCGTTGTGTCCAGTCAAATCTGCTTGTACAGTGAAATGTACAGTATATAAACAGCAGGAATGATGTACACAAAACCTCTCCTCTCTCAATGAACTACTGTACTGCAGACAGAATGAGGAAAAGATAAAGACTAAAGAAAATATAATTTTACTATACAGTATATAGTATATACAGTGTATTATACAGTACATTACAGTACTGTACTGTGTATAGTATTAAATAATATTCTTATAAATGTGCATTACTCATGTTTCCCCATGTTTTACAAAGGTTTTCCAAATGGTTATCCAATTTCAAGCTGCCAAAATAACTTAATAAAGACTGCATTATGTATTATTCCTGATTATTTTTATATTTGTATTTTTTGGTTCCTGATAAAATAAAATAAATATTTATTCACTTTCATGCGACCCACAGAACGGATTATGTTACATTATACTTACTGTATATACAGGATTTATATATTTTTATTTTAAAGATATTAAAGAATGTACTGTATTGTATTTAAAACATGTGACTGTAAACCATAGTGACTGACAAATATTTTCACACCCTGATGAAATACAGCATCAGTGTACTCTCAATTCTCACAGTGCTGTGCACATCAGATTTACATTTCAAATTCGAGAGGGGATTTTCCAAAGCATTACCGTTCAAACAACAGGCCTCTAAGGGTTGGGGGAGGGGGATGGTGTGATTAGACGCAGGCGTACTGAGTGTTTGTAGCTCGGCTATGGGCGGATTAAGAATACAATGGCAATATGCAGAAGGTTAACGACCCAGTGGAGAGAGGGGGTTGGTAGGATAGGGTGACTCATTCGATTGACGCTTGGCTAGGGAGGGATTAAAAACTCTGGATGTGTGTGGCTGAAATAGTTAACAGCACTGTAATTTTAAAAGGCAGTTCATCATAATAATTTGATGAATAAACCACCAAAGACAACCCCCAAATACAGTACATAAAAAGCAAGTCACTTTAACTCCCTGTGCCCCATGTACCAAAAATGTTTTGTGGCAGAAGAATTTAATAAAGGCTGCAGTATGTATTATTGTATTGTATATGTATTATTGTGTGTTGATGGTTAGAATTGCTGTGCACTTTAAATGTTACAACATTGTACAGTATTTGTAAATAAATGTTTTTGTACTGACTCCACCAATAAAAGAACATGTTGAATTGCCTCACATTGTTTCCATTTGCTCCTTTGACAGTGTAACAATTGTAGAGGCTTGCTGCACTGTTTTTTTACTGCCTGGTCGCGCAATTGGCGTAGGAACTACGGCAATTGGCGTGGGAACTAGGTCAATTGGCGTGGGAAATTCTGTTCTAGGGCACCTAGAAATAAAATTTTGCCCCTAGATGTTAGGAACTCCCTCACTTGACCCCAACAGGGTCCGAGCAGTAATGGCGGCGAGAAAGGGTCACGCCGGCGAGGAGGGTCCTACCATTGAGCGTAATGGTGGAGAAAGCTTTGAACCGGCTAAGTCAGAATGAGCAGAAACCTGGAACCCACAACTCCGGTTCTGTTCGACCTAGAGGGCTCATATTCGGTCACCATGTAGTCCTAGTTGCGGCAGGATTGCATGGCAAATTGCGACCCTCTCGTGGCAACAGAACGGAGTCAGGGTGATGTTAAGTTCAGGTTTCTGCCATTGACTTGCATGGCAGAAAAAAAGCCACTTTGGTAATCTGCTTTTAAACTGTCTGCAAGGCTGATATTTTGCCACTATGGTAAGGGTCCTCCCGCATGAGGACCAGGCAAATTTCAACCCGCTCAGACCCACAGAACGGGTTATTTTACATTATATTCGCGCAATTGGTGTGGGAACTACCTAGGGCCACGGTCAAGTTCACGGGCAATTGGCGTGGGAACTTCTGTTCTAGGGCACCTAGAAATAAAATTCTTTTTGCCCATAGATGTTAGGCACTGTATACCACTGTACAGTATACTGTAGAAGACACACAATGACACGATACTGAACATGTAGAATAAATGCATAGTTTTATTTATTCGGGTTTATTACACAGTATACTGTACGGCCGGAAAACATCAGCTTACAGTACAATATTATCCATCGAAATCCCCCCATTTTCTTTTCTGATGAAAAACAAAAAGAAAAGTTTTAATGTACAGTAATGGTCAGCCCCCTAAAGAAGTACCCAGCCAGCCCCACCAAAATAATACGGGAACAAGACAGTACTCACCATAGAATTAAAAGATGTTAGGAACCCCCTCACTTCACCCCAACAGGGTCCGAGTACAGTACTGTACTTTAAAATAAATTAAATATGCAATTTTACTATTACTGCGCGCACGTACAGACTGTGTACTGTAGGTTGAACCGCGAATGTATTAGACTTCAGAGACAACAGCTCGCAAACGCCCCCATGCATTTTTATACGGCATTGCAGTATTGCAGCCAGCGGGAATAAAATGCTTAAATCACAGCCGCGAAAATAACGCAATACACCCCGGGAGAAAACGACACAAAACCGCACATCACCGGGATATTCTGAAATTCGCGGAGCTAGCCAAGTAAGAATAAAGTTGGTCGCCACTGTAGAAGCTGCTGCTGTTTTATAAGAGACAGTGTGAGACTGAAATCTCTCACCCCAGACCGGGGTTCTCTGGAAGGATTTCACCCTACCCTGCTAGGGCTTGCCAGAGATGGAGGCATTGCACCACTAGAACCAGATGAAGGCATTCACCCCAGAAACCTGTCCCTGTTGTCCCCCATACCATGACAGGAGACTCAGGCCCTCCTGTTCCACCAAGACACATGTAGCCAGGTTACATTTGGAGGCTAGCTGCTGAGATCTAGAAACACAACAGGTTTTCAGCGAAGCAGAGCTGGAAGTGTTAGGTACACCTTCCATGCAAGTACTGCGGCAAGTAGGGCGCAGATGCATATCAGGGGTAGTCAGGGGAGCGTGGACTCTCGCACAGTATAACCTGGGTGCCCTAAGAGGGTGTTGTAAATGGGGTGTGTGGCTATTGCTGTTCTAGTCCCTTGAGGCAGATAGTGTATGGCAACTGGGGGGTTAGCCTGTTAACTCGTCCAGGGACCATGGCCCAGGGTCTGCACTATGTGTGGCCAAAAGTAGGAGACGCCCGTACTTAGGGAGATGCCCGGTACACTAGCCAGCACCCAGATAAAACACACCACAGAGTACTTGCAGGAACCGTCAGTGAGTGCGGTGTACCAGAAGGAGTTCTGCCTAGCCTGGGGTATGCCATACATCATATTCGTGGGTAAAGCATGCAGAGAATATCAGAGAGTATCAGTCAGAACAGTCAGTGTCTAGGAACGAGTTACACACTAGACACAGAGCATCGCGCTGTTGTACATTTGGAGGGCTCACTAAAGATGGCGGCCGCCGATACATGTGCTCTGTGGAGCATGAAGGAGTTGAAGATGGCGACAGCAGCGTCATTCATGGCAACTAGCAGCCGTTCCAAAATGGCGACTCCCGCCAAGCCTAGATCGTGCACGTGCCGTGTGCAAGCAAGCTGCAAGAGAAATGTGGCGAGAGATGTGCAGGGGTTTGGCGCCAAACCCAGAACCCCTGCAGAAGGAGCGGAGCGGCGCGAAAGCCAAAGCTGCGCCCACTTGTGCAGTGACTGGCCGACAGAAGAAGCCACGTCACACTGAGCGAGTGCCCCTCCTCTTGTTTCCACCAGAGGGAGGGGCCACTGCAAGAGCCAATCAGAATCGTCCTCTCCAGCAGAAGGAGGGACAGGAAGTGAGAGTGAGGAACTTCACTTCTGTCTGACAATTGAAGAGAGAGGAGCTAAGAGCGAACTTAACTGTTCAACCCCCGCGCCAAAGATGTCTGAATTAAATATGACACCCTTTCAGTTTCCAGGAGGCTTCCTGGTTGTGTAGGTTGACGGCCGAGAGTATCTCCGGTGCCTGTGCGTACACTGCAGGACACCTGGACCGGCCCCAAGCATGACAGCACGATGCCCTCAATGTGGCACGTTCTATCTATGGCCTGTCGAGCCATGGCCTATGTTGAAGATGCCACGAAGTGCCTCGCTAGGAACCCTAAAGGAGGTGGCGGAGGCGGCGGAGAAGGCTGCCCTGGTTCCCTGTATCACCACTGAGGTGGGAACCGAGGCCCAGCCAACCAAAGAACCAAGAGATGTCCCGGCGGAGAAGAGCGCGACCACAGTGGAAGTAACGGAGCGGGCCCGTTTCGTACCAATACCCACTGGCGGTGCGGCAACAGATCCAGGTGACTCTCAAGCGGAGGAGCCGGCAAAGTCGCCTTCAGAGGAAGGAGATGGCCTATCATCGGTGGCGATGTGCCTACCGGCGAACCACCCCAGCTGTAATAAAGATGGCGGTCCACTTACCAGAGAGAGGGAGCAGACGAGTACGGACACCTCCCGACAGCGAGCGCTCGTGTGGCCTGAGCCACGTAGAAGTCCCCCCACGGTGGCGACTCCCAGTGCAGCGGAGATGGGATCCGAGACGGCTCCGGAGGAACCAAAGATCCCCAGCCGGCAGCGGAGGGGTAAGGAGATCCCCCCACCCCCTTACTCCCGCCAGGCAAAGACAGAACCTGAAGAGGGCGAGAGAGAGAGGCTTGCGGTCTACCTGTCTGTCCGCGACCCGGATGGTCCACCACCGCCCCTTCCAGTCCTCGACGCCCTTCCGGTCCTCGACGTACTTCCGGTGCAAGACCACGGAGCGGATGGAGATTCCGCAGGCACCGGTGATGACGTCACTTCCGGATCCGGCTGGCGCAGAGGCCCGGAAGCATTGTTTTCCCAGAGAAGAGCGGCCATGGCAGCCGCGCTTGCAGCACTAAAGGCCCAAGGCATTACTCGAGGAGCACGAAGTGCGCCGGAAAGGGCAAGTCGAAAGATGCCCACTGGTCGCGGCATTGCCCAACTTATAGACACTATACCTGACATTGCCGACCCCAGTCCCTGCCCCTAACGCCATTGCCCAGCCACTGCCCCTGCCCCGTCATGAGTTAAGACACCGGGCCCTAGCAGGGATAAGTTAACTAAGAATCCCAAGTACTCTACAGATTGGAGGGATTGGGAGCTCAGTGACGAATGGTCTGATGGGGAGATACCGTATGATAGTGTTATTCATGTACCTAATCCTGTGCCTTTTTCTCCTGTACATAGAGGTAGGGCCCGAGGGTCCCATACTACTGCAGAAGCGGGTCCTGTGAGTAAGGTAGTGCACAAGATAAACCCCACCATTTACACCGAGGATACAAGAGGTAGACGGCGAGGCTCGCACTCTACTGAGGCGGCCACGTCAGGTGTGTCCTCACAAGTTGGATCAGATACAGGTACCAGTGTAGGGTCTGGGTATGAGCACCAAGATAAGTGGTGGGCACCTCTGTTCACCGGGTACCAGAAAGGAATGGACCGTACGCAGTTCTTGCTCATAAAGAATAATATAGTTGACCATTGGTGGGCTATAGGTGCCTTTTCTCCCCAGGAGGTGGCCGATGAATTAGAAAAGAGATACATGGAGATCGAACAGAAGATCATGAGTCCCAAGGGCCCTGCCATTTTGTATGATGATGTTGACCCAGAGGAGCCTGAGTTTTGGGTACTGCCAAGCAGGGCAGGTGACCGAAAACTGACCAAACTGAGCCGAGCAGACAGGGCCATAGTGGCCAGGTATAGGCAATCCCATGGCTATGAGTTCCCCTATGTACCTGAGCCCATTATGTTAGAGAAAGAGGAGCAGAGAGATACCTGGCTCCGGGAAGCAGTTATGGAGTACCTTCGAACTAGGTTCGGTAGGGCGGCCTATCATCACGAGGATAAGGTCTGTGATGTTATACGGGCCTGGAGTATTGGCAGGAGTATCTACATGCATAGCGTGATGTATCGGCTGGAGTATGGGTCGGTACAGCCCTGTTATGTAAAGGTTACTGATCACAATGGGCGGGAAGTTCGTAAGCCTGACCCACGCCATTATTATTGTTAGGTTCTCCATGTTGGGAGTTACCGTGCATCTTTATCACCATCTGGGTAGAACCTTCTGAGGTATAGGCACTAATCATTTGTATTTGTTTTCCAGATTGTTCACCTGCAGGATGGTGCTGCTAAATTTAGGTCCAAGTGGGACCATTGGATTCCACCTGAGGGAGAGTGTAGCCCTGGTAAGAAATTGGGCTATAGGTCTATTCTCCTACTGTTATAAGCCCTCTAAGGGCAGGCTGCCAGTAGTTATCATGGGTTTCCCCCGCTTCAAGCCCTGCCCTGAGTGGTGGAGGTAGGCCACCTGACTCTGTGTCTAACGCAAGAGACATAGGGAAGGGGCCTGCCAAAGTCATAAAGGGCAGTGCACAGTCAATTTCGTGAATGTGTCACTTCTGAGTAATGAGTTGGAGAGGCTTAGTGTGTTACATTGGAGGAGCTCAGGCAGGCCCTGAGTAGAGCTGATAGAGCTGTGGTGGACCAGTGCCTCTCACCCTGCCTAGGGGGTGAGGGAAGAGCTAGCCTCACCCTGAGCGCCTGCGGCTTGGGGGGTGGCAGGGAACAAAGAGGCCCAGACAGCCCATCTTGAAGGGGTACAGTCTGGAGGAAGAGAATATCCTGTACCTGCTGCACCGTGTGCTGCTGTTGTTGATGTTGCCACTCTGCTGTGTGCTGTGAGCAATTTAAGAAGCTGCTGCTGTTTTATAAGAGACTGTGTGAGACTGAAATCTCTCGCCCCAGACCGGGGTTCTCTGGAAGGATTTCACCCTACCCTGCTAGGGCTTGCCAAAGATGGAGGCGTTGCACCACTAGAACCAGATGAAGGTATTCACCCCAGAAACCTGTCCCTGTTGTCCCCCATACCATCACGGAAGACTCAGGCCCTCCTGTTCCTCACAGGTATGCACCACCAAGACACATTTAGCCAGACCTTTGCACACCCTAGGGGTCCTATCTGCGACCGGGGGGGTTGTCTATGGGTTACATATATATATATATATATATATATATATATATATATATATATATATATATATATATACTGGACACCTAACAAGCTCCTATTGAACCCCCAAAATAACCACAACATATATATAAGCATATGAGTGTCACAAAGGAGTGCTACTGAGCATGGCAATATATATTTAAAACCAGAGACAGAACATAAAACACAGACAGAGCTCAGTGCACATCCAGTGAAATCCATACACGGTACAGTGTCTAAATATATATGTATAAATATCTATTAAATAAAATGGTCTTTAAGTTTAACATTTTTGGCCAAAATTGTCGTAAGCCCCTGAGCCACTGCACGGCAGACCATATTTCCAGGGGTCCATAACACTAATATAAATTCTTAATAACCTGTGCAATACCAGGAAGAATGATTTAGAATAAATCTGTTAATATTAGTTGCAACGTTCTAAGTCTGATTGAAGCTTTTAATGACCTGTACATTACCAGGAAAAGCACTCTGTATTAGATTTGTCACAACCAAACTGCAAGCAAGCAGGTTCCCCTGAGTGGGAGATGCTATGGAGTGAGCTTTTAACCATTTAAATGTGGGAGGGGGTAAGCTTCAATTAGGTAGGAGGTTGCCACCCTCCAAACAGCTAAGACTAGCTGAACAAGAATTAGGCACTGTACCGTGTATGGGTTTCACTGGATGTGCACTGAGCTCTGTCTGTGTTTTATGTTCTGTCTCTGGTAAAATATATAATATAATATATATTCTCTTCTCTATTAGCGCCGCATGCGCGATCTCTACTGCGCATGTCTGAAGCTGTAATGGCCGCCGCTACTCTTAACTGAGCATGTGCAACTTCCAAGAGCTCTTGCACACATGTAATGGCCACCGCTACCCTTGCCAACCTCTGTGCAATGCACTGCACAGGCTCAAACTCCTGCACCAACCTCAACATGGCCGCCGCGACTGCTCTGCTTACGCGCAAGCCTCCGGACATGCGCGAACACATTAAACATGACGGCGTCTTGCCACAGCTGCCACCGGGAGCCCCCGGGAACGCGCTTGCCCCTGCAGCAGCACACACGCAAGGGGAAAAGAAACCTGCAGACATGGGGACCGGAGGGACCCTGGCTACAGGTATATATGTATTTTCATCTCCCATATTTTCCTACCAAACCTGTCTGAAAAGAGAATTATTTGAACCTGCAAAGTCAGAGGAAAAGTGGGGATTCAGCCACTGTTATACATATGACAAATGTATAACAACAATACATCTTTGCATTATGGAAATAATTTGGCAACCTGCACACACTCCTTATTTTCATACACAAATCCTTATAAATCCTTTAATGTTAATGTAACGGTGATCAAATAGATTAAATGTTAATGTCTCAGGTTTTCCTGTTATGTTGTTTATTAGGACATCATATATTACAAAGGCTGGATGAGTACAGAATGTTTTCTCTCTAAATACTTTTCCTAATTAGCCTATATGTTATCTCCTAATCTGTCTAATCCCTGGTCAAAACATGTTTTGAAACATTATGTGGGCATGTGTGATATTATAAGACTATATATAGCCAGAAATTATGGGCCACTACCTAATCACTCTAAATACAGATATAGCTTGTTGTTTTCTCTGGCTTTTCTCAACAAAAGTGCAGACATCTATCGCTTTTTTGGAGCGAGATATAATCAATATACATCCCATTTAACTCTAAGCAACTCTTCGTGTTGTTATTCACACCTGAATTTCACAGGGATACAGCAGCGGC
This sequence comes from Ascaphus truei, assembly GCF_040206685.1. Taxonomy (NCBI): domain Eukaryota; kingdom Metazoa; phylum Chordata; class Amphibia; order Anura; family Ascaphidae; genus Ascaphus; species Ascaphus truei. Next base: position 246,253,391 of record NC_134486.1, read on the forward strand.
AGCTTTTATTCGAACAAATCACCGGCTTTTACCTGGCATGTTCCTGGAATGCCACGCTGTTCACCAGGAGCATGCTGCGCTCCCAGCCAGGCGCATGCCCGGCTGACGCGCGGTTGATGTGTTAATTGATAATGGTTCAGGATTTACTAGGCTGCAATGCTTCGCGTGTCCGCCAGATGGCATAAATTCATGAATTGTAATGCAGTATATATATACTGTATATATATATATATACTGTATAACAACAACCCCTATAACCCCTAACATACAGTACTGTACACATACAGTACTGTATATGCACATCAATGATACTATAGGCCGGCGGGGGCGAGATGTGTTTGCAGCATGAGAGAGAACCGCTGCTCTCTCTGCGCAAACATCGGCACATTAAAAATTATTTAAAATACATTTTTATTCATAGTGTAGATGTGTAGGGGGTCTCCGGAGCTGAACCGCGTTGGTTTCAGGTCCGGGGACCTCCTTCTCCCCGAGATACAGCCCCCTTTATGAGGTGCCGGTATCCCTCTGCATTTGAAGGTCCCGATCACGTGACCGCGGCCTGTAAACCAAGCAGAGGGATACCGGCACCCCCTAAAGGGGCCTGTATCTCGGGAAGCAGGGGGTCCCCGGACCTAAAACCAAAACGTTTCTGCTCCGGAGACCCTCTGCACATCTACAGTATGAATAAAACACACACATCAATAAAGAATCGTTCTTTACCTTTGCGGCTATGTGCTATGGTAATGAAGCAGCATTTCTGTATTTTTAATAATATTGTACAGTGAGCAGGGGGTTCCCTGAGCCAGAAATTAATGCTCAAGGGACCCCCTGCTCCTGCACAATATTATTAAAAATACAGAAATGCTGCTTCATTACCATAGCTGATAGCCGGTAAGGCAATGAAGGGTTAAGGCAGAATAAACAATAAATACATTAAATACATTTTTTAATGTGTGTGTTAAACCTCCCTGCCTTGACTGTAATCTGTGTAAAAAACCCTCCCCCTATTGTGTGTGTTAAACTTCCCTGCCTTGACTAATCTATGTAAAAAACCCTCCCCCTATTGTGTGTGTTAAACTTCCCTGCCTTGACTTTAATCTATGTAAAAACCCCTCCCCCTATTGTGACTGCTAAGAATCCCTGCTTTGACTAATCTGTGTAAGCCCCCTCCCCCTATTGTGTCGGTTAAATCTCCCTGCCTGTGTTTCTGTGAGTGTAGTGTACTGTATGTAAATGTAGGGAGGGGGAGGGGGATCCCGTGTAAATAACCACACCCACACCCACACCCACTACCCACTACCCACAATAAAAAAAATTCACACACAGCAGCAGCACAATAAATAAATAAATATGAATAAATAAATAAATACATGAATATATATAAATACATTTAAAATACATTTTTATTCCCCGAGATACAGCCCCCTTTATGAGGTGCCGGTATCCCTCTGCATTTTATATATATATATATATATATACAGTATATATATACTGCTGTGCGTGAATTTTTTTTATTGTGGGTAGCGGGGGTGGGTGAAGAGGGTATTTGGCCCTTGGTGTGAGTTTAGGACTTGCGGGGGGTTTGCGGGTGCACTTAACCCCTTCACGACCATAGCAGTTAATACCGCTACGGTCGTGAAGGGGTTAAGTGCACCCATAGTGCACTATGTAACTATGTAACTATGTAACTATGTAAGTGCACCCGCTACCCCCACGCAAGCCCTAAACAACCACCATTGGGGCTAATACCCCCTTCACCCACCCCCGCTACCCACAATAAAAAAAATTCACACACAGCAGCAGCACAATTAATAAATAAATCTAAATAAATAAATAAATACATGAATAGATTTTTATTCATAGTGTAGATGTGCAGGGGGTCTCCGGAGCTGAACCGCTTTGGTTTTAGGTCTGGGGACCCCCTGCTTCCCGAGATACAGGCCCCTTTAGGGGGTGCCGGTATCCCTCTGCTTGGTTTACAGGCCGCGGTCACGTGATCGGGACCTTCAAATGCAGAGGGATACCGGCACCTCATAAAGGGGGCTGTATCTCGGGGAGCAGGGGTCCCCGGACCTGAAACCAACGCGGTTCAGCTCCGGAGACCCCCTGCACATCTACACTATGAATAAAAATGTATTTTAAATGTATTTATTTATATTCATGTATTTATTTATATTTATTTATTTATTGTGCTGCTGCTGTGTGTGAATTTTTTTTTATTGTGGGTAGTGGGTAGTGGGTGTGGGTGTGGTTATTTACATGGGATCCCCCTCCCCCTCCCCACATTTACATACAGTACACTGCACTCACAGAAACACAGGCAGGCAGATTTTACCGACACAATAGGGGGAGGGGGGTTTACACAGATTAGTCAAAGCAGGGAAGTTTAGCAGACACAATAGGGGGAGGAAGTTTTACATAGATTACAGTCAAGGCAGGGAAGTTTAACACACACAATAGGGGGAGTTTTTTTTTACATAGATTAGTCAAGGCAGGGAAGTTTAACACACACAATAGGGGGAGGGGTTTTTACACAGATTACAGTCAAGGCAGGGAGGTTTAACACACACATTAAAAATATGTATTTAATGTATTTATTGTTTATTCTGCCTTAACCTTTCATTGCCTTAGCGGCTATCAGCTATGGTAATGAAGCAGCATTTCTGTATTTTTAATAATATTGTGCAGGAGCAGGGGGTCCTCTGAGCATTAATTTCTGGCTCAGGGAACCCCCTGCTCACTATGCAATATTATTAAAAATACAGAAATGCTGCTTCATTACCATAGCACATAGCCGCAAAGGTAAAGAACGATTCTTTATTGATGTGTGTGTTTTATTCATACTGTAGATGTGCAGAGGGTCTCCGGAGCAGAAACATTTTGGTTTTAGGTCCGGGGACCCCCTGCTTCCCGAGATACAGGCCCCTTTAGGGGGTGCCGGTATCCCTCTGCTTGGTTTACAGGCCGCGGTCACGTGATCGGGACCTTCAAATGCAGAGGAATACCGGCACCTCATAAAGGGGGCTGTATCTCGGGAAGCAGGGGGTCCCCGGACTTGAAACCAACGCGGTTCAGCTCCGGAGACCCCCTGCACATCTACACTATGAATAAAAATGTATTTTAAATAGATTTTAATGTGCCGATGTTTGCGCAGAGAGAGCAGCGGTTCTCTCTCTGCTGCAAACACATCTCGCCAGGGCACGGCCTATAGTATCATTGCTGTGCATATACAGTACTGTATGTGTATGTTAGGGGTTATAGGGGTTGTTGTTATACAGTATATACTGTATATATACAGTATATACTGCATTACAATTCATGAATTTCTCGGCTTCAAAGACAACAGCTCGCAAACGCCCCCATGCATTTTTACACGGCATTGCAGTATTGCAGCCAGCGGGAATAAAATGCTTAAATCACGGGCGCGAAATAACGCAATACATCCCGGGCGAAAATGATACAAAACCGCACATCACCGGGATATTCCGAAATTTGCGGAGCTAGCCAAGTTAGAATAAAGTTGGTCGGTACTGTATGTTAGACGGAATTCTGATTTGTTTGGTTCTAGTTTGGCGCCTGTCTGGCAGATGGCAAAGTGAATGTCTTTACCTATGGGGTGACGTTGAGTACATACACTACAATATGTCTGAAACAGGTGCCTGCTATGTATTACCAGAATTCATTGTTAAATGGCCTTGATTACTCAAGACGTTATAAAATTTGGGTGGTTTCATTTTTTTTTACAAACCAGAAATGTTCAGTGCGTTCTTAAACATTGTCTTCACACATTGTCTTCACACATTGTCTTCACTGCCGACTGTTGCTTGGAGCACAGAGGTCGACTGCTTATAATTGACCCGAATGCAGTTTCGCATATATGATATTCAGCAATTAATGATGGAGCAGATAAGAAAGCCATTGTATCAGAAATATATGGCTATATCATTGCCAATAATCAATACTTCAAAAATTCACCTAACCCTTATGGGTGGAAGAATTCTGTATGACAGTTTGTCAATTAATGATAACTTTACTAGGACACTCTCGGATCCAGGGAGCACAGAAGGTTTATGGTCTTGCTCCCATCTTTTGCGGGTATGTTTGATCATGGCAACTTCAAAAGGAGAAAGAGAAGAAACAGGACCAAGAGATTGAATAATCATACTTTCCAATCTCGCAATGTGCCACCATCTGAGTATCAGCAGGAACCACAGCCCCAACCTGATTATACCTGTATGGGTCTGTCTAGTTACCTGGTCCTATCTAACTAACTACTATTAGCAGCAGTCTAACCCTGATTTTACCTCTATGGCTCAGTCTGGCTACCTGTCCCAATATCATCTGCATCAGCAAGGTTAGCAAGGTTTCTAATGAAGGTAAATATAATGTACAATATTGTATTAACTTTTGTTCACTATGACACGAATAGCCCGTAAATGCATTGATGCATGCGCACTATAGTGTGAGTGCAAGCATACGCAGTTGGTATACACTACCTGTAAACTTATAGCATTGTCGGCTTTTTTTATATACAGAAATTAAAGTGTCAAATCGACAGCCATATGATTATGAAGATGATGGTGATGGAAGTCGGAAATCAATATATTTTAAACACTTTTTTTTTAACTTTTATACACTTTTCAAAATTCTTGTATTTCACGCTTCTTTGGCACAGTGCATACTGTACAGTATGTGATAGATACTGTAGATTAATATTTTATCACCTTTCATAAAATTTCACACTGAAATGTTCATGCTTTTTTGCCTTCAAGGTTAATACAGTGAGTGGGCTGTATACGCTATCTTTAGCCATGCACACACACACGGTCTCACGCAGTGATTCAATTGTGTTATATTTCACACAGATCAACACGAGTAAACTGCCAGGCTACTTTTAACATTTGTTGAATGCATGCTAAATACTGTACACTTTGTACTGTATGTTAGAGTGCTTTGTTAATGCTGTGCTCATGTATTTGAATGTTTGAGGCTTTTTGCGCCACACTATACCATCCCTCCCTTAAATACACTCTCCAGGACACCTGACATTAGGAACTTCATACACATGCGCATATGACACAAATACGTTTAAAACTGAATTTTTTTATTTTTCACAACAGGAGAAAATAAATTGCAGGACATAGAGAAAAAATAACACACACACACACACACACACACAACACACACACACACACACACACACACACACACACACACACACACACACACACACACACACACACACACACGTCAAATACATTTTTGCATTTAATATGCTTGCTTGCGGGAGATATACTGTACTGATATAACACCCACACTCACACACACACACACACTTACATGATCTAAGGCAAGGAATACCTTTGTGTTCAATTTCACACAGATCAACACGAGTAGACTGCTAGGCTACCTTTTAAGGTTTGTTGAATACATGCTAAATACACTTTATACTGTATGTTTGAGTGCTTTGTTAAAACTGTGCTCAAGTTTTTTTTTTATTGTTTGAGGCTCCTTGCACCACACTATACCCTCCCCATCACCCCTCACCCCGCCAGCCATTATCAATTGCTGTTAAATATGCTCCCCAGGACCAGATATTGGGAACTTCAGATACATGCGCATACACGCACACGCACACACACACACTTTAAGTTATGGTGGGTGAAAAAGGCAACAAGAAACCTCCACCGTAAGCATATAGCATATAAAAAGATGACTTGTGAGCACATTCACGTCTTAGAAAGGCACACATCTTCACCATGTCTGCTGAAAGGCAGGGTTGCAGACCTGTCTAATATATGTGAATGTGCTCATAAGTTATCTTTTAATTTGCAATATGCTATACGTTGGTGGTTTGTCACCTTTTTCACCCACCATAACTTAAAACGTGTATGATATACACACGTGTATGACATTATATATATATATATATATATATATATATATATATATATATATATATATATATATATATATATATATATGTATATGTATATAAAGTATATATATACATATATATATGTATATATATATAAAGAAAGGTGGGGAGGGGAAGGGATGCTGGGGGGGGGGGGAGAGAAAGTGTGGATAAGAGTTGAGGCAAGCAGGATAAATACAGACAATTTTGGTCTGTAATTATCCTGCTTGCCTCAACTCTTATCCACACATTTTCTCCCTCCCCCCCCCCCCTCCCAGCATCCCTTCCCCTCCCCACCTTTCTTTGACACTGTCTCCTGGCTTCAAACACTTAACACCCTACCTTATCTACAGTAAATATCTGTTTTTTTTCTCTCTCTATACACTGTTTTAGCCATTGATTCCTGTGTAAATCAGTATTGCAGACCTGAAGAAGAGAGGAGAACTCTCGAAAGCTTGTCCTATGACATAAATTGTTAGTCCAATAAAAAAGGTATCACCTAATACTGAAGAACTCATTTATTCTGCACTATCGCAACTGGACTAACACGGCTATTTTCTGCTTTATATATATATATACATATATATATATATATATATATATATATATGTATGTATGTATGTATGTATGTATGTATGTATGTATGTATGCACATACATACATACATACATACATACATACATACATAGATAGATATACATATATATATATATATATATATATGGCCCTGGTAAGAAATTGGGCAATAGGTCTATCCTCCTACTTGTATAAGCCCTGTTAATGGCAGGCTGCCAGTAATTATCAGGGGTTTCCCCCGCTTCAAGCCCTGCCCTGAGTGGTGGAGGTAGGCCACCTGACTCTGTGTCTAAGGCAAGAGACATAGGGGAGGGGCCTGCCAAAGTCATAAAGGGCAGTGCACAGTCAATTTAGTGAGTGTGTCACTTCTGAGTAATGAGTTGGAGAGGCTTAGTGTGTTACATTGGAGGAGCTCAGAAAGACCCTGAGTAGAGCTGATAGAGCTGCGGTGGACCAGTGCCTCTCACCCTGCCTAGGGGGTGAGGGAAGAGCTAGCCCCACCCTGAGCGCCTGCGGCTTGGGGGGGTGGCAGGGAACAAAGAGCCCCAGACAGCCCATCCTGAAGGGGTACAGTCTGGAGGAAGACAATATCCTGTACCTGCTGCACCGTGTGCTGCTGTTGTTGCTGTTGCTACTCTGCTGTGTGCTGTGAGCAATATACTGTTGCGGCAGCTTTTATTCTTACAAATCACCGGCTTTTACCTGGCTTGTTCCTGGAATGCAACGCTGTTCACTTGGAGCATGCCGAGCTCCTTTTGTGTTCCCAGCCAGGGTCATGCCCGGCTGACGCGCGGTTGATGGGTTTATTGATAATGGTTCGGATTTAAATAGGCTACAATGCTTCGCGTGTCCGCCAGATGGCAGAAATTCATGAATTATAATGCTCCGAATCAGTAATGTGTCGGCTTGCAGGTGTTTCGTTTTAAAAAGATACTGTACCACAGTGTGCTATTGTAACTTGGCCTTGGCCTTGAAACTGAAGGAAGAATTGCCAAAATGTATCAATTTAGGCTTGTCATATTAAAGAAAGACAAAGACCAGTTTCAGTTTGTGTTACACTATTCTGCAGAGACCCACCATGAGTGTTCAAGTGCAGCCCGCTTTCCAAAAACCTGACAGAAGTTACGCGTATTTGATATGGGCCGCGATTAATGCAACAGATGATAAGATGGCAACAGTTGCTCATATTTATCAGTATTTTATCGAAAACTATGACTTTTACAAATTTTCGCCAACTCCTCATACGTGGAAGCGTGCAGTAAGGAAAAGGTAATGTAGCGACCCCTGTTTTCACCGTATTGAGCCCCAATTTGTTGGAGGGTATTGGTGCGTGCCACCGGATTTTTCCCGTATCTATGATCATGGAGGCGGCAAAAGGCAAGGGTCATGTTAAAACCAACTAAGAAGTGACAGTCGCTGCCAAGCAATGCACCAGCACCAGCACCGGCTTCCAATGACGGTCCCACTGTCAGTGACAACCCTGAGCCTGAGCTTAAGTCGGATTTGGCGTGCAGTTTTGATGAAGCTTGCATGTACCTAAGCGATTTCCAGCCTCACCTGCTGACTACAGGTGGACTAGTCCCGCTGCAAACTGTTGACGTGGATGATGAAGAAAGTTGGACTGGCAGTGGACCGGCGCCGGCGCCAGCTGAATGGGAAATTCAATGGTGAGTTGACTTATTATTTTGGTGGGGCTGGGTACTTCTTTAGGGGGCTGACCATTACTGTACATTAAAACTTTTCTTTTTGTTTTTCATCAGAAAAGAAAACGGCTAATGGGGGGATTTCGATGGATAATATTGTACTGTATGCTGATGTTTTCCGGCCGTACAGTATACTGTGTAATAAACCCGAATAAATAAAACTATGCATTTAATCTGCATGTTCAGTATCGTGTCATTATGTGTCTTCTACAGTATACTGTACAGTGGTATACAGTGCCTAACATCTATGGGCAAAAATAATTTTATTTCTAGGTGCCCTAGAACAGAAGTTCCCACGCCAATTGCCCGTGAACTTGACCGCGGCCCTAAGTAGTTCCCACACCAATTGCGCGAATATAATGTAAAATAACCCGTTCTGTGGGTCTGAGCGGGTTGAAATTTGCCTGGTCCTCATGCGGGAGGACCCTTGCCATAGTGGCAAAATATCAGCCTTGCACGACTCCCGGAACCGGAGGTACCAAAAGACAGTTTAAAAGCACATTACCAAAGTGGCTTTTTTTCTGCCATGCAAGTCAATGGCAGAAACCTGAATTTTAACATCACCCTGACTCCGTTCTGTTGCCACGAGAGGGTCGCAATTTGCCATGCAATCCTGCCGCAACTAGACCTACATGGTGACCGAATCTGAGCCCTCTAGGTCGAACAGAACCGGAGTTGTGGGTTCCAGGTTTCTGCTCATTCTGACTTAGCCGGTTCAAAGCTTTCTCCGCCATTACGCTCAATGGTAGGACCCTCCTTGCCGGCGTAACCCTTCCTCGCCGCCATTACTGCTCGGACCCTGTTGGGGTCAAGTGAGGGGGTTCCTAACATCTAGGGGCAAAATGAATTTTATTTCTAGGTGCCCTAGAACAGAAGTTCCCACGCCAATTGACCTAGTTCCCACGCCAATTGCCGTAGTTCCTACGCCAATTGCGCGACCAGGCAGTACAAAAACAGTGCAGCAAGTCTCTACATTTGTTACACTGTCAAAGGAGCAAATGGAAACAATGTGAGGCAATTCAACATGTTCTTTTATTGGTGGAGTCAGTACAAAAACATTTATTTACAAATACATTACAATGTTAAAGCATTTTATGTAACATCTCCTTTATTAAAGAAACCCAGTACTGTATACATTACAGTACAGTGGGATGGTGCGCAACACTGTCAGTCAGACCTGCACCAGTTCAGTCCTAGAGGGCAGCAAACAGGGCAGGTTTTCAGGGCAACATTGAAAACCATGCCTGTTTGCGGCCCTCAGGGACTGGAGTTGTGCATGTCCTGTGAAAAAAAACACACAACAACATCTCCTTTGTTTAAGTACAGCAGGTACTGTAGGGCAAAACATGTATAGTACAATACAGTTCAGCACAACAGTATGGTCTCACTGAAAGTCCTCCACATTGTCCATCCATGGCCGATTCCTTGCATGGCGCAAAACGCCATTAATGCAGTCTCGAACGCCTTTCATTACAGGATCTGTAACTGTATAAAAGCGCCGCATTTCTTCCACAATGTTTTTCCTTAAATTGACAGGAAGGGCCTTTTTTACGCGATTCCCATCGTAGTTCACTTTGAACACCCACTCGCAGTACAACGTGTAGGGAAAAATGATCAAGGCATACTTGTGGGGTACACCAGCACTCATCACCCTATACTTCTCCCTAAGCGCCGGTGTCAGATCGCGCAGGGTGATGTCGGGCACTGTTTCGATGCGAGCGGGTGTAGGTCTTTTGGGAGCGGGTGTGCTTGTGGCGACGGGCGATGGTAGGTTGTCTGGGAGGAAGCTTTCCTCCAGTCGTGGTCGCCGTGTTGTCTCCTGGCGTGGTCTTGACGGGGTTGTCATGTCCTCCTCAATGGCATACATGTACACTACATCTTGTGGTGGAGGGGGTGCGCTTGGTGATGGAAGGGGGTCGAAGGTCTCATTCATCACATCCATGTCACCCCCCTGCTCCGGCGTCGGGGAAACAGGGGCATTAGCACCGAGCAAATAATGTATGCCCGCTATGTCAGCCTCTATCTTCTCCATCCGTTGATCCATCCGTTACTCCATTTGTAGCATCCGTTGCTCCACATTTAACATTGTCTCCAGAAGCAGTTCTATCTTTGCCAGCACAATAGAATTCCCGGGGAGATCCACACTTATCCCATTCAGCATCCGGTCCAACGAGCAGCTTCTTGTGCATGGCGTCTGGACATCTGGGGGGATGGGTGCAACGGAGGATGAGATGGGGGTTCCATGGAGAGAAGCGCCATCGATGGAGAGTGGAGGAGGTGACCTGTGGATACCCGGTAGAGGAGAAGCGGCAGCGTCGAAGAGGGATGGAGAAGGTGACCTTTGGATTTCCGGACGAGAAGCAGAGTCATCTAAGAGCAAAGGAGAAAGTGACCCGTGGATTTCGGAGGCGGCAGTGTCGTCAGATGGAACCGGAGAAGATGGGGGTGGAGAAGACGGGATGAAGATTTCCGGGACAGCTACAGCAGAGTCGTCGAAGCATATGGGAGGAAGTGGTCTGCGGATTCGATGGGTTGGCTGCCATTCTTCTTCACATAATGAGGCTTACGTCTAAGGAAACCCTTAACCTTTGGGGTCAAGAGAAGGTCAGCAGAAGGGGTCAGCAGAAGGTTTTCTTTATTTGCCTTAGCCTGTCGCTTTTGCCTTGGCATGGAAAGGCAACCGCCTTTCGCTTTTTCAGCATGACAGGCACGGCAGAGGTGAGTGGGTTCTTGCGTCCATAGAAAAGGGCAAGTTCAGATAAAGATCCTGGAGTGGTGGCCTATGCAAAGTGTGTGACCTTTTATGCATGGCGGCCAGGTACAGGTGTTGAAAGTGGGCGTACTCTAATGTGAGTCATTACCGTATAAATACACCATCCATTTTGTGTATTGACTGCACATAGAATACACATCGACTAAACATCGAATATACATTCTTGTGTTTGTACTGTATTTCTTTCTACTCGCAGCAATGCCTGTTAAAAAGATTTCAAAGGATCTCAGCATGCGAATTAAGGAGATGTACAGGAGCGGACACCAAATTGCTGCTATCCAACGCTGGTTAGCTACTTCTGACCTCGTTGTGCCATTAACCACCGTGAGCTATCATGCACAAGGAAAAACAGAGACCGGAAAAAGGCACCAAGGGTAACTAACGCGTAAGTATATTTACAGTATAAAACTTAACAAAAAAAATATAGAAAACTGTACTGTACATCTACAGTACAGTTCTGTATCTACTGTAATACTGTTGTTATTTCTGTTGATTTATATTACAACATACTGTACAGTAGTTTGTCAATTTATATTTATAGTACAGCAGTATACATTTTTTGTATATTTCAATTAATCTAACAACGGTATATACTGTATAGGATGTACTGTATATTTATATTTATATTACAACAGTATATTTATTTTGTATATTTATATTTATAGTACAACAGTATATATATTTTGTCTATTTATATTTATAGTACAGCAGTATACATTTTTTGTATATTTCAATTAATCTTACAACGGTATATACTGTATAGGATGTACTGTATATTTATATTTATATTACAACAGTATACTGTATTTATTTTGTATATTTATATTTATAGTACAACAGTACAGTATATATATTTTGTCTATTTATATTTAATGTATATTACAACATTACATTTATATACATTTTAAATTGCTGCATATTAATAAATTTAAAATCAGAGACAGAACATAAAACACAGACAGAGCTCAGTTTTTAGCACATCCAGTGAAACTCATACACGGTACAGTGCCTAAATATATATGTATAAATGTCGAGTAAAATGGTCTTTTAGTTTAACATTTTTGGCCTAACGCTAATATAAATTCTTAATAACCTGTGTAGTAACAGGAAGAATGATTTATAGTAAATCTGTCAATATTAGTTGCAAAGTTCTAAGTCTGATTGAAGCTTTTAATAACCTGTACATTAACAGGAAAAGCACTCTGTATTAGAGTTGTCACAACCATACTGCAAGCCAGCAAGTTCCCCATGAGTGGAAGATGCTATGGAGTGAGCCCTTAACCATTTAAATGTGGGAGGGGGTGAGCTAAAATTAGGTAGGAGGTTGCCACCCTCCAATCAGCCAAGACTAGCTGAACAACAATTGTAAAACATACTGGACACCCAACAAGCTCCTATTGAACCCCCAAAATAACCACAACATATATATAAGCATATGAGTGTCACAGAGGAGTGCTACTGAGCATGGGAATATATATTTAAAATCAGAGACAGAACATAAAACACAGACAGAGCTCAGTTTTTAGCACATCCAGTGAAACTCATACACGGTACAGTGCCTAAATATATATGTATAAATGTCGAGAAAAATTGCCTATGCTCAGTAGCACTCCTCTATGACACTCATATATTTGAAGCCGCGGCCAAAACACCCCGTGAAGCTGCATGTGTGGTGTGCCATCTCTAGGCGTGGACCGGGATGCATTGTCATCTTTGAAGGTAAAATGTACTTGCACTGTACTTGACTAGGGTTGCCTTACCGTATGCACTGTACTGTACTATTGTGAAGTTTATTGAGCACTTTTCTTTTCTTGCTATAGGAATCATGAATAAAGCTTTCTTCCAAGACAACATTGTGCCCGAGATAGTGCAATACTTCCCCAATGGTCACCGCTTCTACCAGGACAACGATCCCAAGCACACCGCGTCAACGGCACATATTCTTGAGCGCAGCATCAACTGGGTGAAGACGCCAGCGGAGTAAGTGCAGTAGACCGTGTCCCATTTTTGTTCCCCACTGTTTTTAGCTCTTAAACCAATTGTCCTTTCTTTCCAATGACAGGTCGCCAGACTTCAATCCGATCGAAATGGTCTGGCATCAGCTGAAGGACCATATCCGGAAAGTGCCGAAACCCTCCAAAAAGGACGAGTTGTTGAAAGGCATAATGAGTTTTTGGAACGATGTACTCACCGTGGAACGCTGCAATAAATATATAGACCATATTGCCACTGTGTTGCCCATTGTCATCGCGCGTAATGGGCAAGCATCAGGAAAGTAGTACTGTGCTATAGTATTGTAACTACAGTATGTTACAGGTAAGTATGGCACAGATTTTTTCTTTCAGATAATAAGAGTATACAGTAGTTAGTTTTTTCTTTACAGAGAGAGCAGCACCAGCCATCAGGTTACAGTACATAGAATTTAACAGTAGTCAGAGTATACAGTAGTTCCAGTACAGTATACAGTAGACTAGTTTGACAGTACAACAGTAACTGTCTACTAACTGCTCCACTTTTTTCTTTCCAGAGAAAGCTGCACCAGCCACCTACAGTAGTTTTGCCATAATACAGTACAGTACGCACATACAGTACAGTACAGTAACTGCACTAATTTTTGGTTTTCTTGTCGTTCCAGGAAAAAGGGTGGGAGATGGGGGCGTTGTGTCCAGTCAAATCTGCTTGTACAGTGAAATGTACAGTATATAAACAGCAGGAATGATGTACACAAAACCTCTCCTCTCTCAATGAACTACTGTACTGCAGACAGAATGAGGAAAAGATAAAGACTAAAGAAAATATAATTTTACTATACAGTATATAGTATATACAGTGTATTATACAGTACATTACAGTACTGTACTGTGTATAGTATTAAATAATATTCTTATAAATGTGCATTACTCATGTTTCCCCATGTTTTACAAAGGTTTTCCAAATGGTTATCCAATTTCAAGCTGCCAAAATAACTTAATAAAGACTGCATTATGTATTATTCCTGATTATTTTTATATTTGTATTTTTTGGTTCCTGATAAAATAAAATAAATATTTATTCACTTTCATGCGACCCACAGAACGGATTATGTTACATTATACTTACTGTATATACAGGATTTATATATTTTTATTTTAAAGATATTAAAGAATGTACTGTATTGTATTTAAAACATGTGACTGTAAACCATAGTGACTGACAAATATTTTCACACCCTGATGAAATACAGCATCAGTGTACTCTCAATTCTCACAGTGCTGTGCACATCAGATTTACATTTCAAATTCGAGAGGGGATTTTCCAAAGCATTACCGTTCAAACAACAGGCCTCTAAGGGTTGGGGGAGGGGGATGGTGTGATTAGACGCAGGCGTACTGAGTGTTTGTAGCTCGGCTATGGGCGGATTAAGAATACAATGGCAATATGCAGAAGGTTAACGACCCAGTGGAGAGAGGGGGTTGGTAGGATAGGGTGACTCATTCGATTGACGCTTGGCTAGGGAGGGATTAAAAACTCTGGATGTGTGTGGCTGAAATAGTTAACAGCACTGTAATTTTAAAAGGCAGTTCATCATAATAATTTGATGAATAAACCACCAAAGACAACCCCCAAATACAGTACATAAAAAGCAAGTCACTTTAACTCCCTGTGCCCCATGTACCAAAAATGTTTTGTGGCAGAAGAATTTAATAAAGGCTGCAGTATGTATTATTGTATTGTATATGTATTATTGTGTGTTGATGGTTAGAATTGCTGTGCACTTTAAATGTTACAACATTGTACAGTATTTGTAAATAAATGTTTTTGTACTGACTCCACCAATAAAAGAACATGTTGAATTGCCTCACATTGTTTCCATTTGCTCCTTTGACAGTGTAACAATTGTAGAGGCTTGCTGCACTGTTTTTTTACTGCCTGGTCGCGCAATTGGCGTAGGAACTACGGCAATTGGCGTGGGAACTAGGTCAATTGGCGTGGGAACTTCTGTTCTAGGGCACCTAGAAATAAAATTTTGCCCCTAGATGTTAGGAACTCCCTCACTTGACCCCAACAGGGTCCGAGCAGTAATGGCGGCGAGAAAGGGTCACGCCGGCGAGGAGGGTCCTACCATTGAGCGTAATGGTGGAGAAAGCTTTGAACCGGCTAAGTCAGAATGAGCAGAAACCTGGAACCCACAACTCCGGTTCTGTTCGACCTAGAGGGCTCATATTCGGTCACCATGTAGTCCTAGTTGCGGCAGGATTGCATGGCAAATTGCGACCCTCTCGTGGCAACAGAACGGAGTCAGGGTGATGTTAAGTTCAGGTTTCTGCCATTGACTTGCATGGCAGAAAAAAAGCCACTTTGGTAATCTGCTTTTAAACTGTCTGCAAGGCTGATATTTTGCCACTATGGTAAGGGTCCTCCCGCATGAGGACCAGGCAAATTTCAACCTGCTCAGACCCACAGAACGGGTTATTTTACATTATATTCGCGCAATTGGTGTGGGAACTACCTAGGGCCACGGTCAAGTTCACGGGCAATTGGCGTGGGAACTTCTGTTCTAGGGCACCTAGAAATAAAATTCTTTTTGCCCATAGATGTTAGGCACTGTATACCACTGTACAGTATACTGTAGAAGACACACAATGACACGATACTGAACATGTAGAATAAATGCATAGTTTTATTTATTCGGGTTTATTACACAGTATACTGTACGGCCGGAAAACATCAGCTTACAGTACAATATTATCCATCGAAATCCCCCCATTTTCTTTTCTGATGAAAAACAAAAAGAAAAGTTTTAATGTACAGTAATGGTCAGCCCCCTAAAGAAGTACCCAGCCAGCCCCACCAAAATAATACGGGAACAAGACAGTACTCACCATAGAATTAAAAGATGTTAGGAACCCCCTCACTTCACCCCAACAGGGTCCGAGTACAGTACTGTACTTTAAAATAAATTAAATATGCAATTTTACTATTACTGCGCGCACGTACAGACTGTGTACTGTAGGTTGAACCGCGAATGTATTAGACTTCAGAGACAACAGCTCGCAAACGCCCCCATGCATTTTTATACGGCATTGCAGTATTGCAGCCAGCGGGAATAAAATGCTTAAATCACAGCCGCGAAAATAACGCAATACACCCCGGGAGAAAACGACACAAAACCGCACATCACCGGGATATTCTGAAATTCGCGGAGCTAGCCAAGTAAGAATAAAGTTGGTCGCCACTGTAGAAGCTGCTGCTGTTTTATAAGAGACAGTGTGAGACTGAAATCTCTCACCCCAGACCGGGGTTCTCTGGAAGGATTTCACCCTACCCTGCTAGGGCTTGCCAGAGATGGAGGCATTGCACCACTAGAACCAGATGAAGGCATTCACCCCAGAAACCTGTCCCTGTTGTCCCCCATACCATGACAGGAGACTCAGGCCCTCCTGTTCCACCAAGACACATGTAGCCAGGTTACATTTGGAGGCTAGCTGCTGAGATCTAGAAACACAACAGGTTTTCAGCGAAGCAGAGCTGGAAGTGTTAGGTACACCTTCCATGCAAGTACTGCGGCAAGTAGGGCGCAGATGCATATCAGGGGTAGTCAGGGGAGCGTGGACTCTCGCACAGTATAACCTGGGTGCCCTAAGAGGGTGTTGTAAATGGGGTGTGTGGCTATTGCTGTTCTAGTCCCTTGAGGCAGATAGTGTATGGCAACTGGGGGGTTAGCCTGTTAACTCGTCCAGGGACCATGGCCCAGGGTCTGCACTATGTGTGGCCAAAAGTAGGAGACGCCCGTACTTAGGGAGATGCCCGGTACACTAGCCAGCACCCAGATAAAACACACCACAGAGTACTTGCAGGAACCGTCAGTGAGTGCGGTGTACCAGAAGGAGTTCTGCCTAGCCTGGGGTATGCCATACATCATATTCGTGGGTAAAGCATGCAGAGAATATCAGAGAGTATCAGTCAGAACAGTCAGTGTCTAGGAACGAGTTACACACTAGACACAGAGCATCGCGCTGTTGTACATTTGGAGGGCTCACTAAAGATGGCGGCCGCCGATACATGTGCTCTGTGGAGCATGAAGGAGTTGAAGATGGCGACAGCAGCGTCATTCATGGCAACTAGCAGCCGTTCCAAAATGGCGACTCCCGCCAAGCCTAGATCGTGCACGTGCCGTGTGCAAGCAAGCTGCAAGAGAAATGTGGCGAGAGATGTGCAGGGGTTTGGCGCCAAACCCAGAACCCCTGCAGAAGGAGCGGAGCGGCGCGAAAGCCAAAGCTGCGCCCACTTGTGCAGTGACTGGCCGACAGAAGAAGCCACGTCACACTGAGCGAGTGCCCCTCCTCTTGTTTCCACCAGAGGGAGGGGCCACTGCAAGAGCCAATCAGAATCGTCCTCTCCAGCAGAAGGAGGGACAGGAAGTGAGAGTGAGGAACTTCACTTCTGTCTGACAATTGAAGAGAGAGGAGCTAAGAGCGAACTTAACTGTTCAACCCCCGCGCCAAAGATGTCTGAATTAAATATGACACCCTTTCAGTTTCCAGGAGGCTTCCTGGTTGTGTAGGTTGACGGCCGAGAGTATCTCCGGTGCCTGTGCGTACACTGCAGGACACCTGGACCGGCCCCAAGCATGACAGCACGATGCCCTCAATGTGGCACGTTCTATCTATGGCCTGTCGAGCCATGGCCTATGTTGAAGATGCCACGAAGTGCCTCGCTAGGAACCCTAAAGGAGGTGGCGGAGGCGGCGGAGAAGGCTGCCCTGGTTCCCTGTATCACCACTGAGGTGGGAACCGAGGCCCAGCCAACCAAAGAACCAAGAGATGTCCCGGCGGAGAAGAGCGCGACCACAGTGGAAGTAACGGAGCGGGCCCGTTTCGTACCAATACCCACTGGCGGTGCGGCAACAGATCCAGGTGACTCTCAAGCGGAGGAGCCGGCAAAGTCGCCTTCAGAGGAAGGAGATGGCCTATCATCGGTGGCGATGTGCCTACCGGCGAACCACCCCAGCTGTAATAAAGATGGCGGTCCACTTACCAGAGAGAGGGAGCAGACGAGTACGGACACCTCCCGACAGCGAGCGCTCGTGTGGCCTGAGCCACGTAGAAGTCCCCCCACGGTGGCGACTCCCAGTGCAGCGGAGATGGGATCCGAGACGGCTCCGGAGGAACCAAAGATCCCCAGCCGGCAGCGGAGGGGTAAGGAGATCCCCCCACCCCCTTACTCCCGCCAGGCAAAGACAGAACCTGAAGAGGGTGAGAGAGAGAGGCTTGCGGTCTACCTGTCTGTCCGCGACCCGGATGGTCCACCACCGCCCCTTCCAGTCCTCGACGCCCTTCCGGTCCTCGACGTACTTCCGGTGCAAGACCACGGAGCGGATGGAGATTCCGCAGGCACCGGTGATGACGTCACTTCCGGATCCGGCTGGCGCAGAGGCCCGGAAGCATTGTTTTCCCAGAGAAGAGCGGCCATGGCAGCCGCGCTTGCAGCACTAAAGGCCCAAGGCATTACTCGAGGAGCACGAAGTGCGCCGGAAAGGGCAAGTCGAAAGATGCCCACTGGTCGCGGCATTGCCCAACTTATAGACACTATACCTGACATTGCCGACCCCAGTCCCTGCCCCTAACGCCATTGCCCAGCCACTGCCCCTGCCCCGTCATGAGTTAAGACACCGGGCCCTAGCAGGGATAAGTTAACTAAGAATCCCAAGTACTCTACAGATTGGAGGGATTGGGAGCTCAGTGACGAATGGTCTGATGGGGAGATACCGTATGATAGTGTTATTCATGTACCTAATCCTGTGCCTTTTTCTCCTGTACATAGAGGTAGGGCCCGAGGGTCCCATACTACTGCAGAAGCGGGTCCTGTGAGTAAGGTAGTGCACAAGATAAACCCCACCATTTACACCGAGGATACAAGAGGTAGACGGCGAGGCTCGCACTCTACTGAGGCGGCCACGTCAGGTGTGTCCTCACAAGTTGGATCAGATACAGGTACCAGTGTAGGGTCTGGGTATGAGCACCAAGATAAGTGGTGGGCACCTCTGTTCACCGGGTACCAGAAAGGAATGGACCGTACGCAGTTCTTGCTCATAAAGAATAATATAGTTGACCATTGGTGGGCTATAGGTGCCTTTTCTCCCCAGGAGGTGGCCGATGAATTAGAAAAGAGATACATGGAGATCGAACAGAAGATCATGAGTCCCAAGGGCCCTGCCATTTTGTATGATGATGTTGACCCAGAGGAGCCTGAGTTTTGGGTACTGCCAAGCAGGGCAGGTGACCGAAAACTGACCAAACTGAGCCGAGCAGACAGGGCCATAGTGGCCAGGTATAGGCAATCCCATGGCTATGAGTTCCCCTATGTACCTGAGCCCATTATGTTAGAGAAAGAGGAGCAGAGAGATACCTGGCTCCGGGAAGCAGTTATGGAGTACCTTCGAACTAGGTTCGGTAGGGCGGCCTATCATCACGAGGATAAGGTCTGTGATGTTATACGGGCCTGGAGTATTGGCAGGAGTATCTACATGCATAGCGTGATGTATCGGCTGGAGTATGGGTCGGTACAGCCCTGTTATGTAAAGGTTACTGATCACAATGGGCGGGAAGTTCGTAAGCCTGACCCACGCCATTATTATTGTTAGGTTCTCCATGTTGGGAGTTACCGTGCATCTTTATCACCATCTGGGTAGAACCTTCTGAGGTATAGGCACTAATCATTTGTATTTGTTTTCCAGATTGTTCACCTGCAGGATGGTGCTGCTAAATTTAGGTCCAAGTGGGACCATTGGATTCCACCTGAGGGAGAGTGTAGCCCTGGTAAGAAATTGGGCTATAGGTCTATTCTCCTACTGTTATAAGCCCTCTAAGGGCAGGCTGCCAGTAGTTATCATGGGTTTCCCCCGCTTCAAGCCCTGCCCTGAGTGGTGGAGGTAGGCCACCTGACTCTGTGTCTAACGCAAGAGACATAGGGAAGGGGCCTGCCAAAGTCATAAAGGGCAGTGCACAGTCAATTTCGTGAATGTGTCACTTCTGAGTAATGAGTTGGAGAGGCTTAGTGTGTTACATTGGAGGAGCTCAGGCAGGCCCTGAGTAGAGCTGATAGAGCTGTGGTGGACCAGTGCCTCTCACCCTGCCTAGGGGGTGAGGGAAGAGCTAGCCTCACCCTGAGCGCCTGCGGCTTGGGGGGTGGCAGGGAACAAAGAGGCCCAGACAGCCCATCTTGAAGGGGTACAGTCTGGAGGAAGAGAATATCCTGTACCTGCTGCACCGTGTGCTGCTGTTGTTGATGTTGCCACTCTGCTGTGTGCTGTGAGCAATTTAAGAAGCTGCTGCTGTTTTATAAGAGACTGTGTGAGACTGAAATCTCTCGCCCCAGACCGGGGTTCTCTGGAAGGATTTCACCCTACCCTGCTAGGGCTTGCCAAAGATGGAGGCGTTGCACCACTAGAACCAGATGAAGGTATTCACCCCAGAAACCTGTCCCTGTTGTCCCCCATACCATCACGGAAGACTCAGGCCCTCCTGTTCCTCACAGGTATGCACCACCAAGACACATTTAGCCAGACCTTTGCACACCCTAGGGGTCCTATCTGCGACCGGGGGGGTTGTCTATGGGTTACATATATATATATATATATATATATATATATATATATATATATATATATATATATATATATATATATATATATATATATATATACTGGACACCTAACAAGCTCCTATTGAACCCCCAAAATAACCACAACATATATATATAAGCATATGAGTGTCACAAAGGAGTGCTACTGAGCATGGCAATATATATTTAAAACCAGAGACAGAACATAAAACACAGACAGAGCTCAGTGCACATCCAGTGAAATCCATACACGGTACAGTGTCTAAATATATATGTATAAATATCTATTAAATAAAATGGTCTTTAAGTTTAACATTTTTGGCCAAAATTGTCGTAAGCCCCTGAGCCACTGCACGGCAGACCATATTTCCAGGGGTCCATAACACTAATATAAATTCTTAATAACCTGTGCAATACCAGGAAGAATGATTTAGAATAAATCTGTTAATATTAGTTGCAACGTTCTAAGTCTGATTGAAGCTTTTAATGACCTGTACATTACCAGGAAAAGCACTCTGTATTAGATTTGTCACAACCAAACTGCAAGCAAGCAGGTTCCCCTGAGTGGGAGATGCTATGGAGTGAGCTTTTAACCATTTAAATGTGGGAGGGGGTAAGCTTCAATTAGGTAGGAGGTTGCCACCCTCCAAACAGCTAAGACTAGCTGAACAAGAATTAGGCACTGTACCGTGTATGGGTTTCACTGGATGTGCACTGAGCTCTGTCTGTGTTTTATGTTCTGTCTCTGGTAAAATATATAATATAATATATATATATATATATATATATATATATATATACTGTGTGCTCATTTGCATGTCATTTCAAAGAATCCCTTGCTGCAGTGGAAGTGCTGTGTGCTGGGTGATAATGGGGAAAGGCGGGGTTGCAGACCTGCCTAAGACATGCAGATGAGCATACAGTTGTGTATATATATATATATATATATATATATATATATATATTAGTTGAAATCCCAAAAAAGTGTATTATACATACAGGGCACCGCAACCAACTATTCGGTCCATGTAGAGGGACCTTCCTCAGGGTTGCACATATATACACGCACACATACACAATATATTAATATATATAGTTATAGTGTGTGTATGTTTCTGTGTATGTATATATATATATATTTTTTGTCCCTTTTTTTACCCACCATAACTTAACTAAGTATGGTAAAAACCGATACCTGCTTCATTTTTGCATAGTCAGTAGAACCAACCCCACATGGAAGAGACCCATTAAGTTTAAAACAGTCTGGCTGTGGGTGGGTTTACTGGCTATGCATCTTAACCCTGGCTGTGCTCAATGCTGTGACCATTCAGCAAGCTTAAGCCTAAAGGGGAACCATGTTGAATGGTTTTGAAGCAAAAGGTGTCACTGTGTGCTCATTGCATGTCATTTTCCAGAATCCTTTGCTGCAGTGAAAGTGCTGGGTGATAATAGTGAAAGACGGGGTTGCAGACCTGTCTAAGACATTCAAATGAGCATACAGTAATATTTCCTTTTGCTATATGCTTTGCTGTGTGTATTGTCACTTTTTTTACCCACCACAACTTAAACACACACACACACACACACACACACACACACACACACACACACACACACACACACACACACACACACACACACACACACACACACACACACACACACACACACACACACACACACACACACACACACATATATATATATGTATGTATATATGTTTTGAGAGAGATATTTATATACATATATACTGTATATATATATATACATATATATGTTTATAAATATATCTCAAAACATATAAACATATATCAAAATATATATTAATTTATTAAGCAATAGCTAAGCCAAGACTATTAAAATAGTCTGCAGGCATCACTGGGATTCATTTATGTCCTCAAAGTACAGGGGGTGAATAACAGAACTTCAGTCTGATAAGATATAATCTGTTTAGACATAATTAAACTCAAGGAGTGGGGTCCTGGATGGAGGGCGCCGATGGAACACAGAAGCCTCTCCTGCTAGAAGCGGGAGAGGCTTCTGCATTACATCCGCACCCTGCATTTTTTCAGGATCAGTTGTATCTGCATTTTGCGGTTAGCTGATTGACTGTTGATCGTTGTTTGCTACTGCACAGGATTTGGCCGAGTATCCACTTAACTTTATATATTGTGTGGACATTTGGGATTGTTACCTGAAAATGTGCATATCAGTCTGCCACCCCAAGGGGTTTGAATCAGGATCCATCTATCATTGGACATTTGTCTTTATCCCTTTGCCCTGTTGAGTCCTTTGTTAATGCTGTGCTCAAGGTTTTTTTTATTTATTTTTATTTTTTGAGGCTCCTTGTGCCACACTATACCCTCTCCTCTCCCTCCCCACACCAGCCTCTATCAATTGCTATAAAATACACTCCCCAGGACCAGACATTAGAAACTTCACACACATGCACATATGCTACCGAAAATGTTTTAAACTGTTTTTGTTTTCCCACAACAATAGGAGAGAATAAATTGTGAGATATAGAGAAAAAATAATCTGCTGGATACCTTCTTACTACATGCCTGTTGCAAGACCTATACACTCTAACAGAATGGGCAAAACACTGCTAATGTTATTTATATTGTTGTTGCATCTTGCTACATTTAGAGTGTTTGCCCAGAAACTACTTATTCTATTTACAAGTTCATCCTTGGTGGCAGGTTTAACGATTTTCCTCAGGTGATGTTTCATCTCATGCCACACCGGTTCTACGGGGTTCAAATTGGGTGATCTGCATCATCAGGGACAAAAAAGGGGATGTAAGAACAAAGATCAATACAGTAGAAAACAATGAGAAACAGTTAAAATACAGCACTTACGCTGTCCCAGCTTACTTTGTGTGCCTGAATATGGGCAGGCAGAAGAGGCAGTATGTTTTGGGTCATTATCCTGGAAGAACCGGTGACCAGATGGGAACTTATCCTTAATATATTCAGCTATTGAGTCGATAATCTGCTCTTGAAAAAACAATTTATCCATGATTCCTGTACAGAACGGAGGGGGGTGGGGTGGGGGGGAGGGAGTACATTATGGCATACAGTACATTCTTATAGTACTTCCTGTGGGCTTCAAATCCCAGAACACTCCCTTTGCCAATCCCCCCTCACTGGTTCTTTATTTTCTGTGTTTGTTTTGATACATTTGTGATGTGTATTTTCGCACAGTTATTTCATTTGGGAAAGGTTTAGCTATTAAGTTCTTATTGTTTTATATAAGCTGGGAGAGAGAGAGCAAGGATGAGATTTTTGAAGTGAAACTTCTTTAGTGGCACCTAGTTCTGATGGAGCAAAACTGGATGGATGGAGATGAACTATGAAAAGGAAGTGACGTCATGTAATGGCCGCCGCTCCCCCCACACTTCCTCTGTCACATGCGGCGGCCGCTCCTAACGGCTGCCTTTCCCCGTCCCCGTCCGCTGCCCGTGCCCACTGCCATGCCGTGCATGCGCAGTTGTGATGGCGCCACTGACAGATGCCACACATGCGCAGAAGCGGCGGGCAGCGGCGCTGTTCCCCCCCCCACACGCACGCTGCCATGCCGCACTGCACCCCGTCACCCACAAACAGCGACCCGCAGCTGCCGGTGCGGCTAGGACAGCAGAGACCGCACGACCGGGACAGCAGAGACCGCACGACCGGGACACCCCCCTCCTCCCCCCCTTTCCTGCTCCGCCGGGGGTAGTGGGAGGAGCGGGGTAGTGGGAGGAGCGGGGTAGTGGGACCACCGTGTCGCCGGGGGGGGGCTGGCTGCAGCAGGACACACAGCCGTGTCCGCAGCTCCGCCGGGGGTAGTGGGAGTCGGGAGGAGCGGGGTAGTGGGACTACCGTGTCGCCGGGGGGGGCTGGCTGCAGCAGGACACACAGCCGTGTCCGCAGCTCCGCCGGGGGTAGTGGGAGTCGGGAGGAGGGGGTAACGGGACCACCGTGTTGCCGGGGGGGGGGGGCTGGCTGCAGCAGGACACACAGCTGTGTCCGTAGCTCCGCCGGGGGAAGTGGGAGGGGAGGAGAAGGAGGGGGGGGGGGCACAGCACAGAGAGACATTCACACAACACAGAGAGACAGAGACATACACTGACTTGACACACACACACAGACTCACACTGACTGACTCACACTCACACTGACTGACTCACACTCTCACACTGACTCACACTCACACACTGACTGACTCACACCCACACACTGACTGACTCACACTCACACACTGACTGACACACACTCACACTGACTGACTCACACTCACACACTGTCTGACTCACTCTCACATACTGTCTGACACATGCACACATGCTGACTGACACACGCACACACGCTGACTGACACACACACGCACACACGCTGACTGACACACACACGCACACACGCTGACTGACACACACACGCACACACGCTGACTGACACACGCACACACGCTGACTGGCACACATGCACACACTGTCTGACTCACACACTGTCTGACACACGCACACATGCTGACTGACACACGCACACACACGCTGACTGACACACACACGCACACACGCTGACTGACACACACGCACACACGCTGACTGACACACACGCACACACGCTGACTGACACACACGCACACACGCTGACTGACACACACACACGCACACACACTGTCTGACTCACACTCACATACTGTCTGACACACGCACACAAGCTGACTGACAAACACATGCACACACGCTGACTGACACACACACGCACACACGCTGACTGACACACGCACACACGCTGACTGGCACACACGCTGACTGGCACACACGCACACATGCTGACTGACACACACGCACACACGCTGACTGACACACACGCACACATGCTGACTGGCACACGCTGACTGACACACACGCACACACGCTGACTGACACACGCGCACACACGCTGACTGACACACGCGCACACACACTGACTGACACAAATGCACACACACTGACTGACACACATGCGCACACACTGACTGACACACATGCGCACACTGACTGACACACATGCGCACACTGACTGACACACATGCACACACTGACTGACACACACACATACATACTCACTGACTGACACGTACACTGACTGACACATGTGTGCCGAGCACGCGAGTTATAAGTCAATTTCTGTGACAAAAGTCAACGAAGTTTCACTTACTATGCGCGTGCACAGCACACACAGCTTTTTTTTTTAAAAAGATAACTAAAAAAAATCCTCTGTTTGAAAAAACCTGCTGCAATAACAGCACACAGCAGGGAGAGGCTGCAGCAGGACACACAGCCGTATCCGCAGCTCCGCCGGGGGTAGTGGGAGTCGGGAGGAGGGGGTAACGGGACCACCGTGTTGCCGGGGGGGGGGGCTGGCTGCAGCAGGACACACAGCTGTGTCCGTAGCTCCACCGGGGGAAGTGGGAGGGGAGGAGAAGGAGGGGGGGGGGCACAGCACAGAGAGACATTCACACAACACAGAGAGACAGAGACATACACTGACTTGACACACACACACAGACTCACACTGACTGACTCACACTCACACTGACTGACTCACACTCTCACACTGACTCACACTCACACACTGACTGACTCACACCCACACACTGACTGACTCACACTCACACACTGACTGACTCACACTCACACTGACTGACTCACACTCACACACTGTCTGACTCACACTCACATACTGTCTGACACATGCACACACGCTGACTGACACACACACGCACACACGCTGACTGACACACACACGCACACACGCTGACTGACACACACACGCACACACGCTGACTGACACACACACGCACACACGCTGACTGACACACGCACACACGCTGACTGGCACACATGCACACACTGTCTGACTCACACACTGTCTGACACACGCACACATGCTGACTGACACACGCACACACACGCTGACTGACACACACGCACACACGCTGACTGACTCACACTCACATACTGTCTGACACACGCACACACGCTGACTGACACACACACGCACACACGCTGACTGACACACACGCACACACGCTGACTGACACACACGCACACACGCTGACTGACACACACACACACACACGCACACACACTGTCTGACTCACACTCACATACTGTCTGACACACGCACACACGCTGACTGACAAACACATGCACACACGCTGACTGACACACACACGCACACACGCTGACTGACACACGCACACACGCTGACTGGCACACACGCTGACTGGCACAAACGCACACATGCTGACTGACACACACGCACACATGCTGACTGACACACACGCACACACGCTGACTGGCACACGCTGACTGACACACGCGCACACACGCTGACTGACACACGCGCACACACGCTGACTGACACACGCGCACACACACTGACTGACACAAATGCACACACACTGACTGACACACATGCGCACACACTGACTGACACACATGCACACACTGACTGACACACATGCGCACACTGACTGACACACATGCACACACTGACTGACACACACACATACATACTCACTGACTGACATGTACACTGACTGACACATGTGTGCCGAGCACGCGAGTTATAAGTCAATTTCTGTGACAAAAGTCAAAGAAGTTTCACTTACTATGCGCGTGCACAGCACACACAGCTTTTTTTAAAAAAAGATAACTAAAAAAAATCCTCTGTTTGAAAAAACCTGCTGCAATAACAGCACACAGCAGGGAGAGGCTGTTAACCCTCTGACTGCAAGCAATTCAATCTGCACAGTGCTCTCTCTCCTAGTAGTCCATTCTCCAACTTTTATTTTGTTATTATTTACAATGAAGAGGAAGGGAACTAAGAAGCCCCAGGGGCAACAGGGACAAAAAGTGGCCCCTGAAAAAAGCAGTTGCAGCCCTGCAGTACCCAAGCTAGGGACCTCAGCATTAAGCACCCTTCCTGCTCCTGCTAGTAACACCCACACCCCTGCGGCCCCATCTACATCATGGGCACAGGTGGTGTCCAGTGGAAGTGCTACCAGCCCCAGCTTTATGTCAGCCACGCATGGCATAGGGGACTATATAAGGGCTGTGGCTGATATAGTGGGCCCCTCTAATGTGGTGGCAGACAGTCATATGTATGGCAAGGCTGTTCTGTTTCTGCGTACACTAGCTGCCACCCACAATTTTATACAGAGAGGCATCAGTATAATGGTGAAGTGGCTAACCAGGCTTACTAATAAAGGTAAAGCCCACTTGGTTACCCCTGACCCATGTGTGGGTGTCCTAAAGTGTTAGCTCTTGGACCCAGATGTCAGAAATGTATTACTGGGACTGTGTGCAAATTATTCAACATTAAAGGTTTATTTGTCTTTTGCCATTCCTGGGGAGCTGGGACCAGGAGATTTCTAGGCTATAAGTTTCAGGGTGGGTTTGCCGGAGAAAGTCTTTACAGAATGTGTCTATTGTTTTCTGGAGTTGTGGGATACACCAAACGTTGGATGCGGGAATCAGGTGATATTCTCGGAAACAGCCAAACACATTACTCCGGTCAAACTCTGACTCGTTCTTTCGATTCACCGCCTGGATCCCTGCTGCAGCATCATCCAGACAAAGTAAATTGGCATGAAGGGGTTAATGGATACCTGCAACCTTACATGTGGTAACTAGTGTAACAGGGGGTCCCTAGTATAAGGAGGGGTACCCAGATATATGCCCAGGTACCCTGAACCTGGTATAGGGGTTCAGGGGGTGCTCCAGCTATGTGATTAAGCTGAGCAGGGTTTATTATGTGAACAAAGTTGTAAAAGTTATTTCTAAAGTGTGCCAAAAATGAGGCTAGTGAGGGTTGGCAAATTATACTAAAGTAAGGTCAACCCTAAAAAGTTCTTTAGGTACCTTAATAACAAAAATATGAGAAAAGAAAATATAGGACCCTTTCAGTGTGAGATGGGTAGGCAGATTATTGGAGATAAGGAAAAAGCAGAGGTATTAAACAAATTCTTTGCCTCTGTGTTTACCAGGGAAGAATCAAGTTCAATAGTAGTGCACAGGAGGAAGCCACAACCTCCATATTAATGAACAATTGGTTGATTGAGGAAGAAGCTCATAAGCGATTTGAAAAAATTTAAGTAAATAAGGCACCTGGCCCTGATGGCATACTGTACATCCAAGAGTTCTCAAGGAGTTAAGCTCAGTAATAGCCAAACCATTATATTTAATATTCAAGGGCTCCATTTCCACAGGCTCAGTACCACAAGATTGGCGTAAAGCAGATGTGGTGCCTATATTTAAAAAGGGAGCTAGATCACAACCGGGGAATTACAGATCTGTAAGCCTGACTTCAATAGTGGAGAAACTACTTGAAGGTTTAATACGGGATAATATTCAGGAATACCTAATGTAAAACAAAATTATTAGTAATAGTCAGCATGGATTTATGAAGGATAGATCATGCCAAACTAACCTTATTTGTTTTTTTGAGGAGGTAAGTAGGAATTTAGACCAGGGTAATGCAGTTGATGTGGTCTACTTAGATTTTGCAAAGGCTTTTGATACGGTTTCACACAAGAGGTTGGTGTACAAAATAAAGAAAATTGGACTCAGTAATAATATATGCACCTGGATTGAAAACTGGATAAAGGACAGAACACAGAGGGTTGTCATAAATGGAACTTTTTCAGGTTGGGCTAAAGTCGTGAGTGGAGTACCTCAGGGATCGGTACTGGGACCCCTGCTTTTTAACTTGTTTATTAATGACCTTGAGGTTGGCATCGAGTCAAAATCTCCATCTTTGCTGATGATACTAAATTGTGTAAGGTACTGTAATAGAATCAGAGCAGGATGTAAATTCTCTTCAGAAGGACTTGGAGAGACTGGAAACGTGGGCAGGATGGCAGATGAGGTTTGATACAAATAAATGTAAGGTTATGCATTTGGAATGCAAGAATAAATAGGTGAATTACAAATTAAATGGGGATACATTGGGGGAATCCTTGATTGAGAAGGATTTAGGAGTGCTTGTAGACAGCAGGCTTAGCAATAGTGCCCAAAGTCATGCAGTAGCTGCAAAGGCAAACAAGATCTTATCTTGCATCAAACGGGCAATGGATGGAAGGGAAGTAAACATAATTATGCCCCTTTACAAAGCATTAGTAAGACCTCACCTTGAATATGGAGTACAATTTTGGGCACCAATCCTAAGAAAAGACATTATGGAACTAGAGAGAGTGCAGAGAAGAGCCACCAAATTAATAAAGGAGATGGACAATCTAACTTATGAGGAGAGACTAGATAAATTAGATTTATTTACATTAGAAAAGAGGTGTCTAAGAGGGGATATGATAACTATATACAAATATATTCTGGGGCAATACAAGGAGCTTTCAAAAGAACTATTCATCCCAAGGGCAGTACAAAGGACTCGGGGGGGCATCCCTTAAGGTTGGAGGAAAGGAGATTTCACCAGCAACAAAGGAAAGGGTTCTTTACAGTAAGGGCAGTTAAAATGTGGAATTCATTACCCATGGAGACAGTGATGGCAGATACAATAGATTTGTTCAAAAAAAGGTTGGTCATCTTTTTAGAAAGGAAAGGTATACAGGGATATACCAAATAAGTATACATGGGAAGGATGTTGATCCAGGGATTAATCTGATAGCCAATTCTTGGAGTCAGGAAGGAATTTATTTTTCCTCTTATGAGATATCATTGGATGATGTGACTCTGGGCTTTTGTTTCCTGCCTCTGGATCAATATGTATAGATATATGATAACATATCTGTTGTCAAAATTTAGCATAGGTTGAACTTGATGAACGGAAGTTATTTTTCAACCTCTTCTACTATGTAACTATGTAACTATGTAATACTCTCACTCCATCCCTGACACCAGAATAGGCTCTGTGGAGCCTGGGCAGTGGGTGGGCTCACTATGCAAAGAGGCAGAGGTGCCAGGTTTGCGCATGCCCCTTTACAGACTGAATAAAGGTGCCCTCCTGGCTTTACAATACCGGCAAATCAGTGATTGGCTGGCAGGAGAATTCCTACACTCTGATAGGCTGTAGAGGTTTGTGAATGGGATGCTGAAACCCATAAGATATTTTGCGGCCAATGAGAAGGACAGATTCCAAGCGCCAAACCATCAGAGGGAAATTCAAAGATGCTCTGTACTGAATAGACGCGTGCCAGCTTCAAAGATTTTGACTCAAGAATTCTTCTAAGTCCCACATAGTGGTCGCGTCTGGCATTGCATGCCGAAATCAGTTCCAGGACTTACGTGAGTACCTACCAGTAAAGGAAAAGGGCACCTACAGAGGTAATTTTTGCGAATTTCGTTAGAAGGATAGATTTATTCGTTAGCCCCATTCCCAGTAAGTGTGTTAACCCTGTAAATTGTGTTACATTGTGTGAATGTCTTTTCTTGAAATAAATTACCATTTATTTTACCCCCTTGCTTTGCTCAATCAATGATCCTGGTATAAAAAGGTGTTGATAAACCTTGTCTACCGTGACAGCCCCTTCATCCCGGATTCCCTTCTCCGCCCAAACTGTAGGCCCTGGCAGACAAAGTATCCCATTATTAAAATACCACTGGGCTGCAGAGAGAGAGCACTCAAATATATGCTCTCTTTATAGAGGCAGGTGCAGCTTCATCTGTCTCAGGGCGCAGATACCATCGAGGGATCCTTTGGGGTTCACTTTGATTGGGTGCTGTATAGAATATTCTACAGCACTGAAGAAGTGAAGTCCTTCTTATGCAAGGAACTGGGGCATGCTCGCAAGAGCTGCCCCCAGGGGCTATCAAAATCATCACCCCAGCTTCAGCAACTAGCACCTCACATGCTCAAACACCAAGCACCTCATGTGTTACAGCACCCCACCCTGCTGAGCCCATCACAGTGGGGCCCTCAAAGAAAAGGTCCCCCCTGGAACTCAAAGGAGGCTGCTGCTCCTACCACCAAGGCAGCCTCCAAACCTCCTTCTTCCCAGTCACTACCATCAGTGGCTATGGCAAAACACACTGCTACAGCTACAGGGAAGAAGGGGAAGAATGTCACCTTGGCCCCTGAGGTCACTGCTGTCCTTAAAACACACCCAACCCCCATTATAAGCACCGTTAGTGGTGCGGGGTTGACAGCAAGTTGCCCTTCCTCTTCTGGGGGTGACATCCCCAGAAAGAGGACTAGAAAAACTAATTGGGGGATGACTGAGGAATGGGAGGTGCTTTAATATGAGACACCTCCCTACAAAAGAAAAAAAACCAGGAGCAATTACCAGGTGGCATTGTCTGGCCCGTATACATCACCCAGCCACCTTAAACAGCTGGTGGCTGAACAGGTGCCAGACCACACACCTCTCCCTCCAGACCCTGCAGGGGTTATAGTGGAAGAGGGTTTGGAGGTAGAGCAGGGGAATGAGGGAGCCTCCCAAGGTTCATGGAATGAACTGCAGGCTAGAGCCGCAATGCATGGCCTGCACCTGGACTATATGAGCGTCCCCAACAATACCCCTGCTGGATGGGTGTTTGCTGTTCCTGATGAGGTGACATTTGGGACAGCCCTGTGGTTATCCTTCCACTGCCACTTATTAGTGGCTCTCCTGGGGCAACTATATCTCCTGTGGAGGGAGATGCCATGGGATTAACCCCATTCAGGATACTGGGGGCGCTGCTGAAGCAGGTTATGAGGTGGATATGGAGGAAGGGGATCAAGTGGGCCCTTCTATTAATACCTTGGAGGGCCCCAATGTAGAGATCCCTCCCCAAGAAACCACCAAACTCTGTGACATTCAGGTTGCACAGCCAGCAGTGGAAAATGCCATTAAGGCACTTCGTGCCTCAGTGGCTACCAATAGTACCGGGGATGCCTCACCCTCTACTGCTGTTCCTGCAGCCACTCCCCAACGTGCCCCCAATACGGCAAAATCAGTACCACCCTCAGGTCCCACCACAGAGGGTGAAATGGACTCTCCTGCTCAGACGCCTAGTGGAAAGTCCATTAAGATCAAGCTGAGGAGGCTAGTCCCTGCAGACGAGGGCAGGGATAACAATCTCCTCAGCCAGGAGGAGCCTGGGGATGAATCAGTCATCCCGGCTAGGGAACTAACACATTTCCTAGAGAACACCCTCTGTGGACAGAAAAAAAGGAAGATGCAGTTGGCCCTCGGGAAGTGGGGAGATGTCAATTTCATCATTCACGCTCTCCAGGTGTACATGAGGGCCAACCACATTGTCAAGATTTCTGGGAGCTCGGAACATCTCAGAGCCTGGAAATTTGTCAACCAGCTGTGAGAGTACCAGGCTTCACGAGGAATTGCCTCTGTGGCTGGTACAAGCAGTACTCCTTACACACAAAAATAATGGCTTTGCACATCAGCACGCTCAATGTTAATGGCTGTAAGGACGATCTCTGTAGGTTTGATGTACTCTCCTATGGGCAAAAGGGAGGGTAATCTGTGACTTTCCGGCAGGAAACCCATACCACTCCAGAGGCTGAAGCAAACTGGCACCTGGAGTGGTGAGGCAGGGTCTTCTTCAGCCACTTCACTTCATCAACATGTGGGGTGGTGACCCTCTTCTCCGAGTCCTTCCAGCCAGAGCTTCTGTTTGTCAAGACTGTTATCCCAGGCCGTCTACTCCACCTCCAGATTCGGTACCTAGAATACACGTTTAACTTACTGAACATGTATGCTCCATCGGACGGGCCCGAGAGAGTAAGGTTCTTTGCCAGGCTGTCGACATACCTAGAGACGGTCGATGCAGATGAGTGTGTGGTTCTTGGGGGTGACTTCAATTGCACCCTCGAGACTCTGGACCAAGTTGAGACAGAGTCATACCCCCTCTCTGCATCGGTCTTGGGGGAGCTCATCGCCCACATCTCTTTAGTCGACATCTGGTGGAAACAACATAAAGGGGCACCAGATATTTACTCGTATGTTAGGTAACAGCTTTATATATCTAGCCACCTCATGTCGCAAGCCCGGTCCAGTGCCCTTTAGGTTGGTGCCATTCACAGACCACAACTGTGCGTCTGTGATGTTGGCACTAATGCCATCAGGGCCCTCAGCCACCTATTAGCACTACAAAAATGCCTTATTGGAGGAACAGGGCTTTTCGACTTCGGTCTGGGAGTTCTGGACGGCCTTGAGAAGTTCAAGGTAGACTTTGCCACGTTGAATTAGTGGTAGGATGTGGGCAAGGTGCACTTGCGCCTTTTGTGTCAGGAGTATGCCACGGGTGCGAGCAGGAAGCGTGATGCTGGGATCGAGGCGCTCCAAGGGGAGGAGCTCGATCTTGAGAAGTGGCTGCCTGCATCTGGGAACCAAGCCCTGCAGTGCGAATACGTAGAGAGGAAGTGCTTCCTCTATGAGATGGAACAGTGCCAGGCTCAGGGGGCATACGTGCGATCCTGCCTCCTTTTACTTCGGGAGATGGCTTGCAGGTTACGCCTCTTCTATGCTCTGGAGAAAAAGAGGTGTAACCGAAGGCACATCACCTGCCTTCTAGCCGATGAAGGTTCCCTTTTGATGGATCTGGAGAGCATCTGGGATAGGGCCCGGATGTTTTATTCCAACTTATTCTCTCTGGATCCTATCGATCAGACGCCTGCAGGGTGATATGGGAGGGGCTTCCAACGGTCAGTGAGGGTGACAGAGAGAGGCTGGATAAGCCTCTTACTCTAGATGAGCTCTATGACGCCCTCCAGCTCATGCTCAAGGGTTAATCTCCGAGGCTGGTCGGGCTGACCGAAGAGTTCTTCCGATCCTTCTGGGAGACTCTGGGACCTGATTTCCAACCGGTCCTCAAGGAAGCCCTCGAGGCCAGTGAGATGCCCCTTTCTTGTAGACGAGTCGTGCTCATATTGCTGCCCAAGAAGGAGGATCTCTGCCGAATCAAAAACTGGCAACCGGTCTCGGTGCTATGCATGGACTATAAGATCGTGTACAAAGCCATATCGTTGAAGCTCAAGTCCGTGCTGGTAGAGGTGATTCACCCCGACCAGTCCTCTACGATCCCAGACCGGAACATCTTTCAGGTCCGGGGTTTGCTGCACTACTCTCACAGGACTGGTCTGTCTCTCACCTTTCTCTCACTAGATCAAGAAGTGTTTGACAGGGTGGTTTACCGATACCTTATAGCCACTCTCCATGCGTATAGTTTTGGCCCTCCTTTTGTGGGCTATCTGAAAATGCTGAACGCCTCTGCAGAGTGTTTGATAAAGATCAATTGGTCCCTGATCGTACCCTTGGCATTTGGTAGAGGAGTACATCAAGGTTGCCCCTTGTCAGGTCAATTTTAAGCACTAGCCATCGAGGCTTTACTTTGTCTATTGAGGAGAAGGATAGGGTTAGAGGAATGTGTCCTTGTTTGTCTGGAATCATGGAAGGGTCTCGCAAAAATGCTTTCCCTTAGGGGAAGGACTCTGGTGATCAACCAGCTGGTGGCCTCTCAGCTGTGGCACCGGCTGATCGCCCGGAGTCCGACCCCAGAATTTATCACCAAGATCCAGAGAAAGTTCCTCTGGATGGGAAAGCATTGGGTCTCTGCTGTTGTTACGCACCTCCCTCTGGGAGAGGGCGGACAGGGAGTTGTGTGTGTGTGCGCTCCCAGGTGCACACCTTCTGCCTCCAATACCTGCATTGATACCTGTATGCGGACCCTTCTCCGCAGGGTGCCAGCTGTCATCCAGCTTCCTTCGCCAGCTGCGCAATATGTGGTATGACCGGTAATTGTTTCTCATCAAGCCTGAGGTGTTTGGGAGAGACCTACCAGGAAACTACAAGGAAACCCTCAAAGCTTGGAGCATGGTCCCATGTCTAGACAAGGTGTGGCTTTTGAGGAGGACCTCCTAACCGAACCCCTGCTGTATAATCTAGCAGGTGGTGCACGGATGTTGGAGTCCCACAGCATCATTCGCCTCTTTTGCCAGCACAGATGACCCAAGTCGGGGATCTCCTGGACTACTAATGATCGGAATGGGTGGAGCCCATGGTGGTTATGCACCTCATGGGTTACACCACCCCATGAATTCCACGCCTTTTGCTCCAGGAGATCAAGGACACCATGTCCCCGGACTCATGCACCTTCCTAGAGGGGTTATTGCAGACTGGAACGCCATGCCCACCTTCCGACCCCCCGCCTCTGGCTGTATGTGTGGGCCCAAAACCCAGCCAACCCCCTCAGGCTCCTCCTGTCCCCAGCCTAAGCAGGATGGGACCATACAATTGGCCTGCTTCCACGGCATGTCGAGGAGGTGGCCGTACTCTCTCAGGCTCTATACAGTGCACTTCCTCGCCCTCGCCCACATCGCCTGACCCGATACCATCTACAAGTAGATACTACCAACAAACGAGGACAGAGACCCACCGGGGACCTGAAGAACAGTTCATGTTAAAATGCTTGCCGGAGGTTTGAGAGTGGGTCACAGACAACAAACCGACCAGTGATAGGCAATTGGCTGCCCTGGCAGATGATTTTGTGGCTGCACGTCGCCAGTTCTGTAAGCAGACCCCAGTGTCCCTTTACCCTGCAGTGCCTTTCCAGTCATGACAGCCTGATCCTGACCTAACCAGCCTAGCTCTTGGCCGCCAGCCAC
This sequence comes from Ascaphus truei, assembly GCF_040206685.1. Taxonomy (NCBI): domain Eukaryota; kingdom Metazoa; phylum Chordata; class Amphibia; order Anura; family Ascaphidae; genus Ascaphus; species Ascaphus truei. The sequence goes on from NC_134486.1 coordinate 246,289,559, forward strand.
AGCACCTTCCAGCACCTGGTCGGCGCCTACCGAGTTCATCAATGAATAGCGATGTTTCAGGTGCAACCAGGCGGGGCACCTGAAATGTGACTGTCCCAAGCTTCACCAGCCCCAGGGTGCAGAGGATGGGCAACATACCACACCAGCCCGTGCCATCATCTGGATAGGCAGCCCAGATGATCAAGCACCCTCACCTACATTCCCGATGCCAGTCACAACGACAAAAGCGACCAACCCCCTTGTTTCAGCCAAACCAGCCTCGCAGGTTTCCATGGTCAGGCTTGGTCCCAATGACATCTGTATCAAGCACCATCAACCGGTGACAATTGGGGCCCAGATGATTGCCAGTATTCTGGATTATGGCGCTGCAGAAAATCCCTCCAAGTAGCCCACCTGTTCCTGGATTGGTGTGCGGGCCAAGGCATCCATGATGTTGGTATTTTCCTGGCTTAGATGCTGCTGTACTGTTGAGCAATAACCTGGGTCGGCTCCGATGCCGCTACGAAAAGGACTATGCTGCAGCTGTGGCCGTGGTGACTCGGAGCCAGAGTCACTGGGATCCCGAACCAGCATCAGCTGTTGTTCAGGGTCCCAATCCTGAACCCATCGCTCCCCTGTCCTTTGAGCCTCCAGTAGTGGACGTTCCAGACGAGGTTGACCAGGTAAGACGAGCGGAGCCTGCCCCGACTGTGACTGATATCCCTGACTGTGTGACTAGGGCCAGTGGGCCAGAGCAGAGTCAGATGTTCCGGGATGACGTACGGTCGGACCCGAGTTTGGAGGGCATGAGGCAGCGTGCTGCTGAACCATCCTCCGAGTCCGGATCTGAGCGGATCCGGTGGCGACGTTAACTCTTATACCTGGAAAAAGCCGCGGCAACATAACCCAGTTGTGTGTGTGTGTTGATTTACTATAAATAGTTGTGAATATTTCTTTTTCCAATAAATTAATTTTATAAACTCTGGTGAATTGATCCCTGTTGTGTTAGTCCTGGTCTTCCGTGACAGTCACGCATTAGAAGCATGTGCTGTATTGGTATACATCTATTTTCCCATAAGTCACTTGTTTTCATAAGATTGTTATTTTTGCTATTTTGATTAAATGCTTTCCTTCATTATCTTCTTTGGTGTACTGTAGTTACAGAGAAATTATGCTCTATCAATACTACTGAAATAGGCTCTGAATTACACAGTTTTTGTATTAGCCCTGGGGGAGATGGAAAAACTTTCATTTAAAGAAGAGTAGTGAGATTTAATCTGAAGTTTGACTGGATACGAAAACTCTAAATTGAATTTTAATTTATCAGAGCTGTTAGTGTAGACCAAATAGTATTGTCAAATTGTACACCTAAAACAATTGTAGTGATTTGTGATCAATTAGGACATATTTCAGTTGATGCATTAAGCTTTTCCAGAGCGCCTTTCTTCTAAATTATAAAATAAAATGTATGTGTACAGTATATACATACACCAAGATTTTTGCTATCTTATATGGAGGCTATATAAAATAATTTAAACGCACAATACAAAAAAACAATCCATTTCTCTTTTATAGCTATAAAATACACGCAGCAGTAAACCATTTTCTCTTGTTTCTCTTTTTTTCCCCTTCTGGCTACAAATTCATGGTCTAAATATATGAAGTGCTGACTAAAGAAACTATAAAACCATCAAGAAAAAAAAAGAATAGATGATCAGAACAATAGGGAAAGATGTTGAATTAAAATAATAGCTTCCGGAGGCCTCTCAGGAGGAATGCACATTCAATATATGGACTACATTTTATAGTGTACAACTCTTACCTCTTAAGTACATCTAGGGATAATCTATGATTTGATACTAACGGATTATATAGACTTTGAAATGTATTCAGGAGCTGTAAAATATATAATCTACGATTATCTAAAAAAGCACACTTTTGTTTATGAAGCCTTTCTAAGCTTCCCACCGCGATGCTTTCTCCTTTTTGGCTCTAACACTCCATACTCATACTCATACAGTATAGACTTAGTTTTTTGTTTTTTTCCTGTGTACACAACAAAATGGCTTGCGCTTCCTTTAAACCCTATAGCAGGAGTGGCAAATTTTAATCTGCAAGGGCCACTGCCAGGCCAGGTGTTAAGGATATCCCTGCTTCAGCACAGGTCGCTCAATCACTTGCTCAATCATTGACTGAGCCACTGATTGAGTTGCCTGTGCTGAAGTAGGAATATCCTTAAATATGACCTGTTGATAGCCCTTGAGGACTGGAGTTGGCTACTCCTGACATAGTGTCAGAGGCCACACTGGAAATGCATGGGTTAATACAAGTTATGATTTTGCTATATGTCAATTTAGTTCTGATTTCATTCAGCGGTACAATCTGTGACACTTTAAAAAAAAAAAAAATGCCTGTTTTATTTTTTGCCTTTCCAGAAATATTTAGTTGTTATCTTTAGGTGGTTTTTGATGATGGGGAGAAATAAAGAACAATATACTGTAGCAGCTAAAGAGAGTTATTTGAAATGACATTGTCTATGATACTTTGAATTTACTTAAGTAATAATTCCCTCAGAACAGGGCATTACTGGCCAATAATGGCTTGGCCTGAAGAGTTGAAGGCCCGAGGCAAAGCCGAGGGACTTTAACCCAACCAGGGCATTATTGGCCGGTAATGCCCTGTTCTGAGGGGATTATTACTATTATAGGCTAAATGTAGGCTTATTTCATAAATAATAGAGACTTTTGTATAGTTAGATTTTTTAATTAAAATAAAATGGTAAATACATGAAACCACCTCTATATACGCTTACACTGCAGCTATCTATATCCACACACTGCCACCCCCTCTGTGTGTACACACACACACACACACACACACACAGCCCCTCTACAGACAAACACAGCAGCTCAACACACACAAACTGCTGCTACACACACAAACTGCTGCTACACACACACACACACACACACACACACACACACAGCCCCTCTACAGACAAACACAGCACCTCAACACACACAAACTGCTGCTACACACACACACACACGCACACACACACACACACACAGACACACACACACACAAACAGCACACCAAACACAACACAGCACCTCTTCACACACAGCAGCTCTACACACACAAGCACACCACACACAGACACACACACACACACACACACACACACACACACACACACACACACACACACACACACACACACACACACACACACACACACACACACACACACTGGAGCTCTAGACACACAACACAGCACCTCCTCTACACTCACAACACAACACCTCTACACACACAACACAGCACCTCTACACACACAACACAGCACCTCTACACACACACACACACACACACACACACACACACACACACACACACACACACACACACACACACACACACACACACACACACACACACACCACAGCAGCTCTACACACACAAACTCTGCTGCTACACACACATGCTACACCCATAAACACTGCTGCTGACACACACACACACACACACACACACATACACAAACACACACACTGGAGCTCTATACACACACACATCAGCTCTACACACACACAAACTGATGCTACACAAATGTAGCCATGTTTAAAAATGGTATACATTTCTTTCTCATGCTGGCAGTAAGCCTGGTAAATACACAGGATTGCCAGCATCAATCATGGAGGTTTGCCCTCACACCCTGGTGAGGTGTCATATGTATTCAAGGGGAGTGGTAACATACTCTGAGTCCACTGTTAATGACATAAGAGATGTGGCTATTCCCTAAGTTACTGTCTAAAGTTAGTGTGGTAACTAGGAGTTCAAGAGAGTGGTTCTATAGAAAGTAGTTAAAGTAATCAAGATCTGCAGCAGTAAGGCTGGCAGGGCCTACACTGTGTCCAGGGACCTGGCACAGGTGGTGATCTCCCTGAGGGGAGAGGTGATCCAACTCCATTGGGAGGGCAGATTCTTCTGAAAGACGGTGCTGTGACAAGACGAGCGGCTGAGCTGACCGCTGTCAGGGGCAGTCTGCCTGAACCATCAATAAAGATGCCCTTATTTACAAGAACCCTCGTGTGTGAGTGTGAAGTTACTCCGCCGAGGAAGGCACCACAGAGGAGGTCCTCATCAGAACCATCTCCTTGCGGACGCAGAGATCCTGATGAGGTGGAGGCGCTGCACTGTATGTAGGTAGGACTCACGCACACTACCTCAGCTGCCTGTCTGGTTGACATTCCCCATTCCAACATCATGCAGGAGACTCAGGAGTCCTGTAGCCAACAGGTGCACCACCAGACACAACCATGTAATGGGGACCGGTTAGACCACAGGGGCCAATCTGAGATTGGGTGGGTCAGGAGGGTCCAGAAACACAGTTACATTTGGAGGCACTGCTGAGATCTGTGTCAACAGGACAGGCTTTTGCTAGGCACACTGAGAAACATGGAGAGTGTATGCTGCCATTCAGTGCTGTGTTGGGACGGAACCTAGGGGTAGTCAGGGGCCCTGATGGATTTGTCAGCCTGCAGGGATGACCTAGGATCCTGGAAGGCGTAAGGGGGCTGGGGACAGGGCTATAGCTGTTCTAGTCACCTTGAGGCAGCTAGTTGGTAGGATGCCTAAAGGGATAGCCTGGTAACGTGGTCAGGAATCCTGGAGAGGGTCTGCGCTAGGCTGACCAAGAGTAGGTAGACGCCCAGTACTGCATGGAGAAGCCAGAGTACTCTAGCCCATTCCAGACCACTTACCATAGAGCACAGACTGGAGGGAGGAGGACACTGCATACACAGAGAGAGTGAGCCTAGCCTGAGGTAGTGCAACACGAGTCAGACCTACATTAGGTACACACGGTGGTGCATCGGGCATTCTTTATTGCATCGGTATGGCAGCTGCCCCGCAGAGAGGAGCTCCATGTGCGATAAAAGAAACGGAATGGAGGATCCGAGTGGCGCGGAAGGTCCAAGATGGCGGACGGAGGCAGATGGAGGGAGCACACGTGGCATGCATTCCACGGAAGAGCAAGCGGCAGAAGGGATATTTGCAAGCATGCTGTGGAGTGATGCCAAGGCTGTGGCCGCGCCGTTTTTGTCCTGCCTAGGACCGCGGGGTGATACCCTGGAGGACAGTATTGAGGACATTGTGATTATGGGCGGTGGAATTGAAGAATCTGATTGCCAGACGGCGATTTCTACACAAAAATATACCTCAGTTGCTTATGTGAGTGGCCGGGCAAACCAAGATGGCGGCTCCCGCTTCCCTGGGATACCACGTGGGCCGAGTGCAGAAAATTCTGCAAATGCAAAGATTGCAGACAGTTGGCCAGGATTAGCACCAAAAAGAGAACCCCACCCTGCTGGGGGGTATGGTGGGAAAGCTGTGGCCGCGCCCTCATGGACAGTGACAGGCTCAGCCCCAGTGCTGGGTCACCCCGTGAACTTGTGGGACACTCCCCTAATATCAACCAGGGGGAGTGGTTTCCAGCTGTGCCAAATGAGGATGGAGCTAGAGGGGGGAGGAGTTACTAAACCAGCCCCTGCTTTTCAGTTGCGAGGAGCTGGCAAGCAGGAAAAACCTATGCAAAAAGTGTCCCCTGTCATCAACATGGCCAGCCAAGGCGAGAAGGAGATGGACATCTCTGCGCACCCCTACTGGTGCTCACGGCGGGTGGCAAAGAGACAATTAAATGCCTATGTATGCAGTGTCGGCTGCCGGGTGGTGCGGTCAGCACAACGGCCAGGTCCCCCAATGTGGCATCCACTACTTATGGGCCGTGCAGTCGTTCATACCTGTACAGACCGTGGAGGCAGGAGCGGACACAGCCTTGCTGACGGCTGAAGCCCCGCGTGCGGCCTGGAAAGAACCTGTGGATCCCGGAGCATGGGGATCGCTCCTAATGATTAAAACCGAGCCGGAGGAGAAAGGAGCCTGCAAGCGAGGTGAGGGCCGAGAACCTAACCATCGGTCCCCAACAGGAGTGCCACTACCCAGATCGGAGTTCACTCAATTAATGAGGGTGTGGAGCATTGGGCTCAATGTTTACATGCACAGGGTAGAGTACCAGCCAGAGAGTGGGCCACCCAGGGAATATAGTATCACAGTCAAGGACATTGCGGGCAGGGAGGTAAAGAAGCCAGATCCCAGGCACTATTATTAAGAAGATACTGGGGGTTCTCCTTAGGAGCAGTGCGGTCTGCTGGTCAGCAGGCACTGTATATGTTATGGTTTATCATGAAGAACTGTGTTATTATGTAAAGTAATTTATATAATGTGTGCCACATACCTCCTACACACGCGGGAAGCTCTTAATTTGAATGTAGCATTGCATGGATGTTGTTTCAAGCTACTACACTATCAGCGACCTTCGTGTGATTGTTACTTTGATCTTGCATGTCATAATCCTCATTGCAGGATCTCTTTGCCCTTAGGGGCCGTTCATTAGCCCACTATCTAGTTAGGCATGCCCTCGAGCATATCAGTGCTGATATACTAATGATCAGCGCTGATATAGGGGACCATGCGGTGCTAAGTTAGCATAGATGTGTTCTACCTGTTATTCTGTGTTATTCCACACTTTGTTCTGCCGAGTGGGGGTGCGGGTGGGTACGGGTCCACACAGACCTCACCTCACAAAACAGACCTCCTACTGACTATTCATGTCAATCAGCTGCAAGTATCGGCATTTTTCAGAAGCACTAAAGGCGCTATTCTGTTGTTTCTCGAGCGGTACCTTACTATTTGAGCCGAGAGTAGGTATACCTCAGACCTATGTTTGTCCTAATTGGACAATTATATTATACTGCATACTCAGGCCATTAGTACTTCTAGGGGCTACATATCCCCTGATACGCTGTGGCTGTTATGTTATACCAACCTGCCTACCCTCTCATCCTGTCACTTAAAGGGTGAGGGACTTATGTGGGCTAGGGGTCTATATTAACCCCACTACACGGCACCTACCTCTGGTTTGCGGAAGCGCTCGCATCAGCTGCTATATACCGGCAACTGAGATACATTCTCCGGCAGGAGTCAGTGCTCGTTCAATACCACCAGGTTAACCGGAGCCTGCATTGTATACCTACGAGTTACATGCCGATCTCAGAATCACTCCAATACGTTTATATCCTGCGCATGGTGCTTACGTATTACCTATTATGCACCACATGCAGCCTAAGTATTGCGGGGGTTCTCTCTAGTGCTTCATCCATGCCAAATACTTTTTAGATTTAACCTCTTAGTGTCAACACTGGACCTGTCTGCCCTACTATTCCCTTGTGAGGACTGTGAAGGTTGTTATCATAGACCTATTACCTTCCCTTTTGGAGATATAGAACTTGATTATACTATCCCCTGCATCTGTCCCACAGCCTAGCCACAGTACACATAAACTACGTTAGATGCTGGTACCTTATTGAAGGTCTACATCGCTTACTTATTTACTGAGCATACTTTGTAAACAAATTGTGGCTAAACGGCTCATGGGGCAGTATCCTAGTCAGTGTTTCACTCTGGGGTTATCCTCACAGATTGATACTCTGCTCAGCAGCATGACTGAGGTTTCCCTCTAGCTCAACACTTGATCATTTAATACAGGTAGTCACACATACAAGCCCTATCTCCGCATATCATGCCTGGATGTATCAATGTACATACCACACAGAGTCCACTAACACAGCGTGTCTAAATACACGCCCTGACACATTTATATTGTGATAAAACTTCATCTACTTAGTAGTCCTACTACGGCCCCTTTCCTATATCTATAGGCAGCTATAAGTATAGCATCAGATCCTGAATATCAATCAGGGATCTCCCTATGCACCATCAACCTAACTACCTACAGTTAGGTTATAAATGACACAGTCACGTGCTGTTTGATTATATAATTTTATTTTAACCCCCCTTTTTTTATTCATTGTTCATCAATAAGTATGTTAACAGTATGTTAACAGATATAATTCAGTTGTGATAGAGTGCTTATTTACTAGGTTCCTTTTTCTCTTGTATACATTCATGTCCCTACCTAGTTAACACCTCACCGTGGTTTACTACTCAAGCTGTGCGGGTGTTTTCTTTATGTGTAGCTATGTTATGGTTTAGCATGAAGAACTGTGTTATTATGTAATGTAATTTATATAATGTGTGTTAATTGTGTTTTGCAGTGCTGCCTGGAGGAAGATCTGACAAATTTAGGTCCCAGCCGGGTCGTTGGAATTCAACAGGGGGAGAATGTAGCCAGTTTAAAAATGGTATACAGTTCTCTCTCATGCTGGCAGTAAGCCTGGTAAATACACAAGATTGTCAGCATCAATCATGGAGGTTTGCCCTCACACCCTGGTGAGGTGTCATATGTATTCAAGGGGAGTGGTAACATACTCTGAGTCCACTGTTAGTGACATAAGAGGTGTGGCTATTCCCTAAGTTATATAAGACACAGCACTGTCTAAAGTTAGTGTGGTAACTAGGAGTTCAAGAGAGTGGTTCTATAGCAAGTAGTTAAAGTAATCAAGATCTGCAGCAGTAAGGCTGGCAGGGCCTACACTGTGTCCAGGGACCTGGCACAGGTGGTGATCTCCCTGGGGGGATAGGTGATCCAACTCCATTGGGAGGGCAGATTCTTCTGAAAGACGGTGCTGTGACAAGACGAGCGGCTGAGCTGACCGCTGTCAGGGGCAGTCTGCCTGAACCATCAATAAAGATGCCCTTATTTACAAGAACCCTCGTGTGTGAGTGTGAAGTTACTCCGCCGAGGAAGGCACCACAGAGGAGGTCCTCATCAGAATCATCTCCTTGCGGACGCAGAGATCCTGATGAGGTGGAGGCGCTGCACTGTATGTAGGTAGGACTCACGCACACTACCTCAGCTGCCTGTTTGGGTTGACATTCCCCATTCCAACATCATGCGGGAGACTCAGGAGTCCTGTAGCCAACAGGTGCACCACCAGACACAACCATGTAATGGGGACCGGTTAGACCACAGGGGCCAATCTGAGATTGGGTGGGTCAGGAGGGTCCAGAAACACCGTTACACATACAACAGCACAACACACACACACACACACACACACACACACACACACACACACACACACACACACACACACACACACACACACACACACACACACACACACACACACACACACACACACACACACACACACTACAGCCACAATAAAAAATGCAGCCACTTACTAAACTTTGCACTCTCCCCCCCACCTCTACACACAACACAGCACATCTACAACCCCCCCCCCCACACACACACACAATACTGCACCTCTATACACAACACAGCACCCCTACACACACAACATACACACACACACACAACACTACACCTCTATACACAGCACCTCTACACACAACAAAATGCAAGCAGCAACAATATGCTAAAAATATACAAAATGTATTCAAATATACAGAATGGTATTTACAGAGAACAGAAGCACAATGTTTCTGCAGTAGCTTTCGTCAAGAGCATATTGAACATATGTTTTTAAGTAATGATTGTGTTTAATTATATCTGATGTAATAAAGTTTTATTATTTTGTTCTAATTTTCCGGTCCTCATGGGTCATTTGACCGACTTACAGTAATAATTCTGGTAGACCTCTGTTGTCTTCATTATCAGTCCCAGCATTGAGTGCATTTATATGGAGAGTCTTTTGACCCTTTTGGATCAAATCTGATTAAACCATTTCATAAATAGGTAAGTTTCTTAGTTTTGTACATCTGACAACAGTATAAAAATGCTGAGTCTGTGCACTTTTTATTCTCTATATTTGAATACAATTAAACATTTCTTATATGATTCTTTAATTAGGAGCACTAATTATATTACCAGTAAACGAATGATACAATATGTGTAAAACATTCATTCAATTAGCCTATTCCCATATAAAATGTACACAGAATGATTGTATTAATACATTTTGGGGAAACTGTATATATAACTGTCATGATCCCAAATGCACACAGAATTGATTGCTTTAAAATCTGTATCTACTGACAAAGGGAAGAGCTCCAGGGGGCTTCGGGTGTGCCCTTCTTTCCATACATTTTACATGCTTGCTGATAGCCTTCTGGTGGAACTGGACCACTGTGGGGAGGGACTGTGGTGTGGGACATGCAGAGGGAGGAGAGCAGGTGCAGAATTAAATAGGGATTTAGATTGGTAACAAAGAAGGAGAGTTGGATGTGGGGGGAGATAGGAATAGGAAGAGGATGCTACATGCTGCTGAGAGAGGAAGAGGGCAGCTGGAGTCCCTGCAATCAGCAGTGACTATAAGCAGAGGTACTAGCTGCATAGTACAGGCTCAGCCTAGGCTGACGTCACCCGCCCTTCAGCAGCAGCAGCAGCAGCAGCAGCAGCAGGACCAGAAGAGATTGAATGCACACAACAGACGGGCAGCATCTCATCTCATTGCCATCCAAACCACAGCAACTGCAAGGCAAGAACACAAGCAACACAGGCAGCTCGTCCACTTCAGGTCTGGCTTCACCCCTTTCCAGCTGGATTCAGCCAAAAGGATAGAAGGAGGTGGTGAATGTGAAGAAAAAGAAGAGCAGAGGAATAAGAGGGATTTGCAAGTCCTTCCTTTCTCTACCTTATTGTTTGGAAGGCAGGTTTGGGGGGGTGGGGGAGAGAGGGTGTAGTTATCATCACATTGAAATCAGCAGCAGAAGCCACATGTAGGAAACATCTCTACCTCATGCTTGATCTTTTTATTTGTAGCAGTGATGCTCCTTGTTTCTCCTGTGAGGGTTGATATCACAATAGGAGCAACTGCAGGTTACCCAAATTGATTAGTTTTCTTTTTCTGCCTCAAGATGGGAATGTATTTTATTAGTTGTATTCCTACCTTTTTGCGATCACACAGGGTATAAGAGCCATAAAAGCCTGCGATGGGATCTTTCTGAGCATTATAAACACAAGACTGCAGCAGGTAATAATCAGTGACTGGTAATCTAGTCTGGTGGCACAGATCATTACAGGGAAAAACCAATGCAGCTTTTACTTGCTGCATGTTCATAAGCAAAAGGATTGTGACAGAAAAGGAAGGTACCCATTGTCAAGCAAGGTGCATTTCAAAGGTTTGGTTTGTCAGTGAGCTGGGAGAGATAAGACCATGGGCAGGATGCTGCAGATACTCTATGGCCAAGGAGAAGATTAGTAGCCTGCTGCTGCCTTAGGGCACACTATCCATCTCTTCTTTCGTCATCTTCCAGGTCTACAAGATCAAGCTGAGCCCTAACCCTCACCCCAGACCACCAACACTGTGGTCAAATATCACTTTAACTTTTTAGGTAAGAGCATCAGCTAATTTAACAAAATTTAATGAAACACTTTCTTCTCTTCCGGCACTTATGCTCACCTGTGTTGTCCTAAGTTATCACTGACCACAACGTGGGAGAATCGCCACCACTCAGGTACATAGGACGTAAAATATTTACATACACAACATACAAAATGACCCACTTGCAGGCTGGTCTGTCACCTGAGACATTGGAGAAAGCACGATTGGAACTTAATGAGAATCCAGACACCTTGCACCAAGATATCCAGGAGGTGAGGGACATGGTAATCACAAGGCCAGACATAGGTTTCCTCAGGACAGATGATGCTTTCATCTTGAGGTTTTTGCGGGCCAGGAAGTTTAACCACTTTGAGGCTTTTCGCCTGTTGGCCCAATACTTTGAGTACCGCCAGCAGAACCTGGACATGTTCAAGAACTTCAAGGCCACAGACCCAGGCATCAAGCAAGGGCTCAAGGATGGTTTTCCTGGGGTACTCTCCAACCTTGACCACTTTGGCAGGAAGATCCTGGTGTTGTTTGCAGCCAACTGGGACCAGAGCAGGTAAAGTTGGTTTGGGAGTGGACTAATATATACAAGAGTGACAAAGTACTTATATCTTTACATTATAAGGTATGAAATTGGCATTAAACTATCATAGGGAAGCATAAACAAATGGATAGGTCAGGTAATACCAAAGCCTGGAAGGCCCCAACATAAGCAATTTTATTATAGAATTATAGTATTTTCTGTTTGTACACTTTTACCAAGCAGTCCCCAGAAAGATTACTATTTAGTTAAACTAAAACTCTCAAATAAAATCATCCCTATCTGTTTTGCCAAGTTGATTTTGTATGGAGCTGGCTGTATATCTCTGTTGGCTTTCTGAATGGGATAATACATTATTATTGGAAGCCTGTGGTTGTGTTATATCGTGTTGGGTATGCTGAAAATTAGGATTAGATAATGCACATTATTGCATTAGATAAAATACTGGGAAACTGTCCACTGTCTTACAGTTTTCCTATAAGTGCAACATATCTTTAAATAGCGCAAATCGTGTATGTTGAACTAAACACAGTAGACAGGCACCATTCATATCCCAAATAGATTGCAATTTAATAGAATAATTTAGGGTCATGCCCACCTGTCACAGGTCACAAACTGGAGTCTACAACTTCAGAGATTCATACTTCAGCAGTGTAATCCTGAAAATAAGAATATAAGAAAAGTAACCACTACTTTAGGGCAATATAATCCAGTAATGACTGATGAAATCAGCTATCACTGGAGAGATACCGCAGTCACACAACTCTTAATATAGAAGTTGACAAGTCTAATTGCGAGTTCAAGTTATGGTTTCGTTATAATAATCATCCTTCTCCTACTGTATCTACGCACATAGGATGTGCACAGCAGTGACAGCACGTCAGTATCCTTATGAGCTTTCTGAATCTCCTGGAATAAGACATGTGACCATTTCAATTGGTAGGTGGAGATGAATAACTTTAAACTGAGCATCAAAAACCCAGCAGGCTCAAGAAACCCCCAAAACCCACCACATTTTATATATATATATATATATATATATATATATATATATATATATATATATATATATATATGTATGTATGTATGTATGTATGTATGTATGTATGTATATATATATATATATATATATGTATATATGTGTACATATATATGTATATATATATGTATATATGTGTATATATATGTATATATGTATATAAGTGTCAAAAGGAGGATCTTTTAACTGCTGAAGTACCTGCTTACTTAAATCCATCAGCCTTCAGATAATCTCTTTACAGTTGATTGGCAGGTGATATGAGGCTCCTTGGCTGTGACTGATATGTAAGCAGGTTACTTTAAGACACATTGCTTGAAGTGAGATGCACATCTTTGTTATTGGATGCCATTATGATTCAAACAGTATGAGAGTCTATTGCACTCAAAGCAGTTTTATAAAGAATGCATTTTATTTGATTTCAAACACAAATATAGATCAATAATTGATCTAAGGTTGAAGTAGCTCATCCATCTGCTATATGATGACAATGAAAAGAAAAAAAAACAGCAGCACAATATAGTGTGGGGGCTTAGGACTTCTGCAAGGATCAGTTCTAAAAATAAAATCATGGGCCACCATGTCTACCATTGTAATAATAGTATTACAATTAAATTATGATATTCCCAATAAATTCCAAAATGTAAATGCAAAATCCTATCTGAAAATACCACAAAAGATGCAAATTATAATGTTTAGTTTGAGCTAATAAATCAGAATAACAGAGAGGTGAATGCTGCAGTACTGTAGCTCCACTGCTGCAACAATCAGTGCTGAATGACAATTCACAATAACCTGAAAAATCAATGTATATATTTGAATGACTAACTGGGATTGGTGATTCAAAGTGTTAAGATTTATGACCACTTACAGTACATGTAATTCATAAATTTGAGACAAAGCAGGTACACTACTAACTAAACTAAAGTCATGATGCTATAATTTGGAATCCTTGAGGTAAAGGTATTTTAAACATGAGAAAACACAGATAGCAGCTACAATAATTTCTGCATAGCATTGTATAGCTGGCAGGTTATAAAGTATATAGGTTTGTTCTTTTGTCAAACTTGCAGTTATACTGTACATCCAATGGTTGTCCCTCATTTTCTGAGGTAACATAGTAACAAAAGTATATGATTGTCCCTCATGGGGCAAATATGTCAGACTTTGTAGGTTTTTAGTACCCAGAATTTAACACATTGGTGGGCAACATGATATACAGCAAGGGCCACACATAATCTATTGCAATATAACCGCTCTGTATAACTCCTCTTATTGCCACATACAACCCCTCCCTATAACTCTTCCAATTGTCCTATATAACCCGTCTGTATAATATCTGTCTAACTTGCCTTGTCTCTTTCTATCCCTGTGGTGATCTCTTTCCCCTCTCTGTGCTGATTTCTGTCCCCCTCTATATCTCTCTGTGCTGATCTCTCTTTCCCTGTATTGATTGCTCTTTCTAACTGTGCTGATCTCTCCCATCTCTCCCTCTCTGTGCTAATCTCTCTTCACTCTCTCCCACTGGGCTGATCTCTCTCCCCATCTCTCTGCTCATCTCTCCCTCCCTCTTTCTCTCTGTACTGATCTCTCCCCCATCTCTCTCTCTCTCTGTGCTCATCTCTCCCCCCTCTGTCCGTCACTCTCTCCCCTTCTCTCGCTCTCTTTGTACTGATCAATCTCTCCCCTTCTCTCTTTGTGTGCTAATCTCTCTCTCCCTGTCTCTCTCTCGGCCTCTGTAACTCACCGTGATACAGTCGCCATGGAAATGCAGCATCAAATGACACTGTAGGGTCATTTGACCCCCATCGCCATGGCAATGCAGCATCAAATGATGCCATGGGATCATGTGATGTGGGGTCACATGACCCTGTGGCGTCATTTGATGCCGGCACACAGCTAAGGGGGTGCGCAAGCACTCGGGGAGAGCCGGCAGGCGGGCGCAGCACCAGACGTTTGCGCATCCCTTCTCAACCCCTATATCTCTCTCTCTCTGCTTATCTCGCACTGCCCCCCTTTTCTTTCTCTCCCCACCTTTTTTCCGTCATTCTCTGCTATACCTGTAGCTCCTTCCCTGTTTTTGCCTCTGCCCACGTTTGTACATCCACCCCTGTGTGCTCCACTGACAAACTACGGTTGGTAGCCGTAGGGGAAGCCATGCCTGTTTCCCACCAATAGTTTAACAGTGCTGCTCAACTCCAGTCCTTAAGACTTCCCAACAGGTTAGGTATTCAGGATATCCCTGCTCAAGCACAGGTGGCTCAATCTGAGCCACTGAAGCAGGAATATCCTGAAATCCTGACCTGCTGGGGGCTCTTAAGAACTGGAGGTGAGAACAACGGGTTTAACACATATCTACACTTCACAGCTACATTAGGTGCCTCTCCACAGAACCCAGACTTCCCTGTACTACTGCTCACATTTTCATATTTCCTAGAGTAAATGATTCCCTTCATTCCAGAGTAACACTGAAAACGATCTGACCATATTATCTGCCACAGAAAGTACTATACTACCAAATCTTTCCCTTTGCAAAATTCTTCCAACAAACCCAGCACACACTAGTGTAGATTAATTTTTCTTAGTTTTTCCTTCCCTGTTCTTCCACTACGTATTTCCCACTAGTTCCCCTCACAATGATATTATCCACACCTCTCACTTATTGTATCGATTTTCCCAATACTGCACGTTTGCTTTCTATAAACTGATGCTCTTGTAATCACCATACTACTACAGTACAGTAGATGCTAACAGTTTCCCTAACACGCAGTATAATTTAATGTACAGTATTACATACAGTAAGACAAAAACCAAAAATGAATATTCATGTCTCACAGAGGTTCCTCAATCTCCATTCAGATATTGGGTGTGGACATACCCTTTTACTTTTGGCTTCTCTTGGTTTCATTTCATGCGCTCCTATTTTTTGAGTTTTCATACCCTTTTACATACCTCACAAAACCCTTATTAAGTAGGAACTTTCAACCTTTGGCAGCTTTTGCAAGACAATGTTAAGAAAGTTAATGTAGCACTTTTTAAATACAAGATACTGCACTGCACTGTGAAGAAAACGGGAAAAAATGCGAAAACAATTACCATCATGTATACTAAAAGTATAAGTTTGTAGGGAAGATTTACAAGTGAGCAAAACATTGGTCTTATGGTATCTCTAGTAAAACAAGGCTTGCTGTCAAGTATCTTGTCAATGAGTCATTCGTGCGGTGTGGTGTGTATTAGTCCTGTTTACCATTCAAAGTTCAATTTAAAATCATTAAAACAAGCGCCAATAACACCCAAGAGCATAGCACAACAAAAGTTAATAAATACAAACAGAATTAAAATATATAGTGTTTGCACTCACAATCTATTTCTTTTGTATAAAGCCTTAAGTGAAAAGGTCCATAGCTAGGGGTTCGTGTGTTGTCCATGCCTGGCTACATCCGGAGTCTGTCTTGAGTGTTCACTCCAACGCTTCCATCTCAGGGAATCACTGAATGTAGCTGACAGGCATCCCAATGCTTGGCACCTGATGCCACCACTATCACCTGGATCCAAAATGGCGACCAGCATGTTTTTCCATTCCTATGATGGCTTAATCAAGGGTCTTCGGGACTGTCTATGGATACATTAGGGGGTTTAACATACTGTATCTAATAATAATAATGAAATACGTCTTTTGCACACTTGGGTATGTAAAAGAACCTTTCCTGGATTATTTTATTAATTCAGTAGGCTATGTAGGCCATTTTACTCTTTCATCAGTTTATGTTGTTGTTTAATGCTTAGAATTACATAACCCCTTCACTGCCAAAGGAACAAGTGACACATTGCTCTGAAAATAAAAAGTATACTGTACTTCTCTTTGAGAACAAAGGCAGCATTCAGTGTACTCTCACTGTAGTAAACCTAATTCTGTCTGGTTTTGGTGTGTACTGCATCATTGTAATGGGATGCATTTTTGGGGGATCAAAAAATGTAACTGAAGAACCCTTCTTTATAAGTAAGAAATATGAAAGAGGTAATGATATTGAAATACAGGCTTTATGTAGCAAAAAATAGTTATTTGGAATAGATTTCAGGCTTTCATACCGCATTAAATAATATGGGGATTTGAAGAGATGGGTTTTGCAATGCTTAGTTTTTCAAAAGTTGCTGGAGTTAAAATAAAATGATTCCATTTCAAATTAACCACTCCAAATGTCAGTATGAATTATTATGTAACACAGTTCTCCCCCCTCCCCCCCAATCGCAGATAGGGTGCATGTGAGGGGAAAGCTATAAGTATTACCTAGTGTGGTGCTTTACCTGTTAGGCTCACAGGAGGCCTGAGCCTCCGCCAGTGAGAGCCTGGGGTGTATCCTCTGGAACAACACTAAATGGTGCAGCGCCTCCACCTGCGATGGCTACCAGCAGAGCGGGAGTTGTTCCTCGCAGGACACATTCAAATGAACACATACACTTGATGTAAAATAGCAACAGTCTATACTGTAACAATATGAATACTCTTATCACTCTATAAACTCCATAACTCTATAATACTAATGGCACAACTACCCAAAGCGCCACGCATGGCGCAACCCTCCACCGTGTCCCCACACCCAAACTCCAAGTGTGTGGTGACAGCGCGGCCACTAGAGTGATAATGTTATAGTTGGTGCACTTTGGGTGTAGGGTTACCTGCCGAGCGCTCCTGCACTCGGACCAGCAGACAATCTTCACAAAGGATCCGCAGACGCAATGCCTTCCACGACGTCCCTCCTGGGCGATCCCACCCAGATAGATATGACAGTCTCTGCACTTGCAGAGAGTGATTCCCTGCAATCACTGGCCAGGATATTGCTCTTCCTGGCTGGACCCTCACTTGTCTGGGTTCTACAGTACCCTGTCCCTATCTAAGGGCAGTCCCTGTAACAACCACAAGCTGAGGTGATTGGGGCCTAGCTGGGGCCTAAGGGGGATTTCTGGCATAGTGCATGAGCTACTGGCTCCATACACATACCCACCCTCCCCTGTCTGTGACCCAGCTTCAACTAACTCACTCACTGCAGCACACAACAATGTATCCTTTCCTACAGGGGAAGTTCTAAGCCCTATTGGCTGCTGTTGCATCACATGTGCTCCATCCCCTGGGTCTCCTGGGAGTTGTAGTTCAACATGGGCCTCTTTAGCATTGGGGCTGCATGCGCGATCTGCACTGCGCATGTGCAAACTTCTAATGGCCGCCGCTGCCAACTGCACATGCATGACTGTGGGCCATCCCTGCAGTATGGAGCGCCTCTGCTGCCACTTCTCCAACACCAAAATGGCCGCAGCATCGCATCTGCTCATGCGCAACCCTCCGCACATGCGGGGACACAGCCAAGATGGCGGTGCCCTGCCTCCAATGCCGCCGGGAGCCCCCAGCGACTCGATCGCCCCGCAGCAGCAGCCCCCACCGGAGCGAGGGTCAGGGGGACAAAGGGGGACCCTGCTACAATTAATTAGATGAAAGATATCCATCCATAACCTAAACATAACAAATATTTTAAAACTTCACAAATAAAGGAATGTTTCATATCCATGAAGTGCTTCATAAACTATTACATAGAGCAGTGGTACTTAACCGTTTATAGACATGGGCACCCCTGAATGATTTTTAACATCTCGGAGGAACTCCTGCTCATCAGACCTCACTCGTCCCCTTTTTGCACACACACACACACACACACACACACACACACACACACACACACACACACACACACACACACACACACACACACACACACACACACACACACACACACACACACACACACACACACACCTTTAAACAGAAAATCAAGCTTGACAGAGGCCAAGGGCCTTGAAACATTGCTTGACATTTTCTGTGTATAGCAATGTGTGTCTGCCTTTGTATTCTTCTGGATGTGGAGACTTAACCAAACGATTTTTTTCTTTTGTACCACTGATGAGCACATTTTAAACTGAGGAAATTCATAAGCAACACGTCTGAATGAGTGTCCCTTATTTTATTTATCACTTTTTTCTGTTACTTTTTTCTGTTTTTGAATATATGCTGTTTTTTCATTTATATTCATATACTGATTTACATATGTTTAATTGTGAATGGATGTCCAACACAGGATTTTTTGATGACTGGTAAATAGCTATTTTAATGCTGGGATGAAGAATTACCTTAAGGCAGGGTTTCCCAAACTTTTTTTTCCGTGACCCGGTTATTTTTCAACTTCTCTTTCGTGACCCACTAAAATTTTTATCACCTATAATGGCCTATAGGGCCTGCACAGACACACACACAGCCACTGATACACACACACACACACAGCCACTGATACACACACAGACACACACACACACACACACTGACAGACACGCAGCCACTGACACACACACTGATACACACACAGCAACTGATACACACACACACAGCCACTGACAAACACGCAGAAACTGACACACACGCAGCCACATAGAGACACTGCTACACACACACACACTGATACACACACAGAGACACTGCTACACACACACATACACTGATACACACACACACTGATACACACACACACTGATACACACACACAGACACTGATACACACACACACACACACACACTGATACACACAGACACTGATACACAGACACTGATACACACACACACACTGATACACACACACACACTGATACACACACACACACACTGATACAGATACACACAAACACACAGCCACTGATACACACAAACACACAGCCACTGATACACACACTCTGATACACACACACACAGACATTGAAACAGATACACACACTCACACAGCCACTGATACACACACACACTCGCTCTCCCCTATACGCACACAGACACAAACAGTGAATTACAGGCAATGACGGATGTGAGTGACTGGAGGGGGGGCCGGGGACTTGGTGGGTGGAAGGGGGGGAACTGGGACTTGGTGGGTGGGAGGGGGGGAACTGGGACTGGGTGGGTGGGAGGGAGGGGGGGACTGGGTGGGTGGGAGGGAGGGGGGAACTGGGACTGGGTGGGTGGGAGGGAGGGGGGAACTGGGACTGGGTGGGAGGGAGGGGGGAACTGGGACTGGGTGGGACGGAGGGGGGAACTGGGACTGGGTGGGTGGGAGGGAGGGGGGAACTGGGACTGGGTGGGTGGGAGGGGGGAACTGGGACTGCGTGGGTGGGAGGGAGGGGGGAACTGGGACTTGGTGGGAGGGAGGGGGGAACTGGGACTGGGTGGGTGGGAGGGAGGGGGGGACTGGGACACTTGGGTGGGTGGCAGTGACTGGGTGGGTTTGTGGGAGACGGTGGGTGAGTGACTGGGTAGGTGACAGTGACTGGGTGGGTGGGAGACAGTGACTGGGTGGGTGGGAGACAGTGACTGGGTGACAGTGACTGGGTGGGAGAGAGTCACTGGGTGATAGTGACTGGGTGGGTAGGTGACAGTGACTGGGTGGGTGACAGTGACTGGGTGGGTTGACTTACCTTGCCACAGGACGCTTTCCCCTGCTGCCCCCGATATCCCCTGCTGCCCGGGATGGGAGGTGGGCTTGGGGGCACGGGAGGTGGGCTTTGGAGGGGGTGCCATGGGAGGTGGGCTCGGGAGGGGGTGCCATGGGAGGTGAGCTCGGGAAGCTGGCCGCGGGGGGAAGCGGGCCGCAGTAGGAGCTTGTACTTCCCCCTCCGTCCCAAATAACGTGCGGGCCGCAGAGGAGCTGGTACTTCCTCCTCCATCCCACGTAACATGCAGGCCGCAGAGGAGCTGGTACTTCCTCCTCCGTCCCACGTTGGGAGTGGGGGGGAGGAAGGGAGCGGGCCCTACTTGCCCTGCGCATGCGCGCGGGACCGCGGGGGGAATCGCCACCATTTTTTTTAACTTGCGCGGGGGGGGGGGGGGGGACGGGGTTGACGGGAGGATGGGGTTGACGGGAGACACCGGGCGGCCAGCCTCGCTGTGACCCGGCAATTTTGGTGCCATGGCCCGGTGCCGGGTCGCGACCCACCATTTGGGAAACGCTGCCTTAAGGTCTTTTTAGTTTGTATCAGTATATGTTTAGACGTTTAGAAACATTTTGAGAAATATAATCCCTTTAGTGATTGATGTACCTGTAAGACACTATCAATGGTACATTCCTAACAGTAAAATCATTGGCAGATTTTATATGATGTAAATATAGCGTAATAGGTACGTGGTTTACTTTTTTGTTAGTGCATCAGATGTCATTAAAAGAAATCTGCACTGTGTCACAATAAAACTTGTTTTTTTAATATTTTTTTTGTGTGTGAAATAAAGGGCCTCCTATAGAATATTATTTTCATATTTTCTTTGTTTGTTCAATAGTGTTAGTGCTACAAGTATAATGTGCATGGGCTTATATAGCGTTTGGACACATCTGAAGAAATATGATAATGCAGCCTTGTTAGACAAGGCATACTTTTGTTAAAGAAGCTGTCCAAAACAAGGTATGACTACTTAAAACTACAGCACCATACTAAACATTTCAGTATTTGGCAAATAACAAGCAGATAGAATGTTATGTTCCCAATGTATTACATTTAAAAAAAAATTGCTTACAGTATATATAGTACAGTAAATGCATTTGGATGAGCATATAGACAACAAGTTATTACATAGTTACATTGTAGATGAGGTTGATAAAAGACACAGTATGTCAATCAAGTTCAAACTATGCTAAATGTAGGCGACAGATACTTTATCCTATATTTGTATTTACAGTATGTTGATCCAGAGGAAGGCAACCAAAAAAAACCCAGTGGAAATATCATCCAATGATATCTTATACGGGGAAAAATAAATTCCTTCCTGAGTCCAAGTAATGGTGATCAGATTTCTTCCTGGATCAACATCCCACACGTTTACTTATTTGGTATATCCCTGTATACATTTCCTTTCTAAAAATATGTTCTTCCCTTTTTTGAAGATATCTATTGTATCTGCCATCACTGTCTCCATGGATAATGAATTCCATATTCTAACTGCCCTTACTGTAAATAACCTTTCCTTTAATTCAACCTAAAGGTATGACCCCGTGGCATTTGTACTGCCCTTAGGCTGAATAGTTATTTTGAAAGCTCCTTGCATTGTCCCTGAATATATGTGTACATAGTTATCATATTCCCTCTTAGATGCCTCTTTTCTAATGTACACAAATCTAATTTAGCTAGCTTCTCCTCATAAGTCATATTTTCCAGCCCTTTTATTCATGTGGTGGCTCTTCTTTGCACTTTTTCTATTTCCATAATGTCTTTGTTATGGAATGGTGCCAAAAAAAGGTTAGTTTGGCACAACCTATCCTTTCTAAATCCATGCTGACTATTGCTAATCATTTTATATTCCATTGGGTATTATTTGAATATTATCCAGTACTTAACCTTCAAGTAACTTCCCCACTATTGATGTTAGGCTTACAGGTCTGTAATTTCCTGGTTATGATCAAGCTCCCTTTTTAAATATATGCACCACATCTGTTTTACACCAATATTGTCATACTGAGCCTGTGAAAATGGAGTCCTTGAATATTAAATGTAATCTATTTTGCAATTGATTCTTCCCTGGTAAATACAGAGGCAAAGAATTTGTTTAATACCTCTACTTTTTCCTTATCTCCAATAATTTACAATGAAATAACCCTATTTTTTCTTTCTAATAATTTTGTTATTAAAGTACTTAAAACATTTTTTTAGCTTACTTTCTATTGCAATCCTTTTTTTAATTTTCAGTTTTTGCTAATTTGATTGCCCTTTTGCAACTTTTGTTGCATTCCTTATAATTCTGATATGATGCCTCGTCCCTTCTGACTTTAAGAATCCATAGTAAATGTCTGCCTCTTCTTTTCCATTTCCTACCCTACCTGTTTATTTAGCCACATTTGTTTAGACTTGTTTCTTTTATATTTATTACCTAAAGGGTAAACACGGAGAACTGTGCTTTTCTAACAATTTTTAAAGATTGCCCATTTACAGTAGCTTTCACATTTGTCCCTGCAAAAACATCATCCCAATGTATTCCTTGTAGACTATTCCTTAATTTATTAAAATCTGACTTTCTAAAATGTAAAGTCTATTTTGAAACCCATATAATCTGTTTTTTGATAATGTATTTCAAATGAGACCATGTTATGATCACTGTTACCCAAATGTTCCCAGACATGAATATTTGCTATTACTTCTACGTTGTTTGATATTACCAAATCCAGTATTGTCCCTCTCCTGGTTGGTACTCAATAATTTGGGTCATGTAATTGTCTTTTAGAACCCCCAAAAACCTATTTCCTTTTGTTGTAATGCTAATCTCATTGCCCCAGTCTATGTCTGGATAATTAAAATCACCCATTATGCAAACATGACCGCATTTTGGTGCCTTCTCCATTTGCAAAAGTATTTTGACTTCTTCAATCTCACAGATATTTGGTGTTTTGTAGCATATCCCTACAAACATTTTCTTTGTACTTTTACCTGCGAATTTCTATCCACAAGGTCTCAACATTTTCATCATCCCTTCCTAAACATAATATTTCCCTTATAATGGGGTTTTATATCGTGTTTAACAAATAAACATACTCCACCTCCTCTTCTATTTGCTCTATCCTACCGAAAAAGGGAATAACCCTCTAAATTAACTGCCCAGTAATGAGTTTTATCCCACCATGTTTCAGTAATGCCTATGATATCATACTGCTCACTTGTAGCTATTAATTCAATCTCAGAGAGATAATCCAAGGATTTGATGCGGAGCACAGCTGCAAAGATGGGGCCAGCGCCAATGTAATGAGGTTAAAAAATATATTTATTTGTGGACATAGTAACGGGGAACAAAGATACACACTCTGACGCGTTTCAGGCAAACGCCCTTTTTCAAAGAGTAAATTCGCGTCTGATCATACTCACAGTCTTATAGATGATCCCCCGCCTCCAATCACCGATGACGCAGTATGAAATTGGCGTGAAAAATACACAGACTGACCCTATTGGAAGGAGCCGTCTTCCAATCAGCTATCTGAGATGGAAGGTGCGTCCATCTTCATAGTCTATGTCTTCTAACCATATAGGAAACCAATTCGCTGCTTTATACTGCTGCGATACACTTTATTCGAGCAAATACCCAGTATGTACCTGGCAGATACCTGGAATGCGCCGCTCCTCACCTCTGACAAGCCCCGTTGTGTTTGCCTTCCCAGCCATGGTTCATGCCTGGCTAACGGGCGGCTGATCTGTTAAATGATAATGATTAGGATTTAATAGGCTGCAATGCTTCGCGTGTCTACCAGATGGCATACATTCATGAATTGTAATGCAGTATATATATATATATACTGTGCAGTATTGCAGCCAGCGGGAATAAAATGCTTCAATCCCTGCCTGGAAAATAACGCAATGCACTCGGGCAGAAAACAGTCACAAACCTCAATACACCCGAGTATACCCGAATTCGTGGGACTAGTCGAGCTCGAATAAAGTGTGTCGCCAGTGTAATATGTTTGTTTGTCATTAGATGTTGTTGTATGAATTTTATGTATTTCTTGTTCTATTCTGTCTATGTTAGCAATATAGATCTACTCCCGTTGGGTCTGTATATGATCCCCCGTCCACACGGGACGCAGCTTCCATCTCAGATAGCTGATTGGAAGACGGCTCATTCCAATAGGGTCAATCTGTGTATTTTTCGCGCCAATTTCATACTGCGTCATCGGTGATTGGAGGCGAGGGATCATCTATAAGACTGTGAGTATGATCAGACGCGAATTTACTCTTTGATAAAGGGCGTTTGCCTGAAACGCGTCAGTGTGTATCTTTGTTCCCCGTTACTATGTCCATTAATAAATATATTTTTTAACCTCACTACATTGGCGCTGGCCCCATTTTTGCAGCTGTGCTCCGCATCTAATCCTTGGATTATCTCTCAGCTATGACTGACTGGCGTGATGCACGCAAACATGAGAAGCTGCCCTATGTGAGTATTATCTCTCCCCCATTATATAGGGGGAGAAATTGACCATTATCAGTGCCATTGCTGAGATATTCTGTCCGGTGGAGTACTACACCAGATTGTCATACACTTATACAGGTATTTGTCTCACATCTATGGACAGTCATGGCTAAATGAACTCTCACTCTACATGGTTTGCGCTGGGTCTAATACTTCACTAGACATCATTTGGCTTCTTCAATACACTATAATGTGTTTCTATCAAAAATGTATCTGAACTATATGTTTCCACCACACTGAGCACTGTTACCTGGAACTTGCTTCTAACTATCTATTAATTCAATCTCCCACATTTTATCTCTCAATCTTGCATTGGCAATCATGCATTTAAGTTTTTTTCTCGTTTGTACTTTTATCTTATCTGCTCCTACTTTTAATCTCCTTCAACCATTTTAACATCCTCCCCCCTAGCACAGAAGAACCCTTTTCATTAAGGTGCATTCCATCCCTCTCAGAAAATAAATCCTGGTGCTCTAAAAACCTCAAACCCTCCTTCCTAAACCACTTTCTTAGCCATGCATTAACCTCCCTTTTCTCCAACTGTCTCCATGGGGTAGCGCATGGTACTGGTAGTATTTCAGAAACTACTACCTTGGAGGACCTTGCCTTAAGCTTACGGCCTAGATCCCTGAAATAATTTTTTAGGACCCTCCATTTTTCTCTAACTTTGTCATTGGTGCCAACATGTACCAAGATCACCAGGTCAGTCCTATCCCCTAGCCCCTCCCAACAATCTGTCTACCCAATCTGCAATGTGTCGAACTCGAGCCCTTATACCATAAACAATCTTTCTTGGTCAATGAGTATCCTGAGTCCCCACTGTAATGGAAGACCCCTCCCCCCTCCCCTGCCTTGCCATTCTTGCCCTCATATCCCCAATATCTTCACTCAATCTGGCAAATCTATTGTGATGGATCCACTCAGAACTGGCCTGCCTCTTCCCCCTGCTTCCCCTTCTGTTACCCAGCTACCTACCTGGTCCTGTCCTCACTCACAGCTTCACCCTCTGCACCACTAGTCAAAGACAAGGCCTGCTCAGCTAGCATTAAAGTCCTTTTAAGATTGTCAATGTCCCTCAATGTTGCCAGTTGCTTCCTCAGACAAGCAACCTGAGACTCCAAAGAGACCACAGGCTCACACTTCCCACAGCGGTATGCTCCCAGAAACAGCTGCTCCAAATGCACATACTGCTGCGGCAGCTTTTATTCTAACAAATCGCCGGTTTTTCCCTGGCTTTTTCCTGGAATGCGACACTCTTCACCTAGCGCATGCTGCGTTCATTTTGCGTTCCCAGCCACAAGTCATGCGCGGCTGACGCGCGGTTGATGCGTTTATTGAGAATGGTTCGGATTTAATAGGTTGCAATTCTTCGCATGTCCGCCAGATGGCAGATATTCATGAATTGTAATGCGCATGCTCTTCAGTAATGTGTCGACTTGCAGGTGTTTCGTTTAAAAAAGATACCACAGTGTGCTATTGTAACTTGGCCTTGAGACTGAAGGAAGAGGTTGCAAAAATGTATCAATTTAGGCTTTTCATATTAAAGAAAGACAAAGACCAGTTTCGGTTACAGTATTCTCCAGAGACCCGCCCGCCATGAGTGTTCAAGTGCAGTCCGCTTTCCAAAAACCCGACAGAAGTTACGCGTATTTGATATGGGCCGCGATTAATGCAACAGAGGATAAGATGGCAACAGTTGTTCAAATTTATCAGTATTTTATCGAAAACTATGACTTTTACAAATTTTCGCCAACTCCTCATACGTGGAAGCGTGCAATAAGGAAAAGGTTATGTAGCGATCCCTTTTTTTTATAGTATTGAGCCACAATTTGTTGGAGGGTATTGGTGTGTATCACTGGCTTTTTCCTGTATCTATGATCATGATGACGGCAGAAGGCGAAGGGTCATGTTAAAACCAACTAAGAAACGATAGTCGCTGCCAAGCAATGCACCAGCACCGGCTTCCAATGACGGTCCCGCCGTCAGTGACAACCCTGAGCCTGAGCCGGATTTCGCGTGCAGTTTCGATCAAGCTTGCATGTACCTAAGCAATTTCCAGCCTCATCAGCTGACTACAGGTGGACTAGTCCCGCTGCAAACTATCGACGTGGATGATCAAGAACGCTGGACTGGCAGTGGACCGGCGCTGGCGCCAGCTGAATGGGAAATTCTATGGTGAGTATTGTTGCCGTATTGTTTTCTGTGTTTTTTTTATTTTGACAATACAGTATCAATATCGGTGCGATTCAAAAGTCAAGCGATTCTCCTGTAAGCAATATCATTGGCTGAGTGGCTTTTACAGTACTGTACTGCAGATACTGAACAATTGGTGGAACACTAGGCGCATGCGCATTGGAACCTTCTTGAAACGCATACAGTATGCGTGTCATTACATCGACGGTAGGCGCATGCGCATGTGAACAGGAGACGCCCCCCGAGAAAATTATTGGTGGGACTGGCTGGGAACTTCTTAAGGGGGCTGACCATTACAGTAAAACTTTTCTTTTTGTTTTTCCTCAGAAAAGAAAATGGCTAATGGAGGGATTTCGATGGATAATATCGCTTTGTGTAACAATGCCTGCACATTGCTGAATCGGATTTAAAAACCCACGTACCGGAGTCTACAGTTTAGTTGCCGTTGTTATTGATTAGGATAGAATACTGTACCTGAAACAGTATGCTGAAGTTTTCCGGCCGTACAGTATACTATACAATACTTTTTTATATACAGTACAGTATACTGTGTAATAAACCCGAAAAAATAAAAACTATGCATTTATTCTATATGTATCACATACATTATGTGTCTTCTACAGTATACAGTGCCAGTATATACTGTACAGTACAGTTTGTGTCTTCTATTTTTTTTAATACTCTTATACTGAGCATGCCTACAGTATACAGTGCAGTATGCCTCGACATTCTAGAAACACTGTATTTTGTTACAGTAGCAAAGGAGCAAATGGAACAATGTAAAACAAATCAACATGTTCTTTTATTGGTGGAGTAAGTACAAAAACATTTATTTACAAATACTGTACAATGTAGAAACATTTTAAGTGTACAGCAATTCAAAACATCAACAGGTGTATGGTTTACTGCTACATTTGTGAAAACATTTAAGTCAGTCAGTATGGTTTACAGTCACATGTTTTAAAAACAAATTCTTTATTCATAAAATAAGCAAAACACAACATCACCTTTATTAAAGAACGGCAAGTCAAAACATATACTGTACAGTGGGATGGTGTGCAAAACAGTCTGCACCAGTTCAGTCCTTGAGGGCAGCAAACAGGGCGGGTTTTCAGGGTAACCTTTGAAAACCGTGCCTGTTTGCGGCCCCCAGGGACTGGAATTGTGCATGTCCTGTGTGTGTAGACAGCAAGTTAAAACATTTATGTATAAATACAAGTAAAAAAACACACAACAACATCTCCTTTATTTAAGTACAGCAGGTCAAAACATGTACAGTACAATACAGTTCAGCACAACAGTATGGTCTTACCTGTGATTACAAAAAAAACTTAATTCATAAAATACAGTATACAAACGAAACATCTCCTTTATTAAAGAAACATATACAGTACAGTAGGATGGTGTGCAAAACTGTCAGTCAGACCTGCACCACTACAATCCTCGAGGGCAGCAAACAGGGCAGGTTTTCAGGACAACCTTGAAAACAAGTAAAAAAACACACAACAACATCTCCTTTATTTAAGTACAGCAGGTCAAATCATGTAGAGTACAATACAGTTCAGCACAACAGTATGGTCTTACAGAAAGTCCTCCACATTGTCCGTCCATGGCCGATTCCTTGCATTGTGCAAATCACCATTAATGCAGTCTCGAACGCCTTTCATTACAGGATCTGTAATTGGATAAAAGCGCCGCATTTCATCCCGAATGTTCTTTCTTAAATTGGCAGGAAGCGCCTTTTTTACGCGATTTCCGTCGTAGTTCACTTTGAAGGCCCAGTCGCAGTACAACGAGTAGGGAACATGGTGCTTAAAAAGTAACAAGGCATACTTGTGGGGTGCACCCGCACTCAACACCCTATCCTTCTCCCTGAACGCCGGTGGCAGATCGCACAGGGTGATGTTGGGCACCGTATCGATGCGAGCGACTGTAGGTCTTTTGGGAGCGGGTGTGCTTGAGGCGACGGGCGATGGTAGGTTGTCTGGGAGGAAGCTTTCCTCCGGTCTTGGTCGCCGTGTTGTCTCCTGGCGTGGTCTTGACGGGGTTGTCATGTCCTCCTCAATGGCATACATGTACACTACATCTTCTGGTGGAGGGGGTGCGCTTGGTGATGAAAGGGGGTCGAAGGTCCCATTCATCACATCCATGTCACCCCCCTGCTCCAGCGTCGGGGAAATGGGCATTAACACCGAGCAAATAATGTATGCCCGCTATGTCAGCCCCTATCTTCTCCATCCGTCGATCCATCCGTTGATCCATATCTAGCATCCGTTGATCCATATGTATCATCAGTTGATCCATTTGTAGCATCCGTTGCTCCACATTTAGCATTGTCTCCAGAAGCAGATCTATCTTTGCTAGCACAATAGAATTTTCGGGGAGATCCACAGTTATCCCATTCAGCATCCGGTCTGACGAGCTGCTCCTTGTGCATGGCGTGTGAACATCTGGGTGGATGGGTGCAACGGAGGATGAGATGGGGGTTCCATGGAGAGAAGTGGCAGTGACGTCGAAGAAGAGTGGAGGAGGTGACCTGTGGATATCCGGTAGAGGAGAAGCGGCAACGTCGTCGAAGTGGGATGGAGAAAGTGACCTTTGGGTTTCCGGGCGAGAAGCAGAGTCGTCTAAGAGCAAAGGAGAAAGTGACCCGTGGATTTCAGAGGCAGCGTCGTCGGATAGAACTGGAGAAGATGGCCTGTGGGTTTCCGTGAGGGCGGCGGCAGCGTCAAGCACGAGGGGTGGAGAAGACGGGCTGAAGATTTCCGGGACAGTGGCGGGAGAGTCGTCGAAGCGTATGTGAGGAAGTGGTCTGCGGGTTCGATGGGTTGGCTGCCAATCGTTTTGCGTCGAGAGTACATCACCGTATATCTTCTTGACATAATAAGGCTGACGTCTATGAAAATCCTTAGCCTTTGGGGTCAGCAGAAGGTTATCTTTATTGGCCTTAGCCTGTCGCTTTTGCCTTGGCGTGGAAATGGCAACCGCCTTTCGCTTTTTCTGCTTGACAGGCACGGCAGAGGCGAGTGGGTTCCTACGTACGTAGAATCGGGGTTGCTCCATGGAAGCAGGTGGCACAATGCAGTATCTGGACAAGGGCAAGTTCAGATAAAGATCATCGAGTGGTGGGCTATGCAAAGTGTGTAACCTTTTATGCATGGCGACCAGGTACAGGTGTTAAAGTGGGCGTACTGTAATGTGAGTCATTACCGCACATTGAATACACATCAACTAAACATTGAATATACATTCTTGTGTTTGTATTTCTTTCTACTCGCAGCAATGCCTATTAAAAAGATTTCCAAGGAGCTCAGCATGTGAATTAAGGACATGTACACGAGTGGACACCGAATTGCTGCTATCCAACGCTGGTTAGCCACTTCTGGCACTGTTGTGCCAGCAACCACCGTGAGCTATCATGCATACGGAAAAAACAGAGACCGCAAAAGGGCACCAAGGGTAACTAACGCGTAAGTATATTTATACAACTTTAAAATAAAATTAATTTTAATTTAAATCTAATATTTTTGTTATTTCTGTTGATTTATATTACAACAGTATATATATTTTGTATATTTATATTTATATCAGTACAGTATATATATTTTGTATATTTATATTTATATTACAACAGTATTTATATTTTGTATATTTATATTACAACAGTATATATATTTTGTATATTTATATTTATATATAAATTTTATATTGCTGCATATTAATAAAACAATATATTTTCTTTACATTGTAGGGAGACAACTCTTCTGGTGGACAAAATAAGTGAGGAGAATGAGTGCATTAAGGGTCAAAAATACTCTGCAGGAAAAGCACAATCTGACTGTATCCGAGAGCAGCATAAAGAAGATGAGACGCAGCATTGGATGGAAATATGGACGTGTGAGGTTAGTACTGGACAGTACAGGAGGTAAAAGTGTTGTTTAGGAAACTGTACTGTACCGCTAAAATTATTTATTCCTTGTCATTACAAAGCGTACCCCATGATACGGGATGCAAACAAAATCAAGAGAGTGGTCCAGGCCCAGGCATGGATCGACAGTGGGGAGACTTTCCAGGATTGCATCTTCACTGATGAGTCTACTGTGTCGCTGGAGAGATTTGCAAGCTTTGCATTCCACAAAAAAGACCGCAAATTTTTGAAGCCGCGGCCAAAACACCCCATGAAGCTGCATGTGGGGGTGCCATCTCTAGGCGTGGACCAGGATGCATTGTCATCTTTGAAGGTAAAATATACCTGTACTTTACTAGTGTAACCTTACTGTATGCACTGTACTGTTCTATTGCAGTTTTTTGAGCACTTTTCTTTTCTTGCTATACGAATAACGAATAAAGCTTTCTTCCAAGACAACATTGTCCCTGAGATAGTGCAATATATCACACACGAGTTCCCCAATGGTCACCGCTTCTACCAGGACAACGATCCGAAGCACACCGCGTCAACAGCGCATATCCTTGAGCGCGGTATCAACTGGATGAAGACGCTAGCGGAGTAAGTGCAGTAGACCGAGTCTCATTTTTTTCCCCACTGTTTTTATTGTGTACTGTATCTCTTAAACTAATTGTCCTTTTTTTCCAATGACAGATCGCCAGACTTCAATCCGATCGAAATGGTCTGGCATCAGCTGAAGGACCATATCCGGAAAGTGGCGAAACCCTCCAAAAAGGACGAGTTGTTGAAAGGCATAATGAGTTTTTGGAACGATGTACTCACCGTGGAACGCTGCAATAAATATATAGACCATATTGCGACTGTGTTGCCCATTGTGATCGCGCGTAATGGGCAAGCATCAGGAAAGTAGTGCTGTGCAGTAGTATTGTAAGTACAGTATGATACAGGTAAGTATGGCACAGATTTTTTCTTTCCCAATAGTCAGAGTATACAGTAGTTACAGTTTTTTCTTTACAGAGAGAGCAGCACCAGCCATCAGGTTACAGTACATAGTATTTAATAGTAGTCAGAGTATACAGTAGTTCCAGTATAGACTAGTTTGACAGTAGTACAGTAACTGCCTACTAACTGCTCAATTTTTTTCTTTCCAGAGAAAGCAGCACCAGCCATCTACAGTAGTACTACACATCACACAATGCCATAATACAGTACGCACATAACTGCACTAATTTTTTGTTTTCTTGTCGTTTCAGAAAAAAAGGGTGGCCTGGGGGGAGGTGGGGTGTTGTGTCCGGTCTAATCTGTTTGTACAGTCAAAGGTGCAGTATATAAACAGCAGTATTGATGTACACAAAACCTCTCCTCTCTCAATTAACTACTGTACTGTACACGGAATGATAACGACGGAAAAAATAATATTACTATGTACAGTATACTGTATATATATATATATATACTGTATATATATATACAGTATACATATATTATACATTACAGTGTATATATATTATTACATAATATTCTTATAAATGTGCATAATTCATGTTTCTCCATGTTTTACAAATGTTTTCTAAATGTTTATCCAATTTCAATCAGCCAGAAGAACTTAAAAAAGACTGCATTATGTATTATTCATGATTATTTTTATATTTGTATTTTTTTGTTCCTGATGAAATAAAATAAATATTTATTCACATTCCTGGTAATCATAATCATTGACAACAACCACACCACCCCCCCCCCCCCCCCACCCCTACAGTATAAGAATGAATGACAAAACAACATGAATCAGTTAATGGTTTTTTTTACTCTCAATTCTCACAATGCTGTGCACATCAGATTTACATTTCAAATTCGAGAAGGGATTTTCCAAAGCGTTACCATAAACAAAGCCTCAAAGTGTTGGGGGGGGGGGGGGTTGGGTGAGTCATGTGCAGTAATCAGCTAGCTCCCATCTCAAAGAGGCTTAGAGTACACGTAGGCGCAGTGAGGCGATTGACGCTCGGCTAGGGACGGATTAAAAATACAATGACTAACTTCAGAAAATGAATGACTGTGGAGGTGTCTGTTGAATGACTCTGTGGAGAGGGGGGGTTTGGGTGACTCATGCGCAGTAAGCAGCTAGCTCCCATCTCAAAGAGGCTTAGAGTACACGCAGGCGCAGTGAGGCGATTGACGCTCGGCTAGGGACGGATTAAAAAAACAATGACTAACTTCAGAAAATGAATGACTCTGTGGAGGTGTCTGTCAAAAAGAGTTTGTGTGTGCGTGGGGGAGGGATAAAGGATTAGTTGTGCTACAGTTCAAACAAATTACATACTGTAGAGTAGAGTACAGTAATTTCAAAAGGCAGTTCATCATAATAATTTGATCAATAAACCCCCAAATACAACCCCCAAATACAGTACATAAAAAGCAAATCACTTTATCTCCCTGTGCCTCAGGCACCAAAAACATACAGTAGATTGTGAGCTCCACGGGACAGGGAGGGACCTGTGCCTGCAAAATGTCTCTGCAAAGCACTACGTATACTGTAGCTAACAGCGCTATACAAAAACATGCTATTATTATTATTATTATTATTATTATAATATCAAGGTGATGCTCTGTGCAAATCAAATTCGAGAAGGGATTTTCCAAAACATTGCCGTAAACAAAGCCTCAAAGCTCCCGTTTCAAAGAGAATTACACGCAGGCGCAGTGAGGCTTTGTACTGTAGCTCGGCTATGGACGGATTAAGAACACAATGGCAAGATGTGGAGAGGGGGGATTGGGTGACTCATGCGCAGTAAGCAGCTAGCTCCCATCTCAAAGAGGCTTAGAGTACACGCAGGCGCAGTGAGGCGATTGACGCTCGGCTAGGGACGGATTAAAAACACAATGACTAACTTCAGAAAATGAATGACTCTGTGCAGGTATCTGTCGAATTACTCTGTGGAGAGGGGGTGGTTGGGTGACTCATGTGCAGTAAGCAGCTAAGCAGCTAAATAGCTCCCATCTGAACAAGGATTACACGCAGGCGCAGTGAGGCTTTGAAGCTTTGCTATGGACGGATTAAGAACACAATGGCAAGATTCAGAAAATTAATGACTCTGTGGAGAGGGGGGTTGGGTGACTCATGCACAGTAAGCAGCTAGCTCCCATCTCAAAGAGGCTTAGATTACACGCAGGCGCAGTGAGGCGATTGACGCTCGGCTAGGGACGGATTAAAAACACAATGACTAAGTTCAGAAAATGAATGACTCTGTGCAGGTGTCTGTCGAATGACTCTGTGGAGAGGGGGGGTTGGGTGACTCATGCCCAGTAAGCAGCTAAGCAGCTAAGCAGCTAAATAGCTCCCATCTGAACAAGGATTACACGCAGGCGCAGTGAGGCTTTGAAGCTCGGCTATGGACGGATTCAAAACACAATGGCAAGATTCCAAAAATTAAAGACAGGCAGTTCATCATAATAATACACCCCCAAATACAGTACGTAAAAAGCACACAAATCAACCATGTGCAGTCAAACGCACAGGGTCGCAGACAAAAGTTACTGTACAGCACAGATTGAATATCGTAATATGTAAGATGGTTTTTGCAGGCTTGTTGAGAAAAAAAATTACAATAAAAAATTTTTTTTCACTCACTCAAGCAAGCAGTGGTGGGTGAAGTTACAGGCGCATGTGCAGTAAATTCCTGCTGTCAAGCAGGAATGTGATTGAAACCAGACACACATTCCAATGAATGGTGTGGGAGAGATGTACTGCATTGCACAGAAGATAAGAAGTTGAATTACCCTGCAGTGCAGTTAATTATCCCGAGCGAGGGGAGAGCGCTATATATGCCTAAATGTGACACAGTTACACGCCTATGCGTTTCAACAATTTTCAAATGAGATATCCTGTACTGTACTGCAGAACAACCCTGCAAATGCATGTATACTTTAAATATGCAAATTTACAATTACTGCGATCGCACACACAGACTGTGTACTGACATAGGTTGAACCGCAAAGGTATTAGACTTCCAAGACAACAGCTCGCAAACGCCCCCCTGAGTTTTTACACGGCATTGCAGTATTGCAGACAGCGAGAATAAAATGCTAATATCACGAGCGCGAAAATAACGCAGTTCACTCCGGGCGAAAATGACACAAAACCGCACATAACCGGGATAATCTGAAAATCGCGGATCAAGCCGATTTAGACTAAAGACGGTCGCCACTGTATGTGTGGAAAAATCTGCACTGAGTGGCATTCTCAATACTTCTCTCTACTGAGAATAAAGTGCTAACAATTTACTGTAATTCTATATACTTGTTTCACACCTTCCTTGTTCTAACTCCTTCTGGTTCTAACTCCTACACTTAATACAAACAGCACTTGAAATCAAAAAGTAATTCAGTCACACAGATGGTTGCAAAAACAGGAGTATAAACAATGTTGAGTTCATCTCCTCAATTTTTTTTAAATCTGAGATATTTTTCTGTTACTCCACCAACTTTCTGGGACACACGATCAACATTTACCATCAATTTATGCCCATGCCACATGTATGATATGCAGGATCGGCTGGGAATATTGCGGGACCCGGTTCAGACATGTGGTGCTGGGCCTCTTTCCTTCTCTCCCTGCAGGGTACCACGACATCAAATGGCATTGCGTTGCCATGACAACATGCACGTCATGACACTACAAGCAACATTGCCACAACTACAAGCAACAGCCCACATTGCCATAGCAACGTGACGTCACACAACACCATGTGACGTGCCATTGTCCTGGCAACGTGAGGCCATTTGACGGCGCGGCGCCATGATGAGGGACCCTGAAGGAAGAGATGGCGAAGGATAAGGTAAGAGTCTTACAAAGGCCGTGCACTCTCCCCTGACAGTCAGTTTAATTGTTGTGGGGAAGAGCGCAGGGCCTCTCTAACTGCCGGGCTGGATGCAGTACCACCTCTACTGCGAGACTATTCGCAGGGCCGCCAACATGGGGGACAGCGAAAACTGCTGTCTCTGTGGCTTTAGGAGCCCCCTCCGCCAAATCACTGAGCTGCAGGACACAGGCACAGGGGGAAATCCCTTCCTCACTGCTGCGCACTGAGTTTGCAGAGCCTCAGTCAGTGGGAGGAGCCCCAGGGAGGAGAGCATTGCAGTGCTGGAGCATGCAGCTAGCTGTGAGGTGAGACAGAAGAGCGAGATACAGACAGGAAAGGGGAATAGGAAATATAGAAAAGAAGAGGGGAAAAAAGACAAAAATAAAAATAAAGGAAAAGAGAGAAATACATAAGAGGGAAAAGAAAGTTATGTGGATATGTGTGAAAGAAAGAGTGGCTTTATGAGGGAGAAAAATAGCTGAGGTGAAATTAATAGGATAAATACACCAGGGTAGATCAGATAGAAGTAATTATAAGAAGGGTATAGCAAAATAAAGACATGCTGAGAGAGAAGGAGATGCCGGGATGGAGTGAGAGAGAGAGACATCATTCTGGGGGGGGGGGGAGGGAGAGGGGGGTAGGAGAGAGACATGCTGGGGGAAGATGGTACATAAATACCTGCTGGAGGAGGGAGAGGAGAGGGAGATATTAGGGGGAACAGGGATTAGAGAGACATGCTAGGGGAAGAGGGAGTGGAAAGAGAAAGACGAGAGGGAAGAGGGAGGAGAAATGCATGCTGGAGGAGGGAGAGGAGAGAGGAAGATATTAGGGGGAAGAGGGGATAGAAAGACATGAGGGGGAGGGAGAGGAAAGAGAAAGATATTAGGGTAGAGAGAAATGGGTGGAGAATGACGTTCTAGAAGGAAAAGAGAAACACGTAGGGGAAATTAATAGTCATAGGAGGGGGTGGGGAGAAATACATTGGAGGAAAGAGATAGATAAGGGGGGGAAATAAACTGAGAAACATATTAGGGGAAGGAAGTGCTCACCTCCCCCCCCCACCCCCACCTTGGAGCTGCGTTAAATAATGCTGCGGGGTCATGTGACATCACGTGACTCGCAGCGCCATTTGACATGGGTAATATCACGTCACACGACCCAGTGGTGTCATTTGATGCCGCGTTACCATGGTGATGCGTCACACAGCCATCTGAATCACGGTAAGTGATAGTTGCAGAGGTCTCACGCGATCCCCCGGCATTTAATTTAAATACCTTGGGGAAGAGCGCAGGGCCTCTGCAACCACCGGGCCCTCCAGAAAAATCTCCTCCCCTGCTGTAGATCATTCTCCATTTATACCCTTGTTTTTTTTTTTTTTTTATTGAGACTATATTATTTGGAATCATGTCCATGTTCGCAGATATTCTGCAAGCCAGGGTCATACGCAAGATTATTTAGCCCAGATAGTGTCAACTCGGCCCTCTTTTCCAAGCACAACAAGTCTGTTTCTTTTCTTTATTTGTGGAAAGCAGGGTAAAAGACAGGTACTTGTGTAGAGATGTAGATGTTGGGATAGTATCTCTCTGTGTGTGCTTGGTAGTTATTGGCTTCGGCTTGGGCTATAGAGGCAGCGGCGTCCTCTTCTTTGCTTAGAGCTTCTAGATCCGCGTCTAATTCGGCCTTTCTACGCGCAGCGGCGGCGGCATTGGCAGCGGCGGCGGCGTTATGCTCCTTCTCTTCTATGCGCGCTCTTTCTGCCCTTACGGCTGCTCTCTCCGACCATTTTCGGCCCTGGCACGTGCGGCCTCTTGGTAGGGCTTGCGCTAGCGCTGGATGCGTTGGATCGCACTGATCTTGCTGACCTTGAGGAATGCCTGGATGTGCTTGAGCGCTGCGATGCGGTTTCTAGCAAAAGGTCTTTCCTCTTACTCTCGGCTTCCGTGATAGAGGTTCGCACGCGGCTGTCACGTGTCAATTCAATGTTGCTGTAAGTCCCTTTTCTCACAGGCTTTCGCCGGTATTAGCCCTGGCCAGATAAGTGACGTATGCCTCTAACAGCCCTTGGTAGCATAAGTGGTCTATCTTTAATTGAGTTATTGCCTGCTCGAGCTGTTGTACGGAATTGCCAGCGGTGGCGACATTGCGTATCCCAAGTGTGGTAGTGTTCCAGCCCAACTCTAATTTAGCGCGGTGCACTTCAATGTCAGTCTCATATTTTTCGTGGGCCTTTTGTGTCAGTGTGACTGTCCGTTTGGGCTTTGCCTCTGCCTGCGCCTGTTGCAGTTGCGCTGCGGTCTCTGTGTCTGATTGATTGCTTTCCTGCGTGATGTCTGGTGAGGCTCTGAGTCCCGCCATGCTGTAGGTGTGTGTAGGCCTTTAGCCAGTGCGTGTGGTGTGCGGTCTTTTACCTGTGTCAGCGATGGGCGACTGTCTCAGATGATGCCGAGCGGTGTCCTGCAGCGTTCAGCGTTGGGGTAGCTGTACTCACAGGTGTCCGATGGCTCTGACCCGTGTCCTGGCGGGTGTCCGGTAGCGTAGCCTTTGATGGCGCTAGCCGTGGGAACGTGCGCAGGGGTAGGTGATATGGTGGCTCCTCACTATGGGGCTGTGCAGAGGGTGAACTCAGACAGAGAAAGGCAATTAGGTTTTGTGTAAGAAGTACTGTTTGTTTGCAAAGCTGCTGTGCAGTATGAGCTACTTCTTGTCTGTTAAGGCTGCAGGCTGTGTGCAGTTTGAGCTACTTGGTGCTTCTTTGTCTGCAGAGACTGCTGTGTGTTATCATGGAGTCTGGAGTAGCAGCTCCTGTAAGTGTCTGTAAGGCACACGGTATCTTTTCACTATTTTCACAATTCTGCAAGCCAGGGTCATACGCAAGATGATTTAGCCCAGATAGTGTCAACTCGGCCCTCTTTTCCAAGCACAACAAGTCTGTTTCTTTTCTTTATTTGTGGAAAGCAGGGTAAAAGACAGGTACTTGT
The DNA here is from genome assembly GCF_040206685.1 of Ascaphus truei. Lineage (NCBI taxonomy): Eukaryota > Metazoa > Chordata > Amphibia > Anura > Ascaphidae > Ascaphus > Ascaphus truei. The sequence continues at coordinate 246,328,395 of NC_134486.1, forward strand.
GTAGAGATGTAGATGTTGGGATAGTATCTCTCTGTGTGTGCTTGGTAGTTAACGGCAGGTGAAAGATAATCCTACCATACAGGAGTTTACAGCAGTGCTCACTCATCCAGAGGTAATGGTGGAAAAGGAAGTGAGGGGCAAGGGTCACACTAAAATGGAGTGAGACTGCACTACTGTCAGCAAAAAGACAGGGGAGAAAATGGGAAAGTCCAATAACTGGAGGACTGGAGAGGTTGCAAGAGCAACCAGGGGTGTGACAGCTTGGAAGGAAAAAGGCTACTTAATGTATCCATTCCATCTGCACTGGGAGTAAACTGCAAGGAAAGTAAATCCACGTACAGTTAGCAAGCAGAACTGCCAAGGGAAAGGGGGCTGAAACAGAAAAGGGAGACAGGGGTATTTCTGTTCCATGACAGCAGATATGTATAGTTGTGCTATTTCATCTCCCTGGAAAAAAGAACACTTTTGGCCTTCTTCACACAAAGGTGGTGGCTATAACCAGCAATAATGACTATTGCCCATTTAAAAACCAGGTCACTCTGAAATACACCTGTAAGAGCTCATTCATTAAAGCCCCTCGGCCACAAACACAAATTCGACTGGACAATTTCCCAGGTCCTTGTACAATGGCAAGTTAGAGTAGATAAAACAAGATTTATGGTAGCATTAATGACACCTGAACACCACATGAGATAGTTTGTTCGCTCAAATGTATTAGTCTTGACTCAGAAACGTAAAGCCACAAGGAAATTAACCGTTTAAATGCAACCAGAAATAGCATACCATTTATTGTGTGACAATAAAATCTTATAACCTCTGTGAAGAGTAAATGAGGGCTTCGGTATTAGGGAATACCTTCTCTATTTGGGCTAAGAATTGATATTATAAGACAAGCTTTCAAGAGTTCTCCTCTCCTTTTATTTGTTAGTCCAAATAAAAAAGGTATCAGCTAAAACTGAAGTACTCATTTACTCTGCGCTATCACAACTGGACTAACACAACTATTTATATTGAATGTATATAATCCCTGTCACATTTAAGGCTGACATTTCTTTCTGGCGTGTGAGATTGACCTAAGCTGAGTAAGAAATTGAATTTTGGCTAGAACTAGCTGTGTGGTAAAAGTCTATAATAATACAAATTGTTGATAATAGATGAAAAAAATGTAAATGGAATTTCCATACATTGGCATTATCAGCAATAGAAATGACGTGGAGGAATGTACACAAATGGCTTTCTTAGAGTCCAATAGAGTAGGCTCTGACTTCAAGCAGAGCACAGTTAACAGCTGATGCTAGGGTCACTGACAATCAGACATACTGCGCTGTACCAGTTTGAGGTCGCTCTCTAAGATGGTCACACTTTGATTACATGTTCACAGCTTCATTCACTGAAGTTACGCACGATACAGGGGAAGTACCACTGAAATATGGTGAATATGAATATGCATGGGCTTATGTCAGCAGTTAAAGGGGCAGTGTGATTGGCATTAGGATACTGTAGATTTTGCAAACTATCTTTAAGACAATAAATATAAAAGGCAGCAGTATGTGGCTGTTGTGGATTTAAAGTATAAAAATATATATAATATACAAAGGGTATATTTCAAAATATAAAGTTTGATACTGGCTTCAATAAACTTCAGGAATTTATGTTAATATTTTATTCCAATGATTTTGGCCTTAGGCTGAGCCCCCGCAGGCGCTGAGCTCGCTTGGCGCTTGGCGCTTGGTGCTTGGCGCGCTTACCTTCTTCTACGTGAATCAGCACATCCCCTCTCCCGCTGTGCTCGCGCGTTCATGCGCATGCACACACGCTCTCCCAAGCGTTTTGCTTGGGGAGACAAGGGAGAAATACTTTGGTGCTTAGAGTAGGGTCACATGACCCTGCTCTGATAAATGGGAAGAGAGAGGGGGGGTGTTCTACTCTCCTGTCACACACTGACACTGAATTCAGCAGAGAGAAGTGGAAAGGAGGGGGGGGGCAAACGGACTGAGAGGGGGGGGCAAACGGACAGAGGGGGGGCAAACGGACAGAGGGGGGGGCAAATGGACAGAGGGGGGCAAACAGACAGAGGGGGGGCAAACGGATAGAGGGTGGGGCAAACGAACAGAGGGGGGCAAACGGACAGAAGGGGGGGGCAAACGGACAGAGGGAGGGGCAAACGGACAGAGGGGGGGAAACAGAGTGGTGTGGTGGGGGAGAAGGGAGAGAGAAAGGGAGAGAGAAATAGAGGGGGGGAGAGAGAGGGGGAAAAGGTAGAGAGGGTGGGGAGGGAGAGAGAGAGAAAGAGAGGGGGAGGGAGAGAGAGGGAGAGAGAGGGAGGATGGGGGGAGAAGGGAGAGAGAGGAGGGGGGGAGAAGAGAGAGAGAGAGGTGGAGAAGAGAGAGAGAGAGGTGGAGAAGGGAGAGAGGGGTGGAGAAGGAGAGAGAGAGTGGGGTAGGGTGAGAGAGAGGGGAGAGAAAGCAAGGGGGGAGAGAAAGCAAGGGGGGAGATAGGGCGGATGGCCGGGAGAGAGAGGGGGCCGAGAGAGAGGGGGGATGGCCAGGAGAGAGAGGGGGGCTGGGAGAGATAGCGCGGGGGGCAGGGGAGAGACAGCACAGGGGGGGGGGGGGCAGGGGAGAGAGAGCACAGGGGTGGAGAGAGGGGGGATGGCCGGGAGAGAGAGGGAGGCTGGGAGAGATAGCGCCAGGGGGGGGGGGCAGGGGAGAGAGAGCGCAGGAGGGGGCGAGAGAGCACAGGGGGGTGGGAGAGAGAGCGCAGGGGTGGAGAGAGAGAGCAATGGGGGGAGAGAGAGAGAAAGAAAACAATGGGGGGGGGGTGGAGGGAGAGAGCAATGGGGGGGGGAGAGAGAGAGAAAGCAAGGTGGGAAGAGAAAGCAAGGGGGGAGAGAAGGGGGATGGCAGAGAGAGACAGGGGAGCCAGGAGAGATAGCCGGGGGGGAAGGGCAGGGGAGAGAGAGTGCAGGGGGGACAGGGAGAGAGCGCAGGGGTGGCGGGAGAGAGCAATGGGGTGGAGAGAGAGAGAGAAAAAGAGCAATGGGGGAGAGAGAGAGAGAGAGAGCAATGGGGGGGGAGAGAGAGATAAAGCAAGGTGGCGAGAGAAAGCAAGGGGGGAGAGAAGTGGGATGGCCGAGAAAGAGAGAGGGGGCCGGGAGAGATAGCGCGGGGAGGGGGGGAGGCAGGGGAGAGAGAGCAATGGGGGGGGGGGGGGAGAGAGGGAGAGAGAGAGATACACAGACAGGCCCTATTCAGCTAATGACACGCCCCCTCCCCTAATAGCCACGCCCCCCCCACTCCTGCTCTTAAAATGTTTCAGGACAGCGATCGCTCATGCTTGAGAGCTGGTGACATCACCTCTCTCCAAGCAGGAGCGAGCTCAGCGGCAGCGTGGACTCAGCCTTATACGTAATTGGCTTCGGACCTTTGCCCAATATGGAATGTAAGATCCAGTAAAACAAATTTTTATCAAGACAGCTTCTTCTTTCTTATTTTACCCCAACCGACATTACAAAGACTTATGCATTCTGCGCTTTCAAGATGCCGAGGAATAGAACATTAGTGATACCAGCACATGCAGTGAGTACGTCGCAGCAGAGTTTATTTAATGTTCATACAGATATTGCCAATTATACACAAGCATGAACTGCGAGAGTACTTGTTGACATATTTTCAAATTAACATCTTGGAAACATTATTTCAAAACAATTCAATGTTAGTTTAATACAAGTATCACAGTTTGACTGATGCTAACATGACATGAAAGTCACTTAGGAAAGCTACACAAACTGCAGATTTCATTATTATCACCAGGGAGGTTTTTTTTTCTTTCCCTGAATGGATACAAATGGATTTTAGACAACCATTATCTCAAAGCCACCCTGCCCCCCATGCAGAAAAATGAGGAGTGAACTAAAGCACAGTTAACAATGCATTGGCTTCCATCAGTATTCTCATTTTTGTTTGTCTAGAAATTGAAACCAGGTGTGCAATTCAAGCTCAATAAAGTGCTACATTGGTCCGGTTTAGATTCTAATATTGAGAGATACTGACTCCAAGCTTCCTGTTCAGTATGCTGTTTCTCTATCAATGAATCAGAACTTTATTCAAAGGCTTCCCAGGATATTGAATCAATAGAGCATATACAAATGAAGCAGACATTATTACCCCTGTTAACGTGTTTTAACACACAATATTGCATTAAATAACACATTTGTTATCTCCTTAAATATTTTATTCAATAGCACTACTGTTAGATAACATACCAGTGTTAACGCAATGTATTGTGTTGACGGGGGCGATAACCACTGCTATAGTACATCCAGGGCCGGCATCTAATTATGCAGGGTTTGGTGTCGGGGAGAGCACGGGTCTTCTTACCATCTCTTTAGTATCTCCTCGGGCTCCTCCTCTCTGCGACATTGTGGCGCCATGGGACGACGCGCCGTCGCGTTGTCATGGCAACGTGACGTCATATCATTATGGCACTTTGTCATGGCAGCGCGTGGCCATTTGATGCCGCATTGTCAAGCAGGAGGAGAAGCCGTAGAAAAGGTAAGAGATAGTTACAGAGCCTCGTGCTCTCTGCCTGCAATCAGTTTAAATGTGGGGAAGAGCGCGGGGCCTCTGTAAGCGAAGGGCTCATGTGACTGCATCGCCATCAAGCCAGCCCCGAGTATATATGTAAGATGGCACAGCAAACTTACAGTAAGACGTTGCAACTGAAAGCCAGGAAGATTTTTTACATCCAGGTTGAAAAAAGTTCACCTCCATATACAGTACTGTATACAATTATTTTGTTCTTCAGCCGTGTGAGCAATTGCTTTAATTGCAAATGTTAAATGAATACAATGTGTTTGTTAATTGCAAAATCGCTTTTTCATGGTGTGAAATAACATTTTCTTGCTACTTACAATGGAATTGCCTTTTTTTGTATAATAAACCCACATAGCATGCAGTTCTGTAATACTTTACTTGTTTCATCCATGGTGCTTCCAAAATTGTGTTACAATACTGTAATTCATTAAAATTGCAGCAGGACATAGGAACCAATGATATGCTAAGAGGGTTCAATTTTGGTGGGTTTAAATCCTTTTTAAATGTTGACTTGGGTTTTTGAAGACACCAACTTCCAATATTAGACCTGTTAACACTTAGGCTGCCCAGTGGCCTTATGACATTGCCTTAATATCACAAGGTGCCAGCAGGCCTTGTGCACTTACTGTATGATGTTCAGGGAATGTGCTGGGATTTTTGCTTTTTTTTCTAGAGGATATCATTTCATCATTACACCAATGTGGTGAACACGATTGGAACTGAAGTGGCGAGGCCGCCACTTCGGTTTGCATCATCTGGGGCTGGCCTATGACCATGTCATTGCTATTCAAGGCTATACATTGTCACTATCACAGACGTCTGGTGCCTCCAGACTCCCAGCAGGGAAAGGCTTAAATCTATCACAGTCATTAGTGCACCATGTGGCATTGCCTCTTAAAAAAATAAATCTGTGCAGTAACCTGGAAGTCTGTACCACACCATGAGACAACTTACGGCACTGTAAGATACCTTATGGCTCATTCATGTGCACTGTCCATGAGGTGTCTTACGATAGTGTCCTATGGCTTAGCACCACTTATTTTAATATGATCGTTCCTCTCTTCTGCACTGCATGGCAGCAGATAAAGCAAGATAAAGATGTTAGTACCGAATTGTTGAAGAAACTTTACCTCCATAATATACAGTAACACTGTGTACTGGAGGAGACGCAGAACTTGAATGTCCAACCTTCTTAAGTACTAAAAACAATAAATAATTTATTTCCAATTTCTAATCTTTATTTATTTATTTATTTTTAATGGAGAGACAGAATATGAACAAAGGAAAAGGAAAAAAACAGGTTGTATGGTTACTTTTACTGGATCAACAACAGTTTACAGTGTGCAAGCTTTTTAACCTCACATGATTCTTCTTCAGATAGAGACAGAATTACATGCTAGAGAACTCTCCAAGATTAAAAGGCATAACATGGAATCATCAAGACATCAAAGTACAATGCCGGATATTGCGTCTGATCCGACGGTAACTGCATTTCAAGTCAATGTCAGTTACCGCAGATCACGATGTTTGATTACTTTATTTATATCCTTAGATTTGACTGATTTCTGTTCTGGTACAATAATATTAGCTATGAAATAAAAATTAAACAAGGATCATTTGATTTATCCTTTAGAAAGGAGCATTTGTGAAGTCGACATGTGCAGATTCTATAGCAAAGAGCAGGTAGACCCACGTACTGTAATGCAGGAAGCTCCAGCAAAGGCCATTAAGCTGCTTTTCTATGTCAGGTAAAGCTCAGATGTAAATGTATTGCAATGGAACGTAGTGCCTTCCCTGGAAGTTCCACAGCATATTAGATAGGGGCCACTGACTTCGGCCCACTGGCCTGTTCACTATTGTTGGATTTCAGGCACGCATTAATAACATAATAAAACAAAAATAGAAACACTGCTAAATCTAATTTGTATTTACAGAACTACTAATATTTCCTTTTCCACTCTCACTCCCACACCCAAACTCTCCCTCACTGTCAATAATACCACAATCCCATCAACACACTAAGCCCGCTCCATGGGGCCCTCTTTGTCTCTGCCCTCTTCTTCATTCCTCACATTAAATCCCACACCAAGTCCTGCAGTCCCCACATCTGAAATATCACCAGGATATGCCGTTTTCTCACTCTAGACGGAACTAAAATTCTAATTCACTCATTTATCATGTCCCCCTTGGACTACTTAGCAAAGAAAGTACTAAGGTGCTCTCTCTATAGAATGATAAACATAAATAAAATGGGTACGATACTACCGTGATAGAGGACCCCTATATTCACCCATGTATTGGTGCACTACGACGCAGTCCAATGTCTGCTGCTCAACCCCAAGGATCTTTCCAGGATCCCCAAGTGGATAAAAGAAATGAAGAGAAGGTGAGGGGAGCGCAAATGCAAAGATACACAGACAAATAGCCAGTGGTGGATTGGCTAAAATAATAACCAAACCTCCACACACTAAAAAATGCACAAGTGCTAAGATAGCCACAGTCAATGCACTTACTTGGTGATAGAGTACTGGGTTGTGATAGTGAAAATAAAAATGTTGCTTACATGGCCATGTGTAAGTAAATGGCGTTTTAAAGGTTTCTTTACTGTGCCTCTCTATCCATTGGAGTCTCCTTTGAGTCTTTAGATGGACACTTCTAAATGTAAAGGCTGTGGATTCACCCTGGCACAGGAGGCTCACCCGAAGTCAGGAATGTGCATGGAGAATGAGTTAGAGTAAAACCATATACATTTAATGCACAGCACAAATCGACACTTACATGTAAATAAGCGACTATTGCAGAGTCCATGATCACTGTGGCACAGACAGGTCCCTGCTATCGCATCCGGTATACTGCGGGTGCCGCCGGAAAGCAAAAAGTCACACAGATGAGAGCAACGCGTTTCGCTGAATACTCTGCTTCCTCAGGCTCGATGATTCATCGAGTATTTCTAATCTGAACTTTCCTTCCCCATCTGTGGGTAAAACAATGGCCAGGAACTTGCAAAACTTGTGCAAACAACAGTAAGAGTTCAAATATCACATTGTACGATCTCCAGGGCAGCAATTTCCTATCCTTTTGCCTTATTTTGTTTGTTGCACTTATTGCATAATGATTCCCTGTATTGTATTTTATTATTTTGTAAAGTGGTGAATACACTGTGTGCGTTATATAAATAAATAACTAAAGCTACATACATACATAGTGAGATAGTCATTTAAGAGTTTATTCTGCCAACAATTCCCTTTCTAGTCAGTCACAGTTTTCAGAGATTACAAAATAAAATAAGACCTTGAAACATGTTGGGAAGCAAAGGATTTGACTGAAATAAATATTTTAAAAATGGTCCAACACAGGGTTCACTAATCCATACAGATACTTTCATCAGAATTGGATGACTCATAAACCCGCCATTCAAGCAGAATTATGTAAGAAAACGGCCTCGGATGGCCACTTAAACTAATGTACAGGCAGGGCGATGTATTGTGCATAAGATTGGTTCCGCTTTAGCTATACACTGTGTAATAGGTTTTGCTTGAACTGTAATATTGAGTTGACACTTTTCTCAGCCCTGCATTATTTCCACTCACAGAAACAATTAAAGTCAAATATTGTTTACTATGCTATAGACTACATTTGAAGCAGCAGTGTCACATACTCAGCCAGAATAGCTATAACTGTAGTTAATCAGTGTTGAGGTAAGTTTTTGAAACAAAATCATAATTGAGTAAGATCCTATTTTATTGCTTATCTTGCCTTTTGTTCCAAAAATCGTACCACAGATTTCAGAACAAGGAATGGCTACATTTTATGTTCCCTTATCTAATTTGTAAGAAGTATATTATATCTGCAAGTAAAGCAAACCATCCAAAACAATGCTTGTAGTTAGTAGTGAGCTCAGATTAAAGTAAAGCCCAGTATGACTGAAAGAACACAAGAAAAGATGGGGGAGCACAATGTGAGGAAAGGAAAGTTGATGATGTGTCCTCTTTGACTGGTGATCAATGTGGTGAAAAACACCTCTATTAAAGCATCAGTCTATGGAATGGACTCCGTGAATGGGAGGTGAACATACAATAGTGTGTGTATGTAGGTGGAAAGATAAAAGAATAAATAACTTACACGGCCTTGTGTAAGTTCTATCACATCAAGGTTTCTTTGAATCACGGATCTTCTTTGGGATATAGGTTCTCTTTCTGTCGGATCTTCTTTTCTCGTTGTGCCTTCAGATTTCTGCAATGGATAGATTTCCCCTTCTAGGTGTTTTTTTCTCTCGTGGAAATGAAAAGATGATTAGATCAATACATATATACAGCAGCTGCGGTATAGGGGAGGGTAATGAAGCAATATACTATTGCAATATAGTAAGACACTCACACGGGCCAATGTGAGTGTTCTCCTATCGTGGTATCTTGATATCGCCCGTGTAAGAAGTTGATGCAGGGCTTCAGATGGTAGTGTCTGTAGATATCTTGCAAATAATTGCATATAATTGTGTATGTTTAACCTGAGAGTCACCTGATGTTTGAGGTGAAAGGGAGTAATAAGAGATATAACAAAATACTCACACGGGCCAGTGTGAGTACACACTGGTAGAGGTTTCTTTCCACTTCTGGTTTCTGTTGTGGGACCCCTTAATGCTAATGAAGGGGTAAATGCAAACTATGGGACACTGTGGTCTATGGGATTTAAAACTTTATTAAAACAAACAGGAATAAACAAACTATGATGAAACAAAACAGATAAAACAGATAAAAAAAGCAACTACTGGCTTCTAGGGGAAAATAAAAAACATAGGGAGTGACTCGGTGGTAGGGGGTCTCTCTCTCCGCGTCCGGATGGAGAGCTACAATTTCACCTCTGGCTCCTCTGTGTGAACTGCAAACTGTCCCAAGTGAACACAGAGGAGCCAGCGAGGGTCCCTGGCAGTCCCATTCAGTTTGAATGGGACTGCCAGGGACCCCCGCTGTATTAATCCGATGGGCCATTAGTCTGTCTGCAGAAATGTCATAGAAATGTTGCAGCATTACTGGAGTATTGCCCCAGATTTTCCCAGGCAAGAGTTCGGATACTCGTGGCTGCATCAGTATACTCACACCCTCACTTTTACTTTACGGGGACGCTGGTTTCACAGCTATTTACTCAATATGACCCAGCATAACTGGAAAAATAACAGCCTGAAATGCTCAATAAAATGAAACACTGTATCATAGGGTTGTTATTATTATTATCATCGTTTATTTGTAAAGCAGCAACATATTCCACAGTGCAAACATATACACATGTAATGAGTTCCATGCTCCTGAGAGTTAACTTTTTAATATTGTCAGAAGAACTTGTAAATAATGACTATGTAAAACCGAAACTGTTCTGAGGTTTCATTTAAAAAAAAAAAAGAAGAAGAGAAGAAGGTCAATCATACATTTTGTATGAAGAACCTGTCGAATGCGCGGCTTTCAGTTGGGTAACAGAGATTTATTTCCATTGATCCAATTTACATGCGCAATCAAGTATGGAAGTGCTGTGATCCTAAACATTTTGAGGAACTACAGTATGTATAGTTTGTATCTTTTAAAAAACACAGCCCAAATATTAGTCCTAGGCTCAGTGATAAAGGAATGCTTGTACAGTATATACATTTCTTTGAGTAATCCTCTTGGAGAACAAACATGCTTTTTTTTGTTTCACATAAACATATTTCAAGTTGTAAATAAATGCACCACTTTTACCTACGTACTACTCCCTTCTCTAATTCATATTTTACTTTTTAAGGTTGTAAGATGTAATATCCAATAAAGAGATACACATTTCTTGTGATGCCAGCTTTCTAAACCATTGAATAACCACAGTGATTCAAAAGATTTTTTAAATTATATTATTGTGGAGACATTGAACCTTTAGGATGACATTGCAGAATGCTATCTTACAGTACCTCTATTTTCTGCAGGTATACGCTCGTGGATATTTTACGCGCAATACTGCTATCTTTAGAAGCTATGATAGAAGACCCAGAACTTCAAGTGAATGGATTTGTTTTGATCATAGACTGGAGCAACTTCACATTCAAGCAGGCCTCCAAACTTACACCAAGCATGCTGAGACTAGCCATAGAGGGTCTTCAGGTAAAAATATTCTACCCCCATCATAATAAGGGAAACGTCATATCTCACTGTGCTCAGCTGCCTTGAATAATATGCTCAATCTTTTGACAGTCTCTTGAGCACTTAATCATAGTTCCACATTCGTAGAAATGTAGAAATAATAATCGGATACTTACAGGCATAATTTACATTTCCACAAGCTGAAGTGGGTAACTGAGAGCAGACAATTACTGAAATTGAATAAAAGAGTACTTACCTGGCAACTCTTTACTCAAAAGGAACAACTCTTCCTTTGTTTTATAGACTTTTTTTTTAAATTCATACCAGAATGTATCCATCTTATCCTAAAATAACTGGGAAAGAACATAATTGTATAGAAGCATAATTGGTTATTTTTATATAGACTATATGTTTTCTCTATTATATTCAGGACATTAAGAGCCTTAATCTATACATGCCAAATTGGCCTTTCGGGCTATTTTTGGCCAAAAATCCTGTAGACAGCAATTGGGATTTTCATCAGAGAAACAGCCCAAATGGCAGCTTCGGGATTACCCCTAAATCTTTTTTTTTTTTCATCAACATTCCAACAAGCCGAGAAAGTATTAGGATGGTACAAGGTCTTTACTTGCAGATAAGGTAATAGTTACAGATGTGTGCATTTCTTTACATTTTCTTAACAGCATTTTGTGTGTTTTGTAACAATGTAAATGTTCTGAAAAGTGTTCTTGCGAAAGTTCACATTGCACCAAATTTGGCAAAGTTCTCCAGAATTAAGCAACAATAGTTGTAAATGGCAGTACATAAAGGGCCACGAGACCTAGCACATTGCATATAAATACTAGCCATTTTTTTTGCAAAGCTAGCCGTGTTTGCACATTTGTTTTAATGAAAAAAAGGCACATTTCGCCTGATTTCAACTTCAGCGAAAAATGTGCACACCTCTTGTAATAATCGTAAATTGGGACTTCTGTCATATGTCCGTTTTTAAAAATAAAATTCTTTACATTTCCTTTTGCTCTTGGTCCACACTTTCCCATTCATACCTTTTTAGATTAGTGTTTAACATAATGCTTATATATATATTCTGTTGTTTATGGAAGGATTGCCTCTCGTTTTAAACTTGCCAAAACTATATTTATGACGGTGACTTCCTCATAATTTGTTGAAAAACAACATCGTTTTTCTACTTTCTCCCTCCAAAATATTTTCCTCAATATAATGTATGTTAATGAAAGGTAATTTCCTCACCTAGGCCTGGATACATCCAGCTGCATCAGCCTAAAAAAACTAAACATGTGTTATTTTTTATCGTGCAATACATCAACGTTGCACCGTTGCACTTTTTGCTATCAGTGGCTATTTACCACGTTTCAATATATATCAGAACGGGATTAACACCAGAACATATTTTATCACCTACTCCAGGCTGGCGCTAGCCCTATCTTTTCTCTGTCAGTAATGGCCAATATGCTGCCATTATTTACATAGGCAAGATAAGCTAAACCTGAAATAGATGATAAAATAGTAATTAAAATACTTTATAGTAAATATTAACCCCTAGTAGCCCACTGGTCAACTAGTCGTGGGCCTCCATGACTAGCTGAGCACAAAGGACTACAAAGGGGTTAATATATGCATAAAATGATACTAGAGAAGGGAAAACATCCTGGTGCATGAATTAGGATCTGATATGTATAATTTGAAGCAATACTAGTATAACCGAGGCTCCTTAAAGAAAATGATGTGCAGTTTCAGTCATAAAAATGTAATAAAAAAACAATGAAACAATTAAATAATTCCTAACATTGGTATTTTACAAAACAAAATAATTGTAAACCTATACCTTGATTAAGCTTAATCAGTTACCTACAATCTACAATACACAGTTAATAATATAAAAATTGACACCATATAACAGAAAATCCAGAATTGGACAGGGCTATTGGAAAGAATTCAATATTTGTGCATAAGAAGATTAGTCCCCAAATGTCCTATCCTCAGCAAATTTTCTAGTTGGTGGATGTTAGGCACTATGGCACAAATATAAAAACCATAAAATACTGGAATGCCTTTTGTTTTGAAAAAACACTTTGAAGGTGTATTTGGTAAGGTCACAAAGTTGATGTTGTCTTATTGTGCCTTGTGGTAAAACTTAAGGTTTGTGGTTATTAGCCTTTTTAACAATGTTACAGTATATTTGAGTGGTTTGAATAACTCACTCAGAGGTATATTTGAACAACCTTTCTTCAGGTTATACGTTTCCTTGTGTCGTTTCCTGGGAGAAAGTGTCCGTCTAAACTGTTTCCATACATACAGTGTTTGTGTTTTTTTCTACCGGCAACAAAGATTTCACAGTCTTACCCCAGGGCTCCGCTGCATGGACCAGAATTTGCAGTCATCGCGTTTGCCCTGCACTTTGATTTGTTTATTAGTTTGTTGTTGTCTTTTCCACTGTGATTTATTATTTAATTATTGTGGTTTTGTGGTCTTTTGACCAATTATTAAAATAGTCATAGTTTACACTAATCCATGGTGCGCTTGTGTGTGCATTGTTTTCTTAGATAGGGAAATATGTTACTGTGATGGCATGAACTGAACAGTTTTTGTCTTCCGTGTTCTTGGGCTTGGCACATTGCTGATCATGTAGACAGTTATTTGGTGGGACTGGGACTGACCTCAACAAATAGGGATCTTCTGTTCTAGGGGGAGGAGGTTAAAAAGGTTGGAGGAGATTTTGTACTAAGAAGGAGGGTGAGGGACAAGAAAGAGGTACTTCACTAGACACAATAGTACTAGACAGAATAGATAGGAACATGGAGATAGCTATTGAGGTGGAATGTGGGGGGGGGGGAGTAGTACTTTGGCATGCAGGGAGGCACCCATATTAGATATAGATACTACTAGTAAACTTTTAAAGACTAAATCCAATTGGAGGAGAAAGGCAGGAGCAGATAAGATAACAATAGCACACACTGGGAAAAAAAACTTAAATGCATGTTTGCTAATGCAATAAGCTTGATAGATTAAATGAGAGAGCTTGAATTAATAGCTACAAGGGATCAATATGATATCATAGGCATTACTGCAACATGGTTGAAAATCATGACTAGGAAGTGCTTAAAGACAATTACATGAACGAAATTATTGAGGAACATACCATTACTGGATTTGCTAATATCATTCAATGTAGAAGTAATAACAAACATTTAAGTCCGGGAACACTTGGGAAACGGTGATCATAACATGATCTCATTTTAAATAAATGATCAAAAACCATATTACAGGCATACCCCGGTTTAAGGACACTCACTTTAAGGACACTCGCGAGTAAGTACATCTCGCTCAATAGGCAAACGGCAGCTCACGCATGCGCCTGTCAGCACGTCCTGAACAGCAATACCGCCTCCCTACCTGTATCAAAGCTGTGCGCAAGCGGGGAGACTATAGAGCTTGTTACACATGCGTTATTTACATCAGTTATGCACGTATATGACGATTGCAGTACAGTAAATGCATCGATAAGTGGGGACAAGGTAGTGCTTCACTTTAAGTACATTTTCACTTTACATACATTCTCCGGTCCCATTGCGTACGTTAATGCGGGGTATGCCTGTATAGAGGTTCAGCAAAGACTTTACATTTTAGAAAAGCAGATTTGAAAAAACTGAGGAATAATTTCCATAGAAATGGGATGCCATTTTTAGAGAAAAAAAATGCGTTAGATAAATGTGCAGTCTTTAAAACATTGTTAGAAAAGCACACTTATCAGTGGATATCCTTAGATAATAAATATAAAAGAAATAAGTCTAAACCAATGTGGCTAAATAAACAGATAGGGGAAGAAAGGGAAAGAAAGAGGCAGGCGTTTAGATTCTTAGGGGCCTATTTACAAAACTTCGATAAGTGCATTAATGCACATAAAGTGCCCTTTCCAAGCGATATTGCATGTGTAGCTATTCACTTGATAACGCTTTGATAACAGGGCAACATGGCATAAAAAAAACAGCTTTTTAATAAGCTTTAACACTATGGCTATTACAAGCCATACGGTAGCTGAAAAAATGTCCAAACTCACATTGTTTGCTAGTAACTGCTATTCACTACGCTTTGAGATGGAGTTCGCTCATTAAAAACTCGCATTCTTTTCTCGCAATCTAAAGGGTGGTAAGATCGGAATTGCGATCTGCATCTAACCGACTTTATTGTATTTTTACTTAATAGGATTGATGCCGGGGCTCTTAGGCGCTGACCTGCTTTCATTTCTGCTCTGGAGATTCCCTTCTTCAATCCTAGGTAATACAAATAAAATTCCAGCCAGCTTCATTACCTTAGTGGCTAACCGCTAAGGTAATAAAGGGATTAAATAGCAGGAACTGCTTTGTTGTTGGTAGGGGGCAGGTGAAGCTTGTAGTTGCCCCAGGGGGGTTGGAGTTTAGGGCTCCCGGGAGAGTTGCAGTAGCAGTTAACCCCTTCATTACCTTAGCAGTTACAACCGCTAAGGTAATGAAGGAGTTAATCCCTCCCACAAAGCCGAAACACTCACCCCGGGGCAACTACCCCCTTCACCCACCCTCTCTACCACCAACACCACACAGGAATGGGTAAAAATGCTATTAGCCAAAGATGGCTAATAACGATTTTGCCTAATCAAATAACCATTACAGTACAATACAATAAAATACATTACTATAATATATTTATTACTATAAAACAAATCTCTAGCCATTTTATCCATTGATTGGCACTGTGATCATCTATGCCCTCAACGGATCACAGATAGTCACATTGGCAAGCAATGGCCACACAACCCCCCCACCCCCCTCCTCCTCTACATCTGTCCTCTACCCCAACACACATTATAATGGTAAAAATTCCTATTATCCAGATCTGGATAATAGCGCAATTCCCATTAAAAATAAAACATTAGCTAGCCAGCATAAAGTAAATGAAAGTTGTATTTACCCTTGCCAGGATGAAGGCCATCCTCGTCTTCCTCTGTGTCTTCCATGGGCAGCAACATTATAATAAAAAACTAACTACTAGCCACTACCCTTAATCACCATAGTGGGTAGTAACCATAATGGTAACTAAGAGGTTAACTCCCCTCCCCTGCTACACACTCGGATGGCCTAACCACCCTCCCTGGGGTAACTACCCCAATCCCCACTGCCACCCCCATTGATTGTCACAGTGGTAAACCATGCTCACAATATGGACATGGATTGCTACAATGGCAATGAATGGGCAAGCTACAAATAAAGAACAAGCACTAAACACAATACATTACATTTAAATAAAACAAATATTTGCCAATAAACCCAATCGATTATCAATTTAGTAAACCATGCCCACAATGTAGGCGTGGATTGCAACAATGGCAATGAATGGGCAACCTAACAAAAAAATCTAAAAAAAATGAAATACATTACAATTAAATAAAAACAAATATTTGCCAAAAAATGCATTGATTGTGAATGTGTTTATCTATACCCTGAAAGAGGCATAGATAAATATAGTACATTGCCAGTCAATGGGCAACCTAAAAAAACCCACAATTAAATAAAATCCAATCAATGTGTTTCTTAACTTTGCCGGGATGAACATTCACCCTCCTCGTCCAACTGCGGCACCAAATCTTGACCCAACACAATGATCCTCATCAGTATGATGCGAAGAACCACAAGATCCTCAGTTGATTGCAGAGGAGTCTCCGGTAAGTTCTTTATTCTTTTCTTCTTATCTTCCTTCTTTCTTCTCTTCTTTGTAATCCAACAGGTCGGGTCTAGGACAGGAGATGTTGATCTGACGGCTTCTTGGGGTCAAATGAGACATGACATGTCTTATATAAGGCCGGTGATGTCACATTTGACTGATAAAGGTTACACCCACAAATCCTGCTGGTGGATGTACCATGTGACACCTTCCACTTTTTAAAATGAGATGACATCATCAAAAATGGAGGGAAGATAGTCAATTAAGTAGCATGCCTCCTTCCCTTTTTGATGACGTCACATTACTTCAAAAAAGGAAAGGCATCACATCGTATATCCACCGTTGTGATTTTTTTTGTTGCTGAAGTGACGTCATCATAAAGGGAGGGAAGCATCTTAAAGGGAGGGAGGCATATCCTACCTGATTGGCTGGTTTCCCTCCCTTTAAGATTACATCACATTATAAAAAAAAATGGAACGACTCACAGGGTATATCCACCAATCAGATTGGTGGGTGTAACCTTTGTCAGTCAAATGTGACATCACAGGCCTTATATAAGGCCTGTCCCATCTCATTTGAGCACAAGAAGCTATCGGATAAAAATCTCTTGTCCAGGACCTGACCTGTTGGATTAGAAAGAAGAGAATAAAGAAGAAAAAAGGAAGATAAGAATAAAAGAAAGGAAAGAAGAAACAACTTAGAGGAGACTCCTCTGCAATCAACAGAGGATCATGGACTTCTGCGCATCAGGCTGATGAGGATCATTGTGTTGTGGGACAGGAGTTGGTGCTGCATTTGGATGAGGAAAGGTGAATGTTCATCCCGGCAAAGGAAAGGAACACATTGATTGTATTTGATATAATTGTGCTTTTTTAGGATACCCATTGACTGGCAATGTGTTTACCTGTGCCCCTTTCTGGGTATAGATAACACACAGCAATCAATGCCTTTTTTGGCAAATGTATGTTTTTATTTAATTGTAATGTATTTTATTTTTGTTAGATATTTTTTTGAGGTTGACCATTGTGAGCATGGTTTACCAAAGTGACAATCAATGGGTAGGGGCAGTGGGGGTAGTTTCCCTGGGGAGGGTAGTTAGGCCACCCGGATGGGTAGCGGGGAGGGGGTTAACCCCTTAATCACCATAGTGGTTACTAACAACTAAGGTGATTAAGAGGTTAGTGACCAGTAGTTAGTTTTTTTATTTTAATGTTGCTGCCCATGAAAGACACAGAGAAAGATAAGGACGGCCTTCATCCTGGCATGGGTAAGTACGGGGTAGGGGTACAGGGTACCCCTAAGGGTAAGGGTAAGTAGGCTTAAGATAATAGGAATTTTGTCCATTATTGTACTGTATGTGTTGGTGAGGGTGAGGGTGTTGGTGGTAGAGAGGGTGGGTTGAACAGGGTGCCCCAGGGTGGGTGGTTAGGCCTCTTGGGTGGGTAGCAGGATGAGTTAACTCCTTCAGTACCATAGCTGTTACCACCGCTATAGTAGTGAAGGCATTAGCTCCTCCTGCAACCTTCCTGGTTGGCCTAACCACCGACCCTGGGGCAACTACCCCCTTCACCCACCCCCTCTACCACCAACAAACCAGGTACTCTGCCTTAACCCCTTCGTTGCCTTAGTGGCTAACCGCTAAGGTAATGAAGCAGTTTTTATGTTATTTTAATAACACATTGAATTGAATTAATTGAAGCAGGGGTTCTCCGGAGCTGAATCTCATTAATTTCAGCCTTGGTGACTACCTGCTTCCCGAGTTACAGGACTTGGTATGGGTGCTGGTATCTCCCTGCATCATTTAAATGTCCCGGTCATGCGACGCAGGAGATTTAAACATGCCGGAGATTCTGGCAGCCCTTAACAGGGCCTGTGACTCGGGAAGCCTGGGGTCCCTGGGGCTCAAATGAATGTGCTTCAGCTTCAGAGACCCCCTGCTTCAATACTATGGTACTATTTTTTTAATTAAAACTGTGTGATCGCCTGTAAGAGCTACAGTATGCAGGGAGATGCAGCTCTCTCTGTGCAGCTCTTTCTGTACAACTCTTACAGACTGCTGGAGCGACATTTGGCTCATTAAGCAAATACAAAGTAGTGCGATTTAGCATTGTTTTAGCGCACAATAAAAAACTTGAGATTTTTTTTTAGTGAATACGCAAATTTTATACTGTGCGGTAAAACATGCTAATCTGGTCAGTAATGCATTGAACTTATCAACGTTTAGTGAGTAGGCCCATTAAAGTCAGAAGGGGCAGAGGCATCATATTAGAATTATAAAAAAGTAACAAAAGTTGCGAAAGGGCAATCAAATGAAGTAAAATTGTTCTTTATGTACCTTACTAATAAAAAGATTAGAAAATAAAATATAGGATCATTTCAGTGTGAGATGGTCTGGCAAATTATTGGAGATAAGGATAAAACAGGAGAATTAAATACAGTAGATTATCAATTGCAAAAATATTACCACAGAAGGAAGCTGCAACCTCTATATTAAAGAACAATTGGTTAACTGAGGAAGATGTGCACAGACGGCTTGATATTTTAAAGTAAATAAAACACCTGTCCCAATGACATACACCCAAGGGTTCTTAAGGAGCTAAGTTCAGTAATAGCCAAACCATTAAATTTAATGTTCAAGAACTTCACTTCCACAGGCTCAGTAACATATGATTGGCGTAAAGCAAACGTGGTGCCTATATTTAAGAATGGAGCTAGATCTCTACCAGGTAATTACAGACATGTAAGCCTGACATCAATAGTGGGGAAGCTACTTGAAGATTTAGTATGTTATAATATTCAGGAATACCTAATGGCTAAAAAAAATATTAGTAATAGTCAGCATGGATTTATGAAGGCAGGATGGCAAACTAACCTTAAATTCATTTATTTGAGGAAGTCGGTAGCAATTTAGACCAGGGTAATGCAGTTGACATGATCTAATAAGGTACCTTGGGGTTAGTTTATATAATAAAGCTAATTGGACTCAGTAAATATATTTGCACCTGGATTGCATACTGGTTGAAGGTTAGACAACAGAGAGTTGCCATAAATGGAACCTTCTCAGTTTGGGCTAAAGTTCTAAGTGGAGCACCTGAAGGTTCGGTACTTTTACCCCTGCTTTTTAAGTTTTTTATTAATGAACTTGAGGTTGGCATAGAGAGGAAAGTTTCCATCTTTGCTGATGAAACAAAATTGTGGAAGGTAGTTAAATCATAGCAGGATGTAATTTAGCTCCAAAAGGACTTGGCTAGACTAGAAACTTGGGCGGATAAATGGCAGATGAGGTTTAATACAGATATATTGTATGTATGGTTATGCATTTGGAAAACAAGAATAACCTGGAGACTTACAAATTAAATGTGACAAAAATTTGATGGAGAAAAATGTAGGAGTGCTTGTAGACAGTAGGCTTAGCAGTAGTGCCCAATGTCTGGAAGTAGCTGCAAAGGCAAATAAGATTGTATCTTGCATTAAACATGTACTGTATGGATGAAAGGGAAGTAAACATAATTATGCCCCTTTACAAAGCATTAGTAAGACCACACCTTGAATATGGAATACAATTTTGGGCACCACTCCTTAGAAAATACATTATGGAACAAGAGAGAGTGCAGAGAAGAGCCACCAAATTAATAAAGGGGATTGAACATCTGATTTATGAGATACCAGCTAAATTAGATTTGTTTCTATTACGAAACAGGCGTCTAAGGCTGGGATTATTATGCCGGCGCCGTTGCTTGCGCGTGCTTGCGTGCACATGCCCGTCAAGCACTCTGCTGGATTTTGTTATGTGAGCTACCCAAGTACCTGCGCAACTGCCGGCAAAGTAGCGTGTTGAAGCGTCAGCATTCTCAGCATACAAGAGAATCTGTGTTTTCAGGTGGCTGCTCCGTGACGTCAGCGCACGTGAGCTGGTTCAGCTCGCCACACCCCGCAACACGTCTGCAATCTCCTGCCGCCAAATTCACAAATCCCTTGGGCTGCAGGAGTGCGCGTGGCAGCGTGCTCGTTCGCACACAGGACCATAATCCCAGCCTAAGAGGGGATATGATAACTATACACTAATATATTCAGTGTCAATACAAGGAGCTTTAAAAATAACTATTCGTCGGAATGGCAGTACAAAGGACTCGGGTCATCCCTTAATGTTGGAGGAAAGGAGATTTCACCAGCAACAATTGAAAGGGTTCTTTACAGTAAGGGCAGTTAAAATGTGGAATTCATTACCCACTGAGACTGTGATGGCAGATACAATAGATATCTTCAATAAAAAGTTTGGACGTATTTTTAGAAAGCAAAAGTATAGAGGCATATACCAAATAAGTAAACATGGGAAGGATGTTGATTCAGGGAGAAATCTGATTACCATTATTGGTCAGGAAGGAATACCTTTTTTTCCACTTATGGACATTGGATGATGTTTCACTGGGGTTTTTTGTTTGCATTCCTCTGAATCAAAATACAGCTCAACCCCTTTATAACGCTGTGCTTGGGGTCCAAAGAATCACATTGCGCTATAAGCGGATCGCGTTAAAAATAATGTACAATTGTATGCATTGTACAATAAAGTATTTAAGACACCAATAATCGTGTTGTAAAGTATTCATAAATACAAAAATTGGGAGCCACGCTTGCATCGCGTTATAAGCGGATTCGCATTGTAACGGATCGCGTTATAACGGGTTTGAGCTGTACTGTAAATACGTAAGTAAAGATAGATACTTAGCCTGTCGTCTAAATTTAGCATAGTTTGAACTTGATAGACATGTATTCTTTCAACCTCATCTACTACTGTATGTAATTACTTTATGTAACTACAGTATGTAACACATCTGGCAACCCTGTCATTGAGGTGTAACTTAACAAAAGCTATTTTTTCTAAATGTTCAATATGATTTTTCCTAAATCTGTAAATCATCTAGTTTAACCCATTATGTATATCAGTGTTAGTAGTTCAAGATTCTGTAAGGATGAAAAACATACATCTTTTTGAAGCAGTGATATTGTCTAAAGTAATGCCTAATTCATGCATTCCTACTGTATGTGAGAAACGTAATTAATTCAATTTACACATTTTCCAAACCTCAGTTTACCCATAGAGTTACAACACTAAAAACGGTACAATGAAGAACCTATGACAGACAAACAAAAGTCCATGTTTGGCTTCACACAGAGATGTGTTACAGTACAACAGGGGTGTGCATGAACTGGGGGGTGCAACATTTTCAGGGGGGAGGGCGCGACATTTACATAGGCGTGCCCTTCCCCACAATATTTAACTTAAATGCCGGGGGAGCGCGCAAGGCCTCCGTAAGTCCCTTACCTTGTCTCTAGCAGCTTCTGGTGATGCGTCGCCATGGTAACATGTAATGAAATGATGACGCAAGGTCACATGACGTCACATTGGCATGGCAACACAATATCATATGACGTTGTGATGTCAGAACACGCCAGAGAAAAGGTAAGGGGGAGTGGGGGGTGGCGCGAGCAGGAGGGGAGAGCAGGCAGGGAGGTGCAGACAAAAAATGTTGCCCACCCCTGTGTTAGAGCATCTGCATTTTAACTAGAACAGCAAAACGAAACCAACCATTTTTATAGAGAGAGAGTACATCAATTAGAGGAAGCACCAAACATCTAAGAACACTTCCATGCTGGGAAATCAATAGCGGGTCAGATGCAGGGGACTGTGTAGCTTTACTGCAAATAAGCAAAGGAAGACAATTAGGAGAATGTCTAACAGATTATAGTTAATGCCAATGGTCTTGTATGCCTTATTTAGCACAATAAAAAAATAAAAAAAACTATACTACAGTATCTTTATCTAGAACTGAAAAAAAGAGTTATTGGCCTTCTACATTAGTAGTTCTTAGTACTATTATTGAGGTTGGCATCGAGAGCAAAGTCTCCATCTTTGCTGATGATACTAAATTGTGTAAGGTAGTAGAATCAGAGCAGGATGTAATTTCTCTTCAGAAGGACTTGGAGAGACTGGAAACGTGGGCAGGTAAATAGCAAATGAGGATTAATACAGATAAATTTAAGGTTATGCATTTGGGGTGCAAGATTAAAAAGGCAACTTGCAAATTAAATGGGGATAAATTGGGGGATTCCTTGATGGAGAAGGATTTATGAGTGCTTGTAGACAGCAGACTTAGCAATAGTGCCCAATGTCATGCAGTAGCTGCAAAGGCAAACAAGATCTTATCTTGCGTTAAACGGGCAATGGATGGAAGGGAAGTAAACATTATTATGCCCCTTTACATAGCATTAGTAAGACCACACCTTGAATATGGAGTACAATTTTGGGCACAAATCCTAAGAAAAGACATTATGGAACTAGAGAGAGTGCAGAGAAGAGTCACCAAATTAATAAAGGGGATGTACAAACTAACTTATGAGGAGAGGCTAGCTAAATTAGATTTTTTTACACTAGAAAAGAGGCGTCTAAGAGGGGATATGAAACTATATACAAATTTATTCGGGGACAATACAAGGAGCTTTCAAAATAACTATTCATCCCATGAGCAGTACTAAGGACTCTGGGCCATCCCTTAAGGTTGGCAGAAAGGAGATTTCACCAGCAACAAAGGAAAGGTTTCTTTACAGTAAGGGCAGTAAAAATGTGGAATTCATTACCCATGGAGACTGTGATGGCAGATACAATAGATTTGTTCAAAAAAAGGTTGGTCATCATTTTAGAAAGGAAAGGTATACAGGGATATACCAAATAAGTAAAATGGGAAGGATGTTGATCCAGAGATTAATCCGATTGCTAATTCTTGGAGTCAGGAAGGAATTTATTTTTCCCCTCAATGGTTTTTTTTGTTTGTCTTCCTCTGGATCAATAAGTAAGTATATATATAGGATAAAGTATCTGTTGTCTAAATTTAGCATAGGTTGAACTTGATTTACGTACCTCTTTTTTCAACCTTATCTACTATGTACAGTAACTATATTAGTAGAATGAGGGTTCTAATAGAACAGTGAAAGTTGATGCTATACTTCTATAACAGATTAAGCTGTAATGCTTGATCTGTAAAGCTAAATTAATACAATAATACATAATAGTGCATGGAACTGAAGAAAGTAGTGGCACTATGTCTCATTTGAAAGAAAAACTTATCTCGCGGAATCTCTTTGCACCTCATTAAAAATGTTTCTGCAATTATCACAATAATATCATGAGGTAGTAAGTCTTTTAATCAATCTGGCACATCATAGGTTAATTTTGCAAGAGTGGGGCGCTAATGTGACTACACGTGTTACAGGTGTAAATTGGTAAATACAACTTGGTCCATTCCCAGAAAAATAATTATTATATATACAGTTGAACAGTGGATTCCTGCAGCCGGAGTAGGGGGGGGGGGATGTATTCCACACCCCTATAGGAATTTGTGAAAAGAGAATAACTTTGGCGCATGGAATTAATTGTATATAGAATATTGAATGTGATCGGAATCAAGATAAGTTCTCAGATAACAAATGAGAGTTGTTTGCATTTTATAACCCTGTATTGTCATACGGAAAGTGCTGCATACACTGTTGGCACTTTCTATGTATATTGTTATTTATATAGCGCCCACAGTGTTCTCAGCACTTTACACAAGAGACAATAAAACACAGAATGTTCTGGCTCTCTAGCCCCTTGTAACTAAGGGGTAAGTAACTAAGAGGTAAATTAAGAATGCCTTGTATGGGAGAGGCAGTAAGATGTGTGTACTCACAGACTGCAAGATCCAAGAGGAAATATGCTTTCCTGTACAGACAGGAATAGGCAGGGGGGCGTACCAAATACTGAAACATTGCAGAGGAGAATGGGCAAACCATCTCAGGTTTTGAGCGCAGGGAGGTTGCCAAGGCAACTGGCAAAACTATGGGGGAAAGGCAACATTTGTAGCAACAATATTGCAGCTTACACTGAGCAGCAATGGCTGCCTCAGAACAGTGAAATTAAACACGCAGAGAGGTTCAAGGACACAGGAAATGATTACACAATAATTGCATTCCATTCCTTTAGTTTACTTGTACTGAAACTTATTGCACAGTTACTGCATGTTCTCACCTATGCCCCGATTTGTAGCTGCCCAATGTTTTTTTTAAGCACATTAGCATGCCAGAAACAAACCTGTAATTCGAGTGACTTTCTTTTTAGCAAAGACTGTCAACATCATTGAATAAAAACAACAACATATTCTTTTATCTAGTGTATTATGTGTAGGTAGCTTTTCAGGGTGCAAGAAAGTATTTTAAAGTAATTTATGCTGTGTGCATTTATTTGATAGTGAAGATATGAGCAGCAGATATATTGGGCAATCTATCAATAAGATAGATAGGAAAAAGCAGGCACCAACAGTACAGGACCAAAGAAAAAATGAATGAAGGAACGTCCAAAGAGCGTGTGCCCATTAAAAAGAATTATTTAATGGATTCCAGCAAAAAACAGCCACATTATGGGGTATAGAGCCCCCCACCAACGTGTTTCGAGCGTCCAGCAAAAAACCACCACATTATGGGGTATAGAGCCCCCCACCAATGCGTTTTGAGCATCCAGCAAAAAATATCTATCAATAACCCTCCTGCAAAAATGTCATATAGTTGACATTTTTACTTCTGTAAGTAATCCATGAAGACATATTTGCTTATGTTATTGGATTCTGTCCAAGATCGATTAAGCTCCCTACAGTATCTCTATCTTGCTTTAAAACCATCTTAAATAAAGTAAGTCACAAAATATTATTAGAAGGTGTAAAATAAGTGTATACAAGCGCTAGTGCAACAATTGCAAACAAACAGGAGAAACAAAACCTGAGATACAGTCCTAGGGGGTAGGTAGTCCTGGAGCTGCCGTAGAGGGTTAATCTGGGATCTTCCAACCAGATATGCAAGATGTGGATAGAAAAACCTCTTATGGCGCTGAGGGTAGGTGGCTGGAACAAAAGTCTTGTGCTGAGGTTTCTGTTGTATAAGCTCAGAGAGGGAGACAAGAGAAATACAAACAACACAATAGTGTATTATCCTTTAGACAATATAAGACATGTGGATGGAAAATGAAGCAATTTATTAATTAAAACAATTGTGACTACAATTGAAATAAAACATGAACTGTAAAATAAACAGTGGATGATCTTCTGTTAATAAAAGAGATAGGGGCTTCTCAGCATTTAAGCAGAGAGAAGCCTTGCTGCTCCACCAGAGGTAAAACCGAAATCCTACTCACCGTCCTGGAGTAGGACATGTGCATTGGTACGGGGTCTTTAGCCAGGGGTAGCCGTCTGCTGTGGGGTGCCGGACGTCTGCTTAGAGCGTGCGGGGAGATCTCAGGAATACTCGTGCATTCAACAACACCGCGTGGATTTCGCGCGTCTCCTCCGCTGACGTCACCGCCGGATTGACTCAGCTACGGTGTCCCTGGATGACCAGAATACCTTCCTACGCGTTTCGAAACACTCGATCACGTGTTTCTTCGTCATTCCCTAACGAAGAAACACGTGATCGAGTGTTTCGAAACGCGTAGGAAGGTATTCTGGTCATCCAGGGACACCGTAGCTGAGTCAATCCGGCGGTGACGTCAGCGGAGGAGACGCGCGAAATCCACGCGGTGTTGTTGAATGCACGAGTATTCCTGAGATCTCCCCGCACGCTCTAAGCAGACGTCCGGCACCCCACAGCAGACGGCTACCCCTGGCTAAAGACCCCGTACCAATGCACATGTCCTACTCCAGGACGGTGAGTAGGATTTCGGTTTTACCTCTGGTGGAGCAGCAAGGCTTCTCTCTGCTTAAATGCTGAGAAGCCCCTATCTCTTTTATTAACAGAAGATCATCCACTGTTTATTTTACAGTTCATGTTTTATTTCAATTGTAGTCACAATTGTTTTAATTAATAAATTGCTTCATTTTCCATCCACATGTCTTATATTGTCTAAAGGATAATACACTATTGTGTTGTTTGTATTTCTCTTGTCTCCCTCTCTGAGCTTATACAACAGAAACCTCAGCACAAGACTTTTGTTCCAGCCACCTACCCTCAGCGCCATAAGAGGTTTTTCTATCCACAAAATATTATTAACCAACATGTCAAACATGGGGTGAATTTTCTTTGTAATTATTTACAACAATTTTAATATATTCTGTATATCTTAAAAAGATGACTAGCCAGAAATGTATCACAACATCATATATTTTTTTATTAGATTATCTCACAGTATAACTTGCATTATATTATGACAGCATACTGTACCACAACCTAGAATTAGATGCTGACATTGTTATATAAGAGTGACATGTAATGTAATAAAACTAAGCTTGAAGAGAAAAAGTTAAACTCCTTTCATTAGTAAAAAAAAGACTTTCTTAGTAAAAAAAATGTCATAGCGCTAACAAATCATGCACAGTAGTTTATTGGAGAAACAGAGAGTACAAAGTTTCAGGTCCATCCCTGGACCTTGCATTAGGTAAGTGATGTCCATAAAAAGAATGTTTATAGATAAACAATCGAATCAACTAAATGGAACCCGCTGTGTCCATAGTGACTGTGACATCACACGTAGTCAACACAGAGAGACATCGACAACCCCACCCTGGAACGCACCAAGTAAAATGCAAATAAGTGAATGACATACAGATACAACGGCCGTTATTCGAACATATCACGCGTTGTATACCTCGGAATACCCATGTCATGGCGCGTCATTACCGTGTGTTGACTCGTGTTTTATCGAGTGCAGACAATGGCATTTTAGTGTTCTGGTTTTTAAACACCTACAAATTGACACGGTACTGTTCTGTACACATTAGGCTGCGCTTATAGTGCCGGCGACAGTGACGCAACGTCGCGGCAAAACAAATGCCGCAGTCACGTGTGCTTATAGTAAGCGCGACACGACGGAGCAACGGATTTGTCGCGATCGCTGGAAGTCATCTCTATTTGATTTTCCAGCGACCGTCGCCTGACCGTCGCGTCGCCGGCACTATAAGCGTAGCCTTACAATTCATTTCTGCCACGGAAACGCAATGAATTGCACCCAAAGAAATCGGGATCCATGAAATTCAAATAAAGCAACCGAGTGATTGGACGCAGAGAGTACAGCAGCGCACACGAAAACGGCTCCGTGATATGTTCGAGTAACGGCCACTGCATCTGTAGCTTCCTAGACAATGCAAGCCACAATAGTACAAAATAGTTCATATAGCTAAGCAATCTTAGCACAATATACATATAAACAACAAATTAGTACCAACAACTTTTTACAAATGTTCAAAAATAGACATCTAATCATTTAATCAAGTGTATATAAATATACTGTATATAGAGATAAATCAGCTACATATTTCAAAAAGTGCATGTGTATATAAACAAACACATAGAAATACATCAATATCACAATTTGCATTATTAAAAACTAACATATTTAATCAAATATACATTTTATTTAATTTTATTAAAAAAGTTAAACAAATATCCTACCAACTAATCCTAAAGGGAATCACCCATACATATATCTATAAAGACTATTACATACAATTTAAAGATAGGGACTCCTACCGAAGACCAGACCAAAAAAACAAAGGAGTTTATTTTGTGGTCTAAACTTTGGTAGGCGTCCATATCATTAAATTGTATGTAATAGTCTTTATAGATATACTGTTCGTACTGTGGGATCGTTCCCTTTAGTTGTTAGGATATTTGTTTATCTTTTTTTTTAAATAAAATTAAATAAAATGTATATTTGATTAAATGTGTTAGTTTTTAATAATGGAAATTGTGATCTTGATGTACTATATTTCTATGTGTTTGTTTACAGATGCAGCCACGAGTATTAGAACTCTTGCCTTGGAAATTCTGGGGTAGTCTCACAGTATATGTCTCAACATTTTTGTGAGATTCTTAATGGCCCATCGGATTAACACAGCAGGGGTCCCTGCAGTCCCATTAAGTTTGAATGGGACTGCAGGAACCCCCGCTGTGTTAATCCGATGGGCCATTAAGAATCTCACAGAAATGTTGAGGCACTTACTGTGAGACTGCCCCAGAATTTCCCAGGTACAAGTGTTCTAATATTTGTGGCTGCATCTGTATATAAACTTACATTTTTATATGTATGTATGTATGTATGTATGTATGTATGTATGTATGTATGTATGTATGTAGAGGTATCTGTACCGTGTTAGCTGAGCTTAATAATCAAAAATGAATAGACAATACTGTTCTGTGGCTAACTAAATGTTTTTATTTGTGCGAGCTTTCGAGATACACTGATCTCTTCTTCCGGCGGTGTTACAATGAATAAATCAAGGTTTAACTTAAAAACAGTGTATCTTGGATGTTATCTGTGACCGAAACCTATCCCTCCCGCTGTGCAGTATGTGATTTATGACTTGAGCTGTTAAATAGTCCCTGAATGTTAGTGATGTCAGAGTGTGTGTATGTGTGTGTATTTATGTAAATATAAAGTTATATAGTGCCCACAGTGTATACAGCGCTTTACAAAAGGTGTGTGTGGAGTGGGAGTGTATACCAATGGTATGGAAATGTAAGAGGGTGTTGCATTACTAAAAGTGTGTGTAGATACACTGGCGACACACTTTATTCGAGCTTGGCTAGTCCCACGAATTCGGGTATACCCGGGTGTATTGAGGTTTGTGACTGTTTTCTGCCCGAGTACATTGAGTTATTTTCCAAGCAGGGATTGAAGCATTTTATTCCCGCTGGCTGCAATACTGCACAGTATATATATATAAACTGCATTACAATTCATGAATTTATGCCATCTGGTAGACACGCGAAGCATTGCAGCCTATTAAATCCTAATCATTATCATTTAACAGATCAGCCGCCCATCAGCCAGGCATGAACCCAGGCTGGGAAGGCAAATGCAACGGGGCTTGTCAGAGGTTAGGAGTGGCGCATTCCAGTTATCTGCCAGGTACATACCGGGTATTTACTCGAATAAAGTGTGTCGGTGCAGTACTATGTGGTCCCTACTGGTATATATGGATGGAATAACATAGAGTATTTGTATGTGTAAGAGACAGCTGGTGTATCACAAGAAAATGCCTGTAGGTAGTGGAGGGTTAGAAGAGGGGAAAAGGGGTTGGAAGGGTGGGAAGAGAAGAATGAAAAAAGGACAGTGTCCAGATATGAATCGTGAATATATCACAGTGCTACTGTGAAAAACTCCCACCCAACGGAGGGAGAAATCATGTAGTTCACGCCTGGATAAGAGAATTCGGGAGCACTTGTCCCACCCCTGATATGCTGAAAAAAACCCTCTCAAAGTAAACAACTAAACATAACGAGGCCTATGCTATAAGCGTCGATAAGCCACTTAGTGAGCACTTATCGGCCAAAATGCCTACTGCTATTCAGTAAGCCTCGATAAGTAGGCGCTAAAGGGATGAATCAACAAAAATTTCAGCTGTATGAAAAAAATCGCCGGGTGAGCGGCGACAAGCCACTTATCGGCAGTTTCTAAAACTCGTGCAATTCTAGTAGCCGCGATTAGGTTATCGAAGGCCTTTCGCGGCTCGAGAATGGCGAATTTGTCCTCAAATCCTCACGCCAGGAAAAGTTGGCGTGAGGGTAGTGAGAAGCTGCTGAGAGACGGCGATACAGGATTTTTTTTCCGCCTCGGATTGATGCCAGGAGTCTCCGGAACTGATATCCATTATTATCAGCAACGGAGACCCCAGGCATGAATCCCATGCAATAAAAATGCATTTACAGGCAACTTCATTACCTTAGCGGCTAACCGCTAAGGCAATGAAGGGGTTAACCCCTCCTGCTACCCACCAAGGGCCAAATACCCCCTTCACCCACTGCCGCTACCCACAATACACTAATACCACCTCCTCTACCTCAACATGATTGATACCAGAGACCGTATCCTCAGGTGGTCCCTACAGGTGGTCCTTGTGGGTGTCTGGGGGCCCTCAGGTGGTCCCCATTGGTGTCTGGGGGCCCTCAGTGATCCCCATTGGGTGTCCGCGGGTCTTCAGGTAGTCGCCGTGGGTGTCCAGGAGTCCTCAAGTGGTCTCCGCAGGTGTCTGGGGGCCCTTGGGTGGTCACCGCAGGTCCACGCTGGCCTGCGGTACCTATCCTGTTGCAAAAAAAAGTGCAAAACAGTACATTAAAATAAATACACCACTCCCCCCCAACACATATAGTACAGTAATGGGCAAAATAACTATTATCCAGATGTAGATAATAGTGCCTTTGCCCATTATAAAATAAAACATTAGTCAGCCAGCATAAATAAACCTTTCTACTTAGCCCTGCCATCATGATGGGCGTCCTGTTCAGCATACTTTAGGTCCATGTCCTCCGTTGCCAGAAAGAGTACAAGAAAAAATACAATCTAATGGCCCCTAACCCCTTAATCACCTTAGCGACTAATAACCGCTATAGTAATTAAGGGGTTAACCCCGTCACCGACCCGGGAGGCCTAACCACCCACCCCGGGACCAGAATACCAACCCTGTACCCATTGATTGGCATAGTGGTATATCAAACCCATATAATATGGGCATGATATACCACTATTGCAGCGAATGTTCACCATAATCAATAAGCATAAAGGTCAAAAATACACAATAAAAAAATGTATACACAAGCACTTAAACACCCCAACAATAAAATAACTAAAAAGCCTAATAATAGACCACACCAATAACATTTATCTATTTCCAAAACAGCACAATTATTAAAAAATCTGTTATTCCAAAACATATGAATACAATTCAATAGACACCTAGCCAAGCAAACTATTCAAAAAATAAAACCACTAGCTAAACAAGCAATTCAATACATAAAAGCACTAGCCAACAAATAAATTAATTAATTTAAACCACTAGCCAACAAGTCAATTCATTAATAAAACCACTAGCCAAACACATCAATTAAAACCAGTAGCCAACAAAATAAATAATTAATTAAAAATGCTAAACAATTGAAAAATGAAATAAAAACAAGCCATCCAAATTACAAACAATTTAAGCCAAATAATAAAACATAAAAATAAAAAACAACAATCAATAGAAAAAAAGCATTTGCCAAAAAATGCATTGGCTGTCACTGTATTTTTCTGTACCCTAAACATGCACAGATTAATACATTATCAGTCAATGGGCAATGAAAAACATAAAATAAAAAAGTACAATAAAAAAACGCTATGGTAATGAAGGGGTTAACTCCCCCCGCAATCTTCTCGGTAGGCCTAATAACCCACCCTGAGCCAAGTACCCCTTTCACTCATCCCCTCTGCCCCCAATAAAGCTGCTATTGTGCCTTAACCCCTTCATTGCCTTAGTGGATGGATCTCCTGAGCTTAACCGCTTTGATTTTAGTCTTAGGAAACCCGAGTTACAGGCCCTGTAATGGGGCATCGGGTGCCAGTACTGCCGCCATTTTTAAATCGTCCGCATCACGTGACCGGGGGATTTAATTACCAAGTCCTGTAACTCAGGAAGCAGGGGGTCCCTGGGGCTGAATCAATGCGGTTTATCTCAGGAGAACCCCTGCTCCCGTACACTTAGTAAAAATTTAATTAAAGCAGCTTCATTACCATAGCGGATAACCGCTACGGTAACGAATTATGTTGATTTTTAATTGTAATGTTAAGACTTCTGTATTGTAGCAGGGGGTCTCTGGAGCAGAATCTTGTTGATTTGAGGTCCGGGGACACCATGCTTCCCTAGATACAGGCCCCGTTATGGAGTTCCGGTATCTCGTATGGATTTAGGATTTTTTTTGTGAGTTTAATGGTCTTATGGCAGCTAGAAGCATACATTTCACTGGCAGGTGTTTTTCACACCTTTCGTCAATGTTTTACTGATATTGCTGTTAAATTTGTCACATATTTGATTTTCATTTGTAGCAATTACAAAACATTTTTTTATCATAATCCAAATAATTTCTCACTGTCACAGAAAAAAATCATAAAACTCATTCATTGTAATACACCTGGGTTCATTTAGCAGCGTTACAACCTAAGATGAAGACCCACCACAGAATCGTACATTATTTTGTGCTATTCTGTAGAAAAGGAAATGTTGTTTTGAATGGAGGGGAATATAACTATAAAAAAATATGTGAAACGAGTCTGTGAGTCTGAATACATGCATATTCTCTGTCCTCAAATACCAGTAACACGCCAGGTTTTCATGTCAATACAAATGTAATCAAACTGCTTTAATTCTAAATAGAGCTAAATTAATTGGCCAATTACATGTTAATACGAGAAATCTGGACAAACGGGTCTGTTAGTGAACCTTGTGGACTGAGCTTGGACCATCCAAAGTCAATAATCCAAATACATTTGACTACACACTGTAAGAGATCAGCTTTGATGTGCTGAATTGACAAGCATTGTTAGAGGATATGGTGGCTAATATAATATGATCTATTATGTGAATGTGGAAACTAACAGTATTAGGGAACTTTCAAAGTTCCTAATTATGCAGAAATTAATTTATATCAAGAAATGGGAGGCCGTTAAATTATATTCTTTGCATTATAATATGGATTTCTTGTGTGTAGCCAAGGTATATTTCTTGTCTGCTTTAATTGGGGATTTTATGATGAACATGTATTTTAATTGCTGTAATTATTAGAAGAGTTATGTTTTAAATATATATTTTTGGAACCAGTTTATCTCAGAGTACAAAGGGTTTAATGTTTTTTTTATTTTGTTTTCAGTTGCTCTTTTTCCCTATTTATACCTCTCACGCAACAAGAAGTTTGTTTGTGGGCCATATATTCTAAGTAGTGCTATTTAATAAGTTACCTTGGGGGCCAAACATAAATGTTAAAAACTGTCTCAGACTACAAAACTACAGCAAATTGCTTAACATTTTGCTGATACATTTGCAGCCAGATTTACGGAACGTTTTCCCATATCTTTTTAGACCAGATGTTGTGGTCTGCATCAGAAGCTTTTTAAAGAGACAATCCAAGCTGGGGGGGGGGGGTTTTCCTCTCCGTTTTTTTTTTTCTTTTCATTTTTGTAATACAGGCTTGAAACAAGTGATCTCCGGAGCTGAACCCCATTCATTTCAGCTCCGGGGACCCCCTTGCTTCTGGAGGTACTTACCTATGTAGTGGGTGCAGGAAGCCACTCCACGATTCACTATATGGCTGCTTTTCAAAGCACCTGGGCCCTGTGCACCAATAGGAAGCGGTGACATCATCCTATTGGCCCATGTGACGAGGATGCTGAAAACTGCAGGAGATACCGGCACCCTATTCTGAGGTAAGTATCTTCAGAAGCATGTGGCCCCCGAGCTGAGATTATATGGGGTTTAGCTTTGGAGACCCCTTGCTTCAAACCTGTTTTAAAAAATGAAGAAAAAAAAAATGTTTTGGATTGCTGCTTTAAGGACAAAAATATTGTGGTTTATACAAATTTGGTGTCCCTCTCCCAACTATTAAGAGTGGTTTAGACTTTTTGAAGCAGGTTTACTTGTGCTTGTTAAGATAGGAATTTTTACTACTGTTTACTGCCAGGTATTTAGAGGTGTACAAAGCAGGGCAAACTTCTCAAATGGCTTCATTCATACTCTGATACATCTTTTTAAAACCATGGCAACCTTTAAAACGAAAATTGTGAAGTGGTGAAATCCAGTTCAAATTATATACGTCATGGATTAAACATAATTGACATTGTAGATATATTTGATGGTGGAAAAGTGCTGTTCAAAATAGTTCACATGAGCTTTCAAGTGATGGCAGACATAGCCACGGTATGAGGACAGTGTAATTAGTACGGTGTAATCCAGAAAGCTCTATAAAGGGACATTTACTCTACATAGAACCTGAAATCACTGCAGAGAGAGCCTACATTTCCAACAGCGTTATGTTGGTAAGAAGGCCATGATCTGCTGCCATAGCAACCCACTTCAGCTGATTGCCACAGGGAGAAAACAATGCGAACCATGCATATATGTTTCTTCTGGTTTGATGAGATACCTTAGCATTACATTACTCAAATCAGTCTGCTATACAGTACACACTGAACTATCAGTGCTGTTATCCAGGGCTCTTTCAGTAAAAAAATAGCCCTCAGTTAATGCCAGTGTTGCAGTAATATAAATAAATTGCTTTTTGAAACAGCTGATTGAGTAGGCAGCTCTGTAGAACATACTGTAGGTCCTTTTTCATTAAACTGCGATAATGCCAATCAGTCACTATTGCACTCAAAGCCCTATTGACTCGGTGCCCTATTGGTGCTCTCGCAGCTCAAAAGAGCTTACAATTACATTGTTTTTATGTTAAAGGCATACAGAGGTAAAGTAACATTCACAAAGAGCTCTTCCCCTTTTCAAGAAAGTAAGAGGGAATAAGGCATTGTCAATGATGCATTCACTTCCATGTAAGTGAGTAACTGTGCAATAAACTGCTTCACACCATTTTCAATAGGGACATTTGAGTTTCAAACCAAGGCTATTTCACTTCACCAGGTATATATATCAGTGTGTCAATAAGTATTAAAACATGTCTTCAGGAGCATTAAAACATGCTTTTGCTCATAGTTGGACCAAAGTAAGGTGTGTTAATCAAGGTTGTTACATCTGGCATACATTGTTAGTCAGAGATAGGGTTGCCATGGTGTGTGTCGATAGACCTATGTTGTCAATATATTTGGATGCAGCTCATTTTTTTTTTTACTATTTTCTTTTCTTCCAAACGTTTTTATTAGTCATTTTAGTTTACAGACATAGAAATACAATTACAGCCTAATACAATAAAAGTTTTTACGGAGTATAAGAGATAGAAAAGAACTTCGCCAGAAGAGGCGAGACCTCATGACCACTTAGTGGCCTGGAAAACCAGAGGCTGGAAAAAGAGAAGGGGGAGAGTGGGGTGGGGAGAGTGGGGTGGGGGGTGAGGTGTGTGGGGGTGGGGGGCATGGAGGAAGGGGGAAAAGGGAAGGGGGGGGGATCACCCCCTTTTTTTACTAATTTTTAACGCACTCTTTTTTACAATAATCCGGCTTTTTAAATATTAGAAATGGAGACAGAAAAACAGAACTGGATTATAATCTCATGATGATTTGGACCTCTGACCTTGCAGATATTTTTATTTACAGTAATAAAAGTATAATATAGCACACAGAAAAACATGATTGGATACATCTGTACGTATGTAATGTTTCACCCTCTCCCCAAGGTTTCTTCTTTTGTGTGCCATACGAGAAAAACACAAAAATGAAGTGCAGATACTGGTGCCAAATTCGGTTGCTAGGCAGCACCCTAACAACAACCACTGTGAAAATAATGACATTAGAATTCAAGTGTGTATAGAAACGATAATTCCAAATAAAGGTGACTGAAAACTACACAAAAATAATTAATTTCCTAGATCTCCCTCTCTCCCAGTTCCTTTCTCTGTCCATGGGTGTGCTGCTGTTTTCGGTCTGCTCTGGGGTTCCTCTGTCTGTCTCCGCTTGGGGCTTCATTTTAGCTTAATTCTGGGTACATGCATCCCGTTTTTTTGAACATTGTCTTTTTATTATCTGTTATGTTGGTTATAGATTTAGTTTAATTAGATACATCATTCATGTGTTTTTTGTTTATTGTAACTTAAACCCGGATCTATAGCCTTAGTGTACTGAGATGGGGTTGGATCCCCTCAGTTATTTTTTATTTTTTGTTTTAATTAATAAATATTTTACATTATTTTAATCCCTGGTGCGCACTGTGTGCATTTTTCTTCTTTTCGTCTCAAGGTGTCCCCCATCTTGGGGGTCACCTTGCTCTAGGAGCTCATTGGGGAGACGCTCTACACACATGCTGCAAGGGGATTAATGCTTCCAGCAAAATATATACCTGCAGCACGAGCGCTGAATTTCCTACATTCTCTGCTTATACAGATGCCGGCTTTCCACGAGTATATGCTGAAATCATCCCATATTGTAATTCAAAAAGTAAGACTAAATGGAGAAAGATTGTGAGACAAAATAGGTAAACAACGGGGCTTGTAAAGTCATTATTGGAATCTTCATTTATAAGTTTGTATACCCTAGTTAACACCCCTCGCATGTACTCACAAAGTTATCATAAATATTAATGGTGAATACTGGGTCCACACAGGTGTTTTTTTTTTAACTTCTATTTTTATTAAAATGTTTAACAATGAAATGGGAAGGGGTTGGGATACAAAAACCATCTTGTATAGAATTGTTACAAACATCAACAATCACAATTCATCTCATACAGCATTATATAGATGACACATTCTACACTCTACATTCAGAAACCCTGCAATCTCCCCGGAGCCACTCCCCTGAACCACCCTTCTAGGCACTAGGGGTGTTTACCCATCTCAGTCCTCTCTGCCCCATCCAGCGTCCTAAGATTCCCAGACCGTATAATACTTCCTTGTCGTATGGTTCAGAAAGGAGGTGAGTTTCTCCATTAATTGGACCTCGTTAACCTTTCTAAAAACCTCTCTTCTGGAGGGCGGGTGTGTCTTTTTCCACGCCGCTGCCACAGCACACCTAGCTGCCATTAGTATATGTGAAATCATTTTGAGTGTGCAGTGATTCACATTCTCCATGAGTTTGGCAAGGATAATTAGATTTGGATCTAGCGGAATCGTGATATCCAACACATCTTTTATTAATTTCAATACTGTTCCCCAGTACATCTGCATGGATGGGCAATACCACCAGATATGCGCCAGATCTCCTATCAGAGGCCTCCGGGAACATCTGCTTTAGCCTCTTGGGGGTGTAATACCATCTTAACAAGATTTTATATATGCTCTTTTGTTGCCGCACAAATAGAGGTTTAACCCGTATTCTCCCATGTATCCTCCCAGTCCTCCCTCGTTATCTCTGCCTGGAAATCTAGAGCCTACTGCTCCATATATTTATAGGTAGGAGTATCCTTTTTGGGGATTAAACCCTGCTACAGGGATGATATTATCCCTTTTTGATAAGTTCTTGTTTTGCATAAGTCTTCGAATCGTGTGGGTCTAGGGAACCCTACACCTCTGAAACCCTGCCTTATAAAATATCGGACCTGCATATACTGTACTTAAACAGCTCAGTTTGGGGTAGATCGTACTTTTCCTTCAGTTCCTCAAATGACATTATATATTATATTATATATTATATATCAAATAAAATATCTTTTACCAACAATCTCCCACCTCTAAAATCCCTCTATACCGCCAGGTATCATAACCTGTCCCTGAAAGCCAGGGAGAAACCCTGGATTACCAAACAAGGGATAAGCCTGGTTGGGTTCGACATCACCTTATACTTCTTTTTTGCCATCTGCCAGATTTTCAAAGTAAACCTGATTACTGCTGGTTCAGGCTATCTCCCAGCACCGATCCAGAACCCTGACCACAGCAGGGAGCGCAGCCTAATCATTTTTTTTAATTGAGCTCTCCAAGTCCATGATTGACCTGGCTATCCTCGGTTGTTTGTTTTTCCAAATAAATTGCATAATACAGTTTTGGATTTCTTTTATACTTGTGTATGGGACAGATATTGACAACATCTGAATATATTACAGGAGTCCAGGGAGAATATTAACCACTGTTATATGCCCTATCCAGGAAATATAATGGGAATTCCAGGTTTGTTGATCTTTTTTTATTTTTGAAAACAGTTCCGGATAATTATACTTGTATAGTGAATGATAGTCCCTAGTAAGATATATTCCTAAATATTTCAAATGGGTCTGTTTTCATTTTTTGTCAAAGTACTGTTTAAGGACCTCAACCTCACCATCGATTAATGTTAAATTAAGGGCTGCTGACTTCCCCATATTTATTTATTACCCCGATAGCTCACCAAATCTGCTGACAATGGACTGCAAATTTGGATGAGATGTCAGTGGGCTAGATATAGTAAGTATGATGTCATCTGACAATTTGTAGCACTCATCCTTTATTTTAATCCCTTTTATGTTGGGGGAGGCTCTGATGGTGGCCGCCAGAGGTCCAATAGGTAGAGCAAAAAGGAGGGGCGATAGGGGGCACCCTTGTCTGATCCCATTCTTAATTGTTATCAGATTCCTATCCTCACCTGGAAGCTTCAGAGTGGCTGTTGCTGTCAATAGAGGGCCCGAACCCCCTGTAGAAAACCCCCCGAGAACCCAAATGTTCCTAGCGTTTTGTCCAAAAAGTCCCACTGTATGCTGTCAAAGGCCTTCTCCGCATCCAGGCTTAATAACATAGCTTTAGGTTTAAGATTGTAATCTGGTCAATGACATTAATAATTTTTCTAGTATTATCCAACACCTGGCGTTCACTGACAAATCCCACCTGGTCATAATGAATTAATCTTAGAAGTATTGGATTCAACCTGTTAGCCAGGGTTTTCAGATCCGTATTTAGCAATGAAATTTGCCTATAACTGCCACAACACATAGGGTCTTTCCCCTCTTCAGGCATCACCACTATATTGGCCTCGTCACCTGTAGAGGAATTTGTTTACCACTAAAAAAGCCATTGAATAGATCCAACAGACAAGGCCCCAAATTCCTATACATTTTTAATAGTATATGTTTGAAAAAAACATCCGGTCTAGGCGCCTTTGATTGTTTCAATGAGCTGACTGCCCTCCCAAGTTCTATCTGAGTGATTTTTGCGTTTAAAATGTTATGGTCTTCCTCTGTCAATTTTGGGACATTACAATTCTTTAAATATTCCTCAGTCAGCGGTTTAAACTGACAAGGTTGAATTATCTATGACTCTAGATCATAGAGCATATTGTAGAACCTAGCAAATTCCACTGCAATCTTTGGAAGATTATATGTCACTTCCCTCCCTTTTATCTTAATGGCCGAGACTGACGCCCTCGATTAATTCCCCCGAAATTTTTTTGCTAAAATACAGTCTGCTTTATCCCCCTTGTCGTAGTATGTCTGCTTTGTCCACTTAAGCACCTTCTCAACATCCTCCATCTGCAGCTTTTTGAGTTCCCCCTTGCCTGATTCAGGATTTTATAAATTTTCCTCAATGGATTTTATTTATGTTTACTTTCTGCTATAATCTGATCCATACAATTTTTCTGTCTTTCCAGTTTTTTCTCTTTCTATATGATGCTATTGAGATATGCTAGCCTCTAATCGAGGCCTTATGAGCTTCCCATAAAATTGCTGTTGACTCTACAGACCCGTTACTAATCTGGAAATAGTTTTCAGTGGCGCCAGGCGTCGAGCAGGCCAAATTCTTTAATTAGAGCTCTAAATTTCTTAGCTTTATTATATGTCATTGCAGAATGTGATTACCCTGGATACGTGGACTTATCTACGTCTGACCATGTTAAAGTCTCCACTTGGAATCATTGAGTGTTCTCGGCTATCTTCAACAGACTCTAATGTTTCATGTATTTTAGCATAGAAAGTAAAGGACTATAATCCAAATAGTGTTTGGCTACTGGTATATGGCTTTCTTTTCTTTCTAAAGCTTTACATATTGTTGATTTGTGTTCCCTAATCCATTCTCAAAGGGTTTTAGCAGTTTTACCAATGTAATAAAAGCTGCATGGGCAAATTATTAGACATACAGTATAATAGATGTAGAAAGGCACATTTAGTGTTGGTTGATGTAATATCCCAAATTGGGATGCATGAAACTGGTACATTTAATGATGCCAGATTGGCAAGTCGTTCACCCATGGCATCCTTTCTTAATTGGTTTTGGGAGGCTTGGAGGAAGGAACTGTTTATACTTGTTCACTGGATCAGGATGTATCAGCAAATCTTTCAAATTATTATTATGTCTGAGTGTCATAATCAATTATGTTTTTACACTAGGTCCCAAATTCTTGTCCATTGCAATAATGTGCCACTACTTATTAATAGAATGCAGTAAGTTATTCATAACCATAGAACATTTGGTGGAATAGGGTAAACAATCCTGTTTATTCCCAGGTGTTTGTTTGTCAAGTAGATAATCTCTATCTGGATTATAGGCTTTAAGCATACTTTGTTCAACAATTTTTCAGGAATATCCTTGTTCAACAATTTTAAGCACCATTTTGTTACATTTATTATCAACATTAAGGGTTTTTTTTTCTTCAAAGTTTCTAAAAAAATTTTAAAGGAAAATAATGTTAAAAAATTCAGCAAAAATGTTTGGTTGTTGAATCGCTGTACCATTATTTAATTAGACTATCTTCTTCTTTGATGGAAAATGTGGGTATATGGCAGGCAGTCTTGAAATATTACAATGATTGGACCATATGACTTCATGACCCAGTTTCGAATCATGATATAGAATTATTTTGGTCTATTTTCAAAGCACACTGTTGGTCAGAGCAATAGTGTGATAGTTGGGCTATTTCAAGGATTTGTAGAAAAGCAGCCTTGAGCTCCTTTGGCGATAGGGCACATGACCGACGGGACTAGGCTCTCATCCGTGGTCTTATCTGGACTCGAGGTCTAGCCGTGCACTTCCTTCTCCCCACCCTTCTCTTTGGAGCATCAGTTGGTGACGTGAGAAGAGGGGGGAGGGGCTTGGGTAGTGTTTTGAATAATGCATGAGCGGAGAATCAGTTAGAATGCAGTGAGATAGTTCACACCCGCCAATCCCTTTTGTGTTGATTGATACTGTTAATGTGTATGGTTATATTATCAGGTGTGGTTTTTGATTTTTTCTTTTATAAAAAAAAGACTTGAGCTATAACACGTTGAGGTGAGAATTTAAAGGCGTGTTATTTCCTTTGTCACGGCAGCTGTTAGGGATAAGTGCGCTTTAACCTTGACAAGCGGGATCTCTATGGTGCCAAAAAGTTAGGGGTGGTGAGTGGGCAGAGCTCATTTGTGTGTGATTCCCTGGGGCCATTACTCGCTAGATGGCCGGGCTGGTTTTTTTTGCAGGCCATGGTTGGGGTATCATCGGCCTTTACCCAGGAGTTGAGCACGCTGGAAGGGTTGGAACTTACAGGAGTACAATATTTCTGTTAATAAAAGCAGCGGCCTTTGTACCTCCAGATCTTTGTGGTGTGTTTATTTTATTTATATGTAACTTTATTGGG
This sequence comes from Ascaphus truei, assembly GCF_040206685.1. NCBI lineage: Eukaryota > Metazoa > Chordata > Amphibia > Anura > Ascaphidae > Ascaphus > Ascaphus truei. The sequence goes on from NC_134486.1 coordinate 246,369,800, forward strand.
TGCAGTGTGAAGAGGGAGGGGAGGGGGGTAGAGGGGGGAGAGCTTCCTTGCAGGCTCTGAGGTCATACTTAGATCTCTGAGTTGTTTCCTTTGATTGTAATTCTTGAACGTTGGGGTTTGGGTGGGGGGGGGGCTTAATTCAGAATCAGCACATAGTATTTAGATTGAATAATTTGTATAGTATTTGCTGTTAATAACAGTTAATAACAGTTATTATATTCCAGCAATACAATTGTTAAGACACCTTATAATTAAATGTTTGTTACATAAAATTATGTTTATGGTGTCATGTACCATTATCACGCTTCAAGTTCAACTTGTTGTCATGTACATGAATTTCATACTGCAGAGCTTGGCTGGATTGGTCTACATTTGTGTCTGACCATCATGGCGATGAGACACAATGGCTAATAGCATTATTATTGTCAAACCACAGGGAGGTGATTGCGCCTGCAACTTTTCTCCGCTTTGACAAGTTTATCATTTTCATTCAATCTTTTTGTGTATAGGGACCTTACAAAGGTATTTCTAGTAAAGCAGATGATGTAAGATCATGAAGATCAAAGATCATCGGAAATCCACTACCCCAATTTTGAGGTGGTACTTTTTAAAGCTCATTTGTGCAAAGTGCATTTTTAAAAGGTTTAAAGGTTGGGGAACTACAGTAGTAACATATTTCCAGAAGTCGGACAAGGGATTTAAAACATTGAATGTGTTCATACTGTACTGTATCAGGAAATAAATAGAACAAGTCCTGTGGCGGTGCACATATAACCAAATAGGAGTGTCTCCACATGTGTGAATAATCAATATAGCTGTTTATACAGGTACGCTGACGAGTATTCTAAAACTTGCCTTAAACTTCATTCAGGTACATGCTGCAAACATTTCAGTGACATTTCTGCAGAGACTAATGGCCCATCAGATTAACACAGCAGGAATTCCTGGCAGTCCCATTCAGTTTGAATGGGACTGCCAGGGACCCCCGCTGTTAATCCGATGGGCCATTAGTCTGTCTGCAGAAATGTCACTGAAATGTTGCAGCATGTACCAAGCATGTACCAAGCATGTACCCAGCATGTACCCAGGATGTACCCAGCATGTACCCAGGATGTACCCAGGATGTACCTGGGTCTCGTTGGTGATTGCCCCAGATTTGTTTTAGAATACTCGTCGGCACTACAGTAAGTCCCATTGTCCAGGGAAGTATAAATCTTATATGCAAATAAACAGGGTATGGCCAAAGAAGTGTGGCAACACAAGCATCTCCTGTGCTTGGGGGGAGGGTAGTCAGAAACCTACTGGTGAGGCGAGTCACTGGCTCCAACTTCACCCGCAACTGCCCCAGATGTAAACCTGTAACCACACTGGCCCATTTGTAACCCATGTAGCCGAGACCCCCTTTCCCCTACCTTGGTGCGAGTGAGCTGGCGGCTAGATACTGGAGCGAGCGGGGAGCTGCTCTGGTGGTGGCAGCCATCTTGTTTCCTCGCACATGCACCAGACAAAGAATCGCGCATGTGCAGAAGTGATTAATTGCGGAGGCTATCTTGCCCATGGCTCCGCAAGGGACTATGTCCCAGGAGATTTAGGGGCATGAGCAGAGAGAAGGAGATATATACATTTGGTGCACTAGGGACAGCGCGCCAGTCGGAGGAGGAACTCCAACTAATCAGGTAGTGCCCAGGGAGCATGGCTCCCCTGGACTAGGCCAGGTTGCCCCATATGCCCAAGGCCCTTCAGTTTTGTGTTGCAGGGAAGGCCCAAGATAGGGATGCTTCTCACATAGCACACAACAGTGTTAGTACACCGGTGACAGGATGCCACATGGTGATCTGCGGCCTGCGGTCTAAGACCAGACCACAAGTACTTTAATAGACATTAATGGACACCCTCCAGCTGGATCTCCCTCAAGAGGTGGACGCATTTGGGAAGGAGAGGATCAGTCTGATCACGGGCGTGGGATGACGTTGCAGCCTGCAGACCCATCATCATCCATATACCCTTGTCTGGACGGAGACCAGGAAGGTACCCACATGCACCAACATCCATACACAGTGGGTAGCGCTGCTCCACACACTATGGGTGGGTTTGGCTCTGCAGACACCACGTGGTTAGGTGCCCAGGGCACCTCAGTAGTTTGGGGGATCTCACCGGGGTGTATATTGTGGGGCTTTCAAGGAGTAGCCCTCTCATTGAAAAAGGCAGTAGTGTACTGCCGAAACGTTGGATTCTCTGGCACAATAAATGTGGATGTTTAAGACTGTGTGCCTACTTCCCTTCTCCTTACTGGTATACATTGGGACTTCTGGCCCTCCCTGAATCCAGCGCACCGGCAGTTAAGTACCCCCCTCTTGCACCTTGTATATGAGTGTGTGTACTCCTGTCTACTATTAAATGGAATACAGACTCCCGAAAAGCAGAGATGTCACTCCGCACTAAGGCTGTCACTGCATATAGTCCCTCTTGCTGCCATCAGTCTGGGGGACTCCACACATCCCCTATAAAGGTGAGCTCCCACAGGGGAGCTCACAGACAAGGACAAGTGACAGACAGGTGCACTAAGGGACAATGTAACTTTATTAATAAAACTGTACATAAACATGTACAAACCTTAAAATCATGGCAAAGTTAAAAGGGTATTATCAATAATATTTATGGACTGCTAGGCCATATACCAAATAAACCTATTTGTCCTACAAAATAATATGGAAAGATATGACTCACAGTTAATCTGGTCTCAAAGTTTAAAGCAGAAAACATTCTTTTACACTCAAAAGTAACCATATGTTATCTCCTTCAGATTGGAAAAGGTTACCACTGTAAGACCCTTCCTTTCCTGGCTTCTCCAGCTGAAGCATTCGGTCATCGCACAATAAAGATAAGGCAAATGGCAAAAAAACCTTATCAATTTGAACAATTAAAACGAATACTAAAATAGCTGGCTGGGCGCCAGCAAAGGTGGAGGAGTAAGGCAGGACAGTAACACATCCACATTAGTACTATAGAAAGGATCCGGAGCCGATCTCAGTACATACCCAGCTGAACAGGGGGAAGTGGAGTGAAGAGTCCGGCACAACCTCCGACTGCAAATTCCACAGGAACAATCTCACGTGACCTCTACGCGTTTCGCATGTAGTGCTTCGTCAGGAGGACGTGATGACGCTATCCCTGGAGTTTAAGTAAAAAATCGCAGCCAATAGAAGCCTAGTACTTAGCAGATGAAAACATTCTGCTGCAATCATGTAATCATACAATTAGAACTCCCAAATGCTGCACAGATAGCTGAAGCCACAATCTCTAAATGAGATTAGACCCTTTAAGGTAATTGTGTCCTGTATGTTAACATAACAAAGAATCTCAATTTAAACATCTCCAAGGTTAAAATACATGTCATATAACAATCTAAAAACACATACTAAAAACTATCATATACATAAAATAGTAAACAACACATTGGAATAAAACGTATATTTAAAAACCAAGAAGGCAAAGAAACCCAATTACAAGATATGATAGCCAACTGATAATTTATACTTTAAGGAAGGGAACCAATTCTATGTAATATCACCAGTGACAGTTGCACGTGGTGAACTGCCAGAGTCTGGGATCAGACAAAAGCTACAGCAAGAGATCTTCTGCATGCAGGGGCTAGGGTAGAGGTATACCCCAGGGCCCAATTAGTCCCCTGAGACACTAGAGGAATACTGTATGTGATAGGGACTGCCTTAAGACAGGGACTCCTTCACCATACTCAGAGAGGAAGAGACATGCTGCAGGAAAGTGCCTGAATGCCCATGCAGCCTGAGTGCAGAAAGAGTATCCATTCCTGCAGAGAGCAGCGCAGTGCGGCGTGGGATCACTGTGCGGTGTTGCTGAGTCCAAGGATTATCCTGATCAGGAGCAGTGATCAGGGTGGTAGTAGAATAAGTGCACCACCGGGCCCCAACACAGGGAAGCGCTATCCCTCACACTCACACTCTCTTTATGGTTGTGGACACTCACATTATTATCAAAGGAACTGAGGGTGATGTGATGATGGACATGTGGGTGAGGGGATGGTAGGCATTCAGGGTGATGCAATATTATTCATATGATGTAATGATGTATTGATGTTATGCAAAGAGAGTTTCAATGAAGTTATCGTTCATGCTCAGTAAATACTGTTTATTCACATTGTGTGTATTTACTGTATGGTTGTTCTGGTGAGGGCACACTCCTACCACGTTGGGATCCCTCATCAGTAGAGGCGCTGCACCGAGTGTACGTATATACCCCAGGTTCCCCGTGGCGGAAGCTCAGCTCTCCTGGTTGCCAAACAGGTACCGCACCACACTGATACATAGTTAGATACACCTACCCACCCCAATCTCCCTTAGGGTGGGGGTAAGAGGGCTACACATGTGCATATATATATATATATATATATATATATATATATATATATATATATATATATATATGTAAAAAAAAGCAGCAAGCACTGTAATGTAGATATCCAGAAAGGCCTGGTGCTAGTCCCATACATAACGTAAAGAGTACGTTACCATCCAGCAGGGCAGCAGAACAGCAAAGAGAGACAGCACTCAGAGGTAAGTCAGCAAAATAATGTATTGAAACAGACACAGTGTCAGTGGAGGCGCTGCACCAAGTGTAAGTATATACCCCAGGTTCCCCGTGGCGGAAGCTCAGCCCTCCTGGTTGCCAAACAGTTACAGCACCACACTGATAAGTAGTCAGATACACCTACCCACCCCAATCTCACTTAGGGTGGATTAAAGAGGGCTACAGCTATATAATCATTTAATCCCTGAGGGTATCTGGTTTGCATTGTATATATCCAGTATTGTTCCCTTCTACTTAAACATAGCTCCCTATTGCCTAAGCACTTATCTACAGTAATGACTTCCATGCCCATAAATGTAATTTCACCTGGTCACACTGATGGCAATTTTTAAAATGTTTTAAAAGGTGGGTTAAAGGCATATTTTTGTCAATTAATTTTTGCATAGTATTAATATTTCTCATATGTTCCACAACCCGAATTTTCATACATCTTTTGGTTTTGCCAATGTATTGGAACCCACATTTACATTGAAGCAAATAGACCACATGGGTGGTGGAACAATTAATGAAATGGTTAATTGTAAAACTTCGCTTCGTGGCAAAAGAAACAACCTCTTTTTTATTTAACATATTGGGACATATTTTACATTTACTGCACTTGTAATTGCCCTTAATATCTAAATACGATCTCATCGTACCCTCTCGGCTAGCATCAGACCGTAGTTGGCTGGGAGCTATTAATCCTTTTAGATTTTGAGCCTTTTTATAAACAATTTTAGGTTTAGATGAAATTTGTGCACCCAACACTGGGTCCAAGGATAAAACTTCCCAGTGTTTAACAATGGCTTGCTGTATAGCCTTACTGTATGTTGATCTTTAAATTGAGTGATAAACACTGGAAATTTCCCACTCATTGTTTGACTAGCACGTGTGACTTCATCTATTTTAGATGTAGATTCTGTCACAACATGTGTTGTCTGAGTGTCAACTTCCTTTCTAGAGTCATATCTCCTGGGAATTCTACTCTTATTTTTTAATAAATTGTTTCTTTTGGCACGATTGACTTTCTCCATGCACATAAGATTTTTATCATAATCTTTCTGTAAAAATCTTTTTATGAATAACGCCTGAGTTTGAAATTGCCCGTCATTAGTGCAATTCCTTTTTAGTCGGGTGAATTGGTTAAAAGGTATATTCACAATCCATGGTTTGAAATGACAACTTGAAGGATGGATTTATGAATTTACATTAGTTTCCTTAAAATAAGTCTTAGTACAGATTTGTTCAGATTCAATGAAAATTTCAAGGTCTAAATAGTGAACTACTGTATCACTGTTTTCTCCACTGAAATGTAGATTAAATGTATTTATATTCAACTGAGCAATATAGTCATGAAGGGTAATTTCATCACCATCCCAGATGATGAGGATATCATCTATATATCTCCTACACAGAATTAACTGTGGAGGAGATACCTCAGCAACTGTGAGTTTTTCCCACCACCCCATATAAAGGTTCACGAAAGACGGGGCAAACTTGGTACCCATCGCCGTGCCAAGTATCTGCAAATAATAATCAGATTAAAAAAGAAAATAGTTATGAGTTAATATAAACTCTATGGATCGTAACAAAAACTCAATTTGTGTTGGTTCTATCAAATTGCAAGAGTCCAAAAATAATTTGACCGCTGTGCACCCAGCTTGATGGGGGATGCACGTGTACAGTGATTGTACATCTAAAGTGGCCAATCTATAGCCAGTCTTCCACTGGGTTTGTTCTAATAATTTGATAACCGCTGTGGTGTCTTTAAGATAAGACGGCAACTCAGTAACTAAAGGCTGTAAATAAAAATCTAAATACTGGGATAAATTCGATGTTAGGGAATTGATACCCGATATAATGGGGCATCCAGGGGGATTAGTAACAGATTTGTGAATCTTCGGTATATGGTAATATATTGGAATGGTGGGGAATGGAATGTATAGAAACTCATATTTTGTTTTTTTCAATATGCCCTGTTCAAAGGCCTCATCAAGTAACACCTTGAGAGAGAGGAGAAATTCACCCGTGGGATCCTTTTTCAATTTTTTATATGATTTAAGATCCGACAGGAGTCTCTCTGCTTCTAAACAATAGTCTGTTCTATCTTGCAAGACGACCCCCCCCCCTCCCCTTTGTCTGCCTCGCGTACTACAATATTTGTATTTGGCCGCAGATTTTTTATAGACAGAGCTTCACTGGGTGTCACATTGAAGCGACCATGTTTTTTTGTTGAGGCCAAGGTACAAATATGCCTAAATTCCTGTTCAAGCAATTTGCCAAACAGCTCGATATATTGTCCTCTGGAATGGTAGAGATAGAATATCGATTTAGGTTTATAACCTGAATGGAAAATTCTAACATCATCAACAGTTTGACTGTCAGTATGATTGTCTCGAAATAAGCTATCCAAGTCCCTATATGCTTGTTGTTCAATAGGATTGCTATATAAGTTAGTAGCTACCGGTAAGGAATCCACTTCATTGTTTCCCACTTCTTTACAATTGGCAAAATGGAATACAGACTTCAGTGTAGTACGCTCTTAGTCGACTGCCACTGTGATAAACCAGGGGACAATGCCCCACAGTTGCTACAGCTCCCTCAAGCCCCACCCGGCGGATGTCCCCTCATATATCCCAAACTAGTCAAGACAGAGACACCAAGTGGCATCCCTAGCGCGGAAGAGTGTCAGGTGCTCACATCTTCACCTTCCCCAGGTGGTCCCAGCCAGAGTCAGGCTGGCAGTCGACGTTCTGGTCAGAGCCGCTGCAGTTCCCGCAGCTCGGAGAGAGCCCAGCTACTCGCGGGAGTACTACAGCAGCTGACCGAGAAGATAAGTCAACTATCCCCGGCACAACCCTACCGCAAACTCAAAGCCTTCTCTGGGATATCCCCTACTCGTCTCAGAGAAGAAGAGTTTGGAACATGGAAAGAACATACCCTTCAGGTGCTCGACAAATGGCCCTGCTCAGAGGCCGTAAAGAGACAGCGAATAGTTGTGTCTACGTCCCCCAGCTGCTCAACTGGTACAAATGCAACGCGAGACCAAGGGAGAAACCACCACCCATGAGCTAATTGAACTCCTCACCCAGGCCTACTGTACACTTCCGAGGATGAATTCTTGGCTGAATTTCGTGCTCTCCACCAGAAGGAGGGAGAAGAACTATCCGCGTTTACTCGACGCTTGCAAGTGTCCTTATAGGGATTGCTCTCCAAAAACATTATCCCTGCCACTGAAGAAAATGAGTACAGATTAAAACAGCTCATGAAAGAATCTCTACCATCACAACCTATAGCCCTCATGATGCAAGTCACCCCTCAAGCCAAAACACCCCCCAGCTTCATGGAATTGATGGACCACTCCTAAGAAGTCTAAGGAGTCCCGCAAAAAAGAGACCAAAGGGGGCATTGGCCCAGAAGTCTAAAGAGCTAGAAAGTGCAGAGGATAACCCTCCTTCTGTGGCGCTATCTCAGCTTCTAGAGTGCCTCAGAATCTGGCCACTACACCTAGTGACAGTGCAACCCAAGGTACCCGCTGCTATAACTGCCACCGAGATGGTCACTTCACCAAGGACTGTCCTAAGCTAAGGACCCCCACCTCTGGAGCCAGGGCTTTCAAAATCCAAATGATGGAAGAGCCCTCCATGTCCTCGGAGAGTGCCCCTGCGCTCAGCCCCGAAGAGGGACCCAAAGGATGCCTACAGTCGAGAAGGTCCTGCGGCTTCCTAGTGGAAGGAATATACTCCTCTGCATTGCTGGACACCAAGTCGCAAGTGACCATTATCTACCAGCCATTCTACAACCTGCATCTGAAACACCTGCCTATGCAGTCGGTGGAGAAGATGAAGCTATGGGGTCTTAGCAGTGAAGACTACCCCATTGACGGTGTTGTTCAAGTGCGGTTGGACATACCACAGCTGTACACCAACAATACCCACCCTATGGAAGTGGAAGCTCGAATATGTCCCGAGCACCGGGAACATCTGAGCTCCCCCATCATACTGGGTACCAATGCCAATATGGTGTGGTCTCTGATCCGAGCCTATCTGGAAGAGGCCAGCGAATTACCCCTATCTTCAGTGAAGATTCACTCCGTATTCAAGGAAAAATGCCATAGGATCTCTGCCCAATAGGGATGTGGCCAACTCTTCAATCTAGAGAAGGGGTTGAACAAGATCCCACCAGGGGGAGTGAGGCACATGGCCACGGTATGTAGCTACCCGGGCCATGCCGAGGCTGACTGGTACTTCTCCCTAGAGACCACGCCCAAAGAGGACACCGGGAGAGGGTTCAAGGTGGTACCAGAGATAAAAGTGTGGAAGTCCTTATTTCCTGGGAAAATCAAGGTGACCATCCATAACATCTCACCTCATCCTATACAATTTGATGCTGGTCAAAGACTGGGTCGGACATACCCGGTTACAACCGTAGAATCTCTGGCTCATGTGAACGCCACTACCGTGCAAGAAGAACCTGACGGGTTGCAGTTCGCCTTTGGCAAATTGACCTGCCCGCGGACTGGAAGAAACGGCGAAGTGCCAAATTGGTGGAGCGCCAGGAGGTGTTCTCCACCAGCGAGATGGGTGTGGGCTGCAGCAAGAATGCCCAGCACACGATCTGGCTGAATGATTCCACGCCATTCCGGAAGAGTTCCAGACGCATCGCTCCCAGACTTGTGGAGGACATGAGGGACATCCTGAAGGAGATGGATGGCATCGTCCCATAGCCCTATGCCTCCCTGATCATGGTAGTACACTAGAAGAATGGGTCCGTCCACCTATGCGTAGACTACCGTACCCTGAACCATTGGACGGTACCAGATCAGTACACCCTGCCACGGATAGAAGAAATCCTCAGCGCCCTATCAGGAAGTCAGTGGTTCAGCGTGCTGGATCTGAGCTCTGGATTCTACCAGGTATCCATGAGCTCTGATGGCCAGGAGAAGATGGCATTTGTCTGCCCCTTCAGGTTCAATCAGTTCACCCGAATGCCCCAAGGCATTAGCGGTGCCCCGGCAACATTCCAGAAGGATGTGAGGAGCCGGCTGTCCAATGCATACAGTGCACCATTTCTTGAGAAATGGCGTGATATCTATCACATCATTAAACCCCAAGGGGTGCTAGTTCTCAATTTGAATATCCAATACTGTTCTCTGCGTAACAGATGCAAGTCCCTATTGCCACCTCTAATATTGTCACCAAGGCATTCTACAGCCGAAAAGTGCAAGGCACGAGAATCACTATTGTAGGACTTTATGAAAATTATTTAAAAGGAAGGTGAGGGGTTTACTTTTATCTAAGAATTGTTTGGTGATATTTGTAATATTCCTAAGGTGCTCAAATATCCTTATCTTGAGACACCTAATGGTTTTCCCCACCTACTGCAGTCTACAATTGCACTGCAGTATATATATCATAAACTTGCAGTTACAATTAATAAAAGAGTCTCTTTCGAAATTCTCCTTAGTAACAAAAGATTGAAAAGTATTTGTTGGTCTCATAGAGAGACAGGCTTTACATCCGAAACATTTAAAGCCCCCTTTAGTCTCTGAATCATAGTACTTTTAGAGTTGGCACCAGGTAGTAAACTGGGAGTCAGGATTGATTTTAAATCCTTGGCTTTCCTAAATACTACCTGTGGTTGTGAAGGCAACATTACCAAGAACAGGATCCAACTTTAAAATGTTCCAATGTTGGGACAGTATGTTTCTAATCTTGCGATGGGCCCCATTGTATTGGATAACAAACATAGGGACTTGGTTATCATGTTTAACCACCCTTGATGAATCTGTGGGATCACTGATGGCGATACCCACTCCTTCATCCGTCCCCACTGGGATAAATGGCCATTATCCTCAATGAGGATATGCCTGGTTTGTCCGAAGGTTTGCTCTTATGTTTTAAAGGGCAGCCATATCTTGTTTAAATGCTCTACAGCAGCGGTTCTCAACTCCAGCCCTCAAGACCCCCCAACAGGACAGTTTTTAAGGATATCCCTGCTTCAGCACAGGTGGACAATCAGTGGTTCAGTTGAAGACTGATCCACTGGTGCTGAAGCAGGGATATCTTGAAAACCTGACCTGTTGGGGGGTCTTGAGGATTAGAGTTGAGAAATCCTGCTCTACAGTAAGCCTTATCAACCATATCTTTTTTATATTTCTAGGAAAGCAGAAAAAAAACCAGATGAAAATAAGCTAGGATGAGAAAGGGGTGTATGTAGACATTGGAAGGGTAATAAAATGGTGACAAGGAACAGCATGGATGGGGAAGGGGATGCTGTGTGGGGAGAGGGGGGGCAAGAGGTGTGGATAAGAACATTGGCAGAGAGACAGGCAGGATAATTACAAACACTTGGCGACACAAGTCAAAAACGTCAAGGCAGAATGAATATGCACAGATAATGTATACAACACCACGAAGAAGAAAGATACTGCTCACCAGTGGGACCTCATTTCTCACTACCAGATCATTCCATAAATGATTTAAAAATCAAATGATTAAACGCACCCAAGAATGGAAAACATTTGAACTCAGAATGGTAAGACTCTTTGACACCAAAACAAGAGGACTTAATGCAGATATGGTGTTTTTCACACACTATCACGATTATTTGTAATTATCCCACCTGCCTCTCTGCCAATGTTCTTATCCACATCTCTTTCCCCCGCCTGCCCCACCCCACAGCATCCCCTTCCCCCTCCATGCTGATCCTTGTCACCCTTTCTCACCCTAGCTTATCTACATCTGTTTTTTTTTTCCTGCTTTCCTAACCTCTGTTTTAGCCATAGCTTACTCTGTTAATCAGTATTGTTGACCTGAGGAAGAGAGGAAAACTCTCGCAAGCTTGTCCTATGACATAAATTGTTAGTACAAATAACTTTTTTAATCACCTAATACTGAAGTACTCATTTATTCTGCACTATCGCAACCGGACTAACATGGCTATTTCCGTTATATACACAGTCACATACTGTACACAGATTGGGGGTTATTCACCAATCTGCAATATCCCAGGTTGGGGCACCATCACATGGAAACCCCTATGGATCTCAGTAGGAGTTTCCTTGCAATAGTGCCCTGAGACACAGTTTAATGAATAACCCCAATTGTCTTTATCCCATAATATTAATTATTGAGAATCCATTCTTCCCATTCCTTCCTTTTTCAGATTAGATCATGGAACCATCTATCCTTTCCCCCATGCATATTGCATAGTTGTGGTGTTATCCTCCATCTTGGCTAACCTTTTATCCTTATAGTAATTTGACCTTACTATCTCGGAACTTTCTCCCCTGCAATCTATTCAAATGCAGAAGTTTGTCATTACTATGCACAAGAATATTCTCCTATGTTTTTAAATTCATGACATTTCTTATATCAAAAACACTCTAATACTTATATATTTATGCCCCCTGGTCAATTCTTTTTGCTCTGCTCGAAGCTTACTACATTAACCCACTATTGCCGCGATTGTCTCTACTGCTGTCACACCTTAAACCTTTTTATCAATCTCCCATTCTCCCAGTATGACACGGTAGGAAATCCCATGTCCATGAAGCAGTGGTCCAAACAATGGTTGGCTTTAACAATAGCACTTACATTGTAACTGCCCATGACACATTGTTCACTTCTCCTTCATTTCACTTTTATGCCTTTATACAAATCCTCGGTTTCAAAATCCTTATGTCTTTGAGCAATTTAGCTAGTTATTTTTTCATTTCTTGTCATATTAGAGATCATTTTTGAAAATAATGCTTTGTTATTGTCACAACAGCTAAGGCTAGAAATTATTGTAATGTACTGTAGTAAAAGCTGTATTCTTCATTGTGTGCGGGAGGATGAATAACAAAATTGTGCTCAAAAGTGCATTATGCCAATGTTCTATCAGGGGATGAACAGTTTCTTTTTTTTCAAGTGACTGAGTGTATAATACCAGTTAAATCCCACTCACATGGTTAGTCAAAAGCAAGTCAGCTAACAACTACAGTACAGTACTAGTGCAATCTGTTTCAAATTTGCATCAAATGTAATGAGACGTTATACTATATTAACCCCTATTTTAATGCTAGCTGGGAAGTGGTAGTAGTTTCTGTATTGGTTTTCCGTAAGCAAGTTGTGAGGAGAAAAGCTATGAAATATGATAATGTAATATATAGAGATTTCTATTTTTGTTTTATTCTTTTATTTTAAGACTGTCCTGCATTTACTGTAATTGTATGTTCATATAATCCTTTTTCTGTAATCTAAGTACTGTATTTTTTTATATAATAAAACATTTAATAAGTAATGCTTTGGGCTCTGAATGAACTTTTGCCGGCTCTGGAGAGAGTATTTACAGTTTCAGACACATTTTGCTACAACAGAGTTTTGTGTGTTAAGTGGATAGTTTTTTCTATTTTAAACAGGGACCTGAGACCCTAACAAAATTTAATTTTACATCTTATTTTTTTTTTGCATTTCTTGGATGCTGGAAGTGTGTAGATATGATTGCAATTGAGTAAGGGGTTATTATTAACTCATTGAAGGTACCTTTGTGGAGGAGAAAGGTGAGTTGGCTAGAGTAGCTGTGTGTATTAACCTTGATTGCATATCTAAGTTACGTGCCCACTTGTGTGCTATTTGTTACAGGTGGTATATGAGGCTGACTTAGGGGAGATATTGTCAATTTGAGGGACCTTTGCAAAGGTGAAATGTGCCACAGCAGGTCTCTCTCACTGCCCCCTCCCCCCCAGGTTTCTCTCACTGCCCCCACCCCCAGGTCTCTCTCACTGCCCCCCCTCAGGTCTCTCTCACTGCCCCCCCTCAGTTCTCTCTCACTGCCCCCCCTCAGGTCTCTCTCACTGCCCCCTCTTGGGTCTCTCTCACTGCCCCCCTCAGGTCTCTCTCACTGCCCCCCTCCCCTCCAGGTCTCTCTTACTGCCCCACCTTGGTGCTTTGTTTAGGAGTAAAGTCTGCCACTTATCATACCGAGGCTGTCACTGCTCCAGCTCCATGGTCTGTTTGGGGGGAGGACTGAGGCCGGCCCTGCTGTCTTCCCCCCTTCATCCTCCTCACATACACACCTTCCGGGGCTCTGACTCCTAACCGACCTGCGCAAATTTGGCAGCGTATGGTATGCACAATCTTGGGGGACATCCCCCCCCCCATCTGGTGTTATGGGTTTTCACTCAAAGGATTCTGGGAGTTGTGGTCCTCTTGCTTTAGCAAAAAGCAATACTACAACTCACAGAAGCCAATGGGGACAAGGAAAGGGATCACATGGCACACAGCAGCCAATGAATACAGACACCCTGAGCCTCTACTGATTGCCAGCTGGGAAAGTGTAAAATGCTCTCGCCCCAGGCGTGTGGGTGAGTGCATTTGTCGAGCCCTGGTAATGTGTAACTATTTTTGTGCCACTGTGTTTTTGCCGGCTGCAGGTGTGGGATTTAACCTGTTAAACTAAAACAATCCAACCAATAAGTGTCCAGTATAATGCGTCCACAAAAATGTGCCATGTTGTTATCCAGTAAAAGAAGCAGTTAGTCTCCATTTTTACATTACTGTATATAGAAAGAAAAACCTAGGGCATGAGAGATTGCACCTTTATTACATGAGCAAGAAGGCATTGTAACGGTGGGTATTAGTTGGCATGCTAACATGGGACGCAGATTTGCACGATAACAGAAGATACGTTTGTTGAAGCAATTATAAGTATACGATCTGTAAGCAGCTATTTCAGATCTCCAGTATTCAACTCATCCTTGGCCCATTTTTTGAGAGTATACCCACAAGTTGTATACACCACTAACAATCTTTTCCTCTTTAAACCATATTTCTCTGCCTCATCCATGCTGTCTCCACCAATCAAACGATAAACTTACAATGTGCAGACGTGCACTCATTTTGCATGACCTCACTGGATGAAATCACACATTGTTGCTGGATTTATTTATACAAAAATCTACATGGTCTCTTACACTTATTTATTTTCTCTTATATCCAGACTATCTTGTAATATAAATTAGTAAACTACTTTTATTACCAACTGAGATTTGCAAATCTTTGCCAACGTTGGTGAATTTAGCAAATTTTGTAAGTTTGAGGAACATTTTCTAATTTGCAGAAAAGGAATCTGGGCAATATTGCCATATACTTGTGAAATTTGGTACATTTGACCAATATTCACATAAAATAAATTGACAAGTAATAATGTATTGACCGTACATGTATATAGCCTTCACTTAAACATCAGATCAATTCTCAAAAAAATAAAAATAAAAGTGTATTTATTAAGTGAACTGGAGCAGATTTGCAGTTTGGTATTAATGCCTTTCCTGACTAAGTCAGGAGCTATCTTTACACCTTCTTTATAGAAGATGTTAATGCCATATTTGTGACACCTCCTCCAGTCATATTTTTTCGACATGAACAATTTTTCTCTTTGCCATCTCAGTCCTCATCCCTGCAAATTTCTTACCTCTATCCCACCAACAATTTGCCACCTTAATCCTTTGTATTCACAATAAAACACCTTAACATTACATTAACCCACCATTGCAATACCTTGTACAATTATATCCCCCTCCTATTTCAAACGTCATTCTCTCTTGCAATTTCGTTTTGGAAGTGATTAGAGATGTGCAAATATCTTTTAAAATGTGATTCGCCATTTTTACACACACACACACACACACACACACACACACACACACACACACACACACACACACACACACACACACACACACACACACACACACACACACACACACACACACACACACACCACACACACACACACACACACACACACACACACACACACACACACACGCTCTATAATTTGTTTGGATTACTGTATCTGTACAAACTCAGAATATAGTTTGGTTATTATGGTTTATGTACAGAATATAGAAATATTATCTGGAGTTTTCCATGCAGATATTACAAGCTAGAATTTAACCTGTCATCTTCCTGACAGATTGATTTCCAGTGAAGTGCCAAAATTACTTTGTGACATTTTTCCTTTTCCTCTCCTAATAGCTTCATCTGCCATCAGTTAAGCCTTAAGACAAAAAGGAAGCCATATCCTTTTGCATAAAGCCTAAATGGCTGTGATTTGTTTCAGCATTTCCTCTTTCTTCATCCATAGCATTTGAAATGTATGACAATTTGCATATGTATTAATCCTTAGGGATCTATTTTACAATTGAGTAAATTCTGAAGGGAAATTCTTCACAGAGATTCTGAAATAAGACCTCGAAAAACCTTCAACCCTTATTAAAGAAAAACAAATGCCGATATTATTATGGCCATGAATATGTACTGAGCAATATTTGCCAATAGTCAAGTTTTGTTTTACATTGTTGAGATTTAAGAGCCTAGACTGTGAAATTCTGTCCTTGGAGTCGTTCTTCATGTCATATGGGAAACTTCAACTACGGTTCGGTACTCATTAGCCACGATGTGCTTTCAATAACTTATTCTAATTATAAAACTGTTTGGATTATGTGGAGCCAATTGGCTGCCCTAATGAGATGTTATAGGTATTCAGGCATGTTAACCTTTTCAGTACCAGAAGTCCAGTGGCAGCTTCGTTCCACCGGCCCAGGCACTTTCGTATCAAGTTATCACTTCTGGAGTGACATGATCAGACCCCGAATACACAAACAATTCACCAAGCATTAAGACAAAGCGCACTACAATTCTGTTTAATATGCAAATTTGCAAAATTCTATAAAATCGCTACATTACCTTGTGAAATTCTCTAAATGCTGAGACTATGAATGGGGCACAACATGTTCGCTCACTGTCCGGTGATATTTTGCTGAAAGCTTACTTATTAGCCCTTTGAGGCTTGGTGAAATGTTTCGCAGGGAACAAATTTGGAAAAGAGATGCTTAAAATTTGACAAATGTATTTTAGACCGTTTTCCCGTCTCTAGAAACACTCTCCTGCAATAGCTATCATTTTTTTTTTAAATTTTCAACATTTTGTAAAGATTTTAGAGATATGATACCGATCTTCTTCTTACTAAGTTGGCTTCATAGATGTGTGGTCATCAGTGGCAGACATTTTATTCCATCATTGCAATTTTGTTTTTTGAGGCCTGGTATATCAGGATTGTAAAATGGCACATAGATATACAAACAAGGTTCAAGAGAACAAAAACAGTTGTCTCAAATGGTTACAGAGAAAACAAAAACTAGTGTTGGGTTGAACAACAGAGATTGCTTTTGTGATTGTAGAAGTTTCATTATCCTGCTCTTTGTTACTCCTATATTTATCCAGAGTTCTGCTCTCTTTAGTCTGTTTTGAAAAAGTAAATCGTTAAGGGTTCCCTTGGTCTAATACCACGGGGATTTGCTTGTCCTCAGTTCTGATCCAACCTTTACTTTAGAACCTTAGCCATGGGGCAAGTGATAGGGGCAGTCCCACATTTAGCATTATATTAAACACCATTTACTGTTAGCCCCATAGGCCTTATGTTTAAATGTTTGCCTTTTAATTACTGTTTAAAGGAGGAAGATTGACTTTAATTGCTAGTCTCAGTTTGTTTCTCGTGCAATGTCAGTTATTTTGAAACAAAGGGGCAGATGCAGCGAGCAAAATATGACAAAAATTGCAATTTCTTCACAAACTGCACGCTCTGAAGAAACCTCTAGGGGTGAGCATAAAATATTCATAAAACTATATATTTCATTAGCTTTTTTTTTTTTTTTTAAAAGCCTTTCTAGGTTACCATGGAGGCCTACAGTACAGAATGTGCTGCTGACTGGCAAATGCATATGGTAGCACTGAATTCATAACCTGATATTTAAACATTTGCTTGCGATAAAACATACTAATTCTGGATAAGAATCTTTTTACATTAAGGTACCTTTCTATTTAACAGGACAGTTTTCCTGCACGGTTTGGAGGAATCCATTTTGTCAATCAACCCTGGTATATCCATGCCCTATACACCGTTATACGACCCTTCTTGAAGGAAAAGACACGAAAAAGGGTAATTTCCTTATATTTATCAGACAATTATTTTTTTACTTAATCTAAACAGTGTGGATATTGTAAAATAATTTTCTGCAATTCATTCCTGTTCATATTGCAATAGACATTTTGTACCATATTTAGTTTCCAACGGTAAAGAAAAACATGCTCGGCTTCTTTTTGCTTGTTATTATACATACCTGTAATAGGTAGGTGCATGCAGGGATACAGATGCAGCCACGAGTATTAGAACTCTTGCCTTTTAAATTCTGGGGAAGTCTCACAGTTAATGCCTCAACTTGCTGTAACATTGCTGCAACATTGCCACAACATTTCAGTGAGATTCTTAATGGCCCATCGGATTAACACAGCAGGAGTCCCTGCAGTCTCATTCAGTTTCAGTTAGTGATATAAGTTAGTGATGTAAGAGTGTGTACCACACAGGAATCGGGAATACAAAATCAGAGGAAGGTTCAACTGTTCCTCCAGCAATGTCATTTACCTCATCATGTGCATGAAATCTGAGGGTTGCCATACTCAAAGGTAATCTTAAAAAAGAGAGACGGTTGCATGAATACAAATGTATGCAACTCTTCGGGACACTTAGCAGTGGCCTAAACAGAGATCGAAATTTTATGAGTAATTACTGACACAAGTGAACTCTCTTCCCATGAGCGCTAAAGGCCATGTCTGTACATACTGTGCTATATGTATGCACACACAGCTGTCTCTTACACATACTCCTTGTTTTTCCATCCTTATACACCAATAGGGACCACATAGTATCTACTCACACTTTTAGTTATGCTTCAATCTCTCACATTTCCACACCTACCCACACCATTAATAATAACTCCCACTCCACACACACCTTTTGTAAAGCACTGTATACACTGTGGGCTCTCCATTCATTTATATTCACACAGATACACACACACACTCTGACATCACTAACTTTCAGGAGCCATTTAACACCTCTAGCCATAAATCACATCCACACACGGGGGAGGGACAAGCACAGATAACATTCCAAGAGACACTTTTTTAAGTATACCCTTTGCTTGCTTCATTCATTGTAACATCGCCGGAAGAAGAGATCAGTGTATCTCGAAAGCTCGCACAAATAAAAGCATTTTGTTAGCCACAGAACGGTATGTCTATTTATTTTTTGATATATATATATATATGTAGCCCTGGTAAGAAATTGGGCTATATGTCTTTCCTCCTTCTGGTATAAGCCCTGGTAAGGGCCGGCTGCCAGAAGTTATCATGGGTTTCCCCCACTTCAAGCACTGCTCTGAGTGGTGGAGGTAGGTCACCTGACCCTGTGTCTAAGGCCAGAGACACAGGGGACTGGCCTGTCAAAGTCATAAAGAGCAGGGCACAGCCTATTTAGTTCAGTCCTGTGTGAGTCCTGTCAGTTCTGGAAGAGTTCAGTGTGAATAGTTAGAAGTGCATTGAGTGCACAGCTGGAGAAGGAGATTCTGCGGCCTTTGAGTAGAGCTGCTAGAAGTATAGTAGCTAGGTATACCAATTCCTCTCATCCTGTTTAGGGGGTGAGGGAAGAGCTAGCCCCACCCTGGGTGCCCTTGACCTGGGGTGGTGGCAGGGACACAGATACCATCCTGAGGGAGAGCAGTTTGGAGGAGAGAGAATCTGTACCTGACTGTGATCCTGCTGCTATCCCTGCTGCTGTGATAAAAAAAGAGCTGCGGCTGCTTTTAAGAAAGACTGTGTGAGACTGGAATCTTTCGTCCCTGAGTGGGGAACTCTCTGAAAGGATTCCACCCCTCATCCTTGGGGCTTACCAGAGATGGAGGCGTTGCACCATTAAATGAGACGGAGACATTCACTCCAGTAACCTGGTCCTGTTATCCCCCATACCATTGCGGGAGTCTCAGGCCCTCCTGTTGCCAGCAGGTATGCACCACACCTATACACGTAGCCAGACACTAGTACAGAGGGGGGGGGGGGCAATCTGCAATTGGCCCCGGGAAGAGGGGCTACATTGGAGGTGCTGCTATGATCAAACAGGACAGGTTTTCAGCGAAGCAGAGCTGGAAGCATTAAGTACACCTTCCAAGCAAGTGCTGCAGAACGTAGGGCGCAATTGCATATCAGGGGTAGTCAGGAGAGTATGACCTATCGCACAGTACGCCCTGGGTGCCCTAAGATGGTGTTGTAAATGTGGGTGCATGGCTATAGCTGTTCTAGTCCCTGGAGGCAGATGGGGGGTTAGCCTGTTAACTTGTCCAGGGACCATGGCCCAGGGTCCGCACTATGAGTGGCCAACAGTAGGAGACGCCCAGTACTTAGGAGATGCCTAGTACCCTAGCCAGCACCTAGAAAACACACCACAGAGTATTGTAAGGAACCGTCAGCGAGTGCGGTGTACTAAGAAGGAGTTCTGCCTAGCCTGGGGTATGCCATATGTCATATTTGTGGGTTAGAGCACCAGAAAGTATCAGAGAGATGTTTAGGAATGTGTTGCACAGTAGACACTGAGAGTAGCGCTATTGTGGGCTTTGAGGGCTCATTAAAGATGGCGGCCGGAGATACATGTGCTCTGCGGGGCATGGAGGAGGTCAAAATGGCGACAGCAGCGTCAGTCACTGCAACGCGGGTTGCAGCCGATCCAAAATGGCAATTCCCGCTGAGTCTGGAGCGCGCACGTGCTGAGTGCAAAAAGACTGTGCAAAATATGTGGCGAGAGAAGTGCAGGGGTTTGGCGCCAAGCCCAGATCCCCAGCAGAGCGAGCGGAGCGGCGCGAAAGCCGAAAGCACGCCCACCTGTGCAGTGACTAGCCGACAGACAAAGCCACGTCACGCAGAGCGAGAGAGTGCCCCTCTTCTTGTTTCCACCAGAGGGAGGGGGCGCGACAAGAGCCAATCAGAGCTGTCCTCTCCGGAGGAAGGAGGGACAGGAAGTGAGAGCGAGGAACTTCACTTCAGCTTGACTATTGAAGGAGAAGGAGTTAAGAGCGAGCTGAACTACTCAACCCCCGCGCAAAAGATGGCTGATTTGAATGTGACCCTTATCAGTTTCCAGGAGGCTTCCTTGTTGTGGAGGTTGAGGGCCGAGAGTATCTCCGGTGCCTGTGTGTACACTGCAGGACACCCGGACCGGCCCCGAGCACTACGGCGTGATGCCCCCAGTGTGGCACGTTCTACTTATGGCCCGTCAAGCCATGGCCTATGCTGAAGACTCCTCGATGTGCTTCACCAGGCACCCTAACGGAGGTGGCGGAGGAGAAGGCTACCCTGGTTCCCTATGTCACCCCTGCGGTGGGGACCGAGGCCCAGCCAGCACGAGATATCATGGCAGCAGAGAGCGAGACCGCAGTGGTGGTACCGGAGCGGGCCCGATTCGTACCACTACCCACTGGCGGTGCCGCAAGAGTTAAAAGTGACTCCCAAGCGGAGGAACCGTTAAAGTCGTCTTCGGAGGAAGGAAACGGCCTATCATCGGTGGCGATGCGCCTACCGCCGAACCACCCCAGCTGTAATAAAGATGGCACTCCACTTACCTGTGAGAGGGAGCAGACGAGTCCGGAGACCACCCGACGACAAGCGCTGGTGCGGCCTGAGCCACGTAGAAGTCCCCCGGCCGGGTCGACTCCCAGTGCGGCGGAGATGGGATCCGAGACGACTCCAGAGGAACCTACAAGCATCAGCCGGCAGCGGAGCGGTAAAGAAATGCCCCCACCCCCTTACTCCCGCCAGGCAAAGACAGAGAGAGAGAGGATTGCGGCCTACCTGCCCGTCCGTGAGCCGGATGGTCCACCACCGCCCCGTCCGGTCATCGACACACTTCCGGTGCGAGACCACGGAGCGGATGGAGATTCCGCGGCCACCAGCGACGACGTCACTTCCGGGTCCGACGGGCGCAGAGGCCCGGAAGATTTGCTTTCTTCCCTGCGGAGAGCGGGATTAGAGGCAGAATTTGAATAATTCAAGGCCCAGGTAGCCAAGCGAGGAGCACGAAGTGCGGCAGAAAGGGCAAGTAGGAAGATGCCTACCGGTTGTGGCATTGCCCGACTCAGAGACACTTTGAAGGACATTTCTGATCCCCTAGTCACCACCCCTAGCGCCATTGCCCCGGCCCCTGCCCCGTTATGTGTCATGTCACAGGGTCCTAGCGGGGATAAGCTGAACAAGACGCCCAAATATTCCATGGATTGGAGGTATTGGGAACTCAGTGATGAAGGGTCTGATGGGGAGATACCATATTCTAGTGTGATACGTGTGTCTAACCCTGTTGTATTTTCTCCTATACCTAGAGGTAGGGCCTGAGGGTCCCAGACAACTGCTCAAGCGGGTCCCGCGAGTCCGGTAGTGCATAAAATGAACCCCACGCTCTACACCAATGTGATACGAGGTAGACGCAAAGGCTCACACTCTAGTGAGGCCGTGACGTCAGGTGTGTCCTCGCAAGCATAGTCTGATACAGATATGAGGGTAGTCTCAGGATACGAGCACCAAGATAAGTGGTGGGCACCGCTGTTTACCGGGTACCACAAGGGTATGGACCGTACCCAGTTCCTGCTTATCAAAAATAGTATAGTGGATCATTGGTGGGCTGTAGGCACCTTTTCTCCCCAGGAGGTGGCTGATGAACAGAGAGATACCTGGTTCCGAGAAGCTGTCATGGAGTACCTACGGACTAAGTTTGATAGGGCCGCATATTCCAATGAAGATAAAATATGTGATGTTATAAGAGCGTGGAGTACCGGGCAAAGCATTTACATGAACAGTGTGGTGTATAGGCCGGAGTATGGGTCTGTACAACCCTATTACATTAAGGTTGTAGACCACAATGGGCGGGAGGTAAGGAAGCCTGACCCTCGCCATTATTATTAGTTCAGGTTCTCCATGTTGGGAGGTACCTCATTATTGATTCACCATCTGGGTGAGACAGTCTGCTGTGTACACACTGATTAACTTGTGTTTGTAATCCACAGATTGTTCGCCTGCAGGATGGTACATAATTTAGGTCCAAGTGGGGACCATTGGATTCCACCTGAGGGAGAGTGTAGCCCTGGTAAGAAATTGGGCTATATGTCTTTCCTCCTTCTGGTTTAAGCCCTGGTAAGGGCAAGTTGCCAGAAGTTATCATGGGTTTCCTCCTCTTCAAGCACTGCTCTGAGTGGTGGAGGTAGGTCACCTGACCCTGTGTCTAAGGCCAGAGACACAGGGGAGAGGCCTGCTAAAGTCATAAAGAGCAGGGCACAGCCTATTTAGTTCAGTCCTGTGTGAGTCCTGTCAGTTCTGGCAGAGTTCAGTGTGAATAGTTAGAAGTGCATTGAGTGCACAGCTGGAGAAGGAGATTCTGCGGCCTTTGAGTAGAGCTGCTAAAAGTATAGTAGCTAGGTGGACCAATTCCTTTCACCCTGTTTAGGGGGTGAGGGAAGAGCTAGCCCACCCTGGGTGCCCTTGACCTGGGGTGGTGGCAGGGACACAGATACCATCCTGAGGGAGAGCAGTTTGGAGGAGAGAGAATCTGTACCTGACTGTGATCCTGCTGCTATCCCTGCTGCTGTGATAATAAAAAGCGGCTGCTGCTTTTAAGAAAGACTGTGTGAGACTGGAATCTCTCGTCCCTGAGTGGGGGACTCTCTGGAAGGATTCCACCCCTCATCCTTGGGGCTTACCAGAGATGGAGGCGTTGCACCATTAAATGAGACAGAGGCATCCACCCCAGTAACCTGGTCCTGTTATCCCCCCATACCATCGCGGGAGTCTCAGGCCCTCCTGTTGCCAGCAGGTATGCACCACACCTATACACGTAGCCAGACCCTAGTACAGAGGGGGGGCACAATCTGCGATTGGCCCCGGGAAGAGGGGGCTACACACACATATATATATATATAACCTGAGCATCTGGCGTGGGGAATAAAAGCAGCAATATTCAGTCTCCTTATAAATTGGCCTTATTGCCGTGAAATCCTAAATTATGGAAATAGTTTAAATTAATATTACCACATTGCCTGTTTTTGCGGCTGATGGCTTTTTTTACCTGTGGTAATGAGGCTATCATTGAAATGCAAATACCAGTGACAAACAATGCAGTGATTGATTGGCTTCATGGTCAATCGACTTTTGTATAGTGTTAAATAGCTCAAAATACTTATTTTTATTATTATCTCCAGAGCCAGGGTCTCTACAAGTTATCAGGCTAATACTTTGAAATGTTTAAACCCCATAATTGTAATCCTATTAAGGGATTAAACCTTTGTATCATTAATGCATCTTTACGTAATTTTAGCTAATCTCATATGTACTGTATGTATGTATGTATGTATGTCTTTACTTATATGGTGCCATTAATGTGCATAGCGCTTCACAGCAGTAATAGACGTGATAATCATATAAATACTAAATAATACAAATAATATATCATGGGAAGAAATGCTTCAGACATAAGAGTAAGATTTAGGAAGAGGAGTCCCTGCTCCGAAGAGTTTACAATCTAATTGTTAGGTGGGACGAACATACAGAGACAGTAGGAGGGCGTTCTGGTAAGTGCATCTGCTGGGGGGCCTATCTTTATGTGTGAGGTGTATAGTATCAGCCACGGAGCTACTCATATGCTTTGTTAAGCAGGTGTTTTTTAAGATGAGTCTTAAAGGTGGGTAGAGAGGGTGCTAGTCGGATATTGAGGGGAAGGGCATTCAGAGGTGTGGGGCAGTCAGTGAGAAAGGTTTAAGGAGGGAGAGGGCTTTAGATACAAATCTCATTTCAATATGTGCCATACAATACTGTAAGTGAAAATATGTGTTGACCACTACAAAAAAAGTAAATGCTGTTTATATCATATATTTAATAACAATAAAACACATTTGTATTTTCTCTACATTATTCTGTACCTTTTTTGCATCATACTGTAAGTAGTACACTGTAAAAGAATTTCAACTGCTACCTTTCTCTGCGTGATGATTTCATGCTTTGTTTTTGTAGATATTTTTGCATGGGAATAATCTCAACAGCCTGCATCAGCTAATTCACCCAGAGATACTACCCTCTGAGTTTGGAGGAATGTTGCCACCATATGACATGGGAACATGGGCAAGAACACTCTTGGACCATGAGTACGATGATGAGAGTGATTACAATGTAGACTACAGGATGCCAACAAAGGAAGTGGAAAAGGACCCATCTCCCAAATCTATGAAAAGGTATGTATTTATGCTTGGTCTGTTTGACCTATATGATACTGCTGGAAAATCAATAATATATTCTGTTGCAATGCTATATTTAGCCATTCTCCTCTTTCTCTTTTAGCTTGCCGAGGCATGCCCACTATGTCTGTATATCATTATGAATCTTCACAGAGATAGTCTTTAATAAACAATGTTCTTGCAAAGCTGATTGTATTTTAAGTATGGCCCTTTGCACCTCGTAATTTTTATTATTAGTTAATGTTAAACAAACTAATTTTAGATGGTGCCAACTTATGTATTAATCTTGTAAAAATGTGACTTTTGCTTGCTATTACAAGAGCTAAAAGCCATTATCAATTGTCAGTGGAAATCTGAAAAAAAATGGCCATTACCAGTCGATAATGTCTCCCACATGTAAGTAAATGTATTTCACAGTATTAAATAGTTGTTACTGTATAGTTTTTATAGCCCCCCACGCCCCATATTTTTAATGAAATAAAAACTGTATATTTTTGGCATCACATTTCTCCATACCTCTTCATGTGTTGAAGAGTTATGGAGAAATGTAAATACAGTACTGTAGGTTTATGTAAATAAATAAATATATATATATGGAATACCAGCGCTCCAAGATGAATAGTGATATAAAAAAATATATGGGTAATCGGGCTAATGATAAGAACGCAAAATAAATAAATAATTTAAAAAAAAATATGAAATGACTATTAATCCATATACTAATGGAAAAAATGCAGCTCTAATAGGGATAACCTAATCCATAAATGTGAAAAAAAAGAAGAGCGCACAAATTCCAATAGTAATGAAAAAATAAATATATATATATGCACACATACACACACACTGTATGTCTGTGGTGTACTGCTCTTTGTAAAATACAAAATTGAAGCACATATGAAATGTTTGCTATTGCAATTTACAGATATTGAATGTCAAGATATTATCCTGGGGGCTTGTGTTGGAAAACTTTGCTGATAACAGTCTTTTTTGTATATTTACAGATCTCAGTCTGTAGTGGATCCTGGGGTGTTGAAACACAATGACAAAAATGGAGAAGAAAACATGCAGCCCTTGCTTTCACTTGACTAGCAGCTTCTCTGTAGCATTTTATCAAGGGTTGGGGGGGGGGGGAGGGGGGGGAAGAGGAAGGGAATTCATCTTCCAAGAATAACGAAACATTTAACAGGAATGTACCAACTGGAAATGTATTATTTATGTTAATGTTGCATAATGTAAAAAGACAAATGGTGTCAAGCGGCTACCGATTAATTAATACATTTATTCTGTAAATGCCAACTTGTTTGTAAATAGAGTCCAATGTAATCTCTCACTTCAGATTTATAAGTGACGATAGAACAATAGTGTGATAAAAGATTAAACACCAACCCATGCTTTTAATTGTGCACTGTAAAAAAAAAAAAGAAAGCTAAAAGAGAGAATATATTACCATGGTAGATTCCATCACTTTATAGAAAGCCATATAGCAGGTACCCCACTGGTTTTTACTCTGATTATTGCAAAAATACATTTCTGTATATACCGGCTCATTAATAGAAAGAGAGACATTTCCCATCTGTAAAAGGAGGTATCAGTTTGGGATCTGAAATAAACCATGCTGGGTTAAGATAAGTTTAAAGACAACAGCACAGAGTGTATCTGTACTGTACCGTGCCAAATTGGTTTGTTATTGGAATTTGTGATGCTAGTTTTTTTTTACAGTATTCTTACAGCGTTACTATAAAAAATATTATAAAGTGCAAAAACCGTGCCATAAAATACAAAAAAAAAAAAAAATTGGATGTGCTCAAAACTATTTTTGGAACCTCATCTTGTGTTTTACACACCAGTGCTTCATAATTACAGAACTGTCCTATATTAGTAGTAGTGTTTGAAATCTTGTACATTAATTACTACGGGTTGATGTGTTCACCAAAGCGAACTTATCATCTGCAATTAGTAGACAGTTAGGTCAAGCTACACTATTTATGTGTTCTTATTAGTGTTTTGATGATGTTTTTGATCACTTACTAAGCTTTGTTACACGATATACATCAGGTCTTCTGTCCTGACGAGGGTTCAAATACCACTTTAAGATTGGTGATGCAAATGTTAACGTTTCCCAAATTTAATTTGCACATTAAAGATGCATTCATTTTGCTACTTGTGTAATTACATACATGGTGACTTCTAAAAGTATTTATATACAAGTGATGGCTGCACTAAACAGTGATTGGAAACAGACACTGTCGTTCGGCTGAAATACTTGAATACAATAGTATCTCCCAATAAGTATTCCTTACTGATCAGCACAGTGTGGCCCAGATCCAAAAAGCGCCATTATTAACCTAACGAGGCTACCTTCAAAGTTCATTAACGCAATGTCAAGTGCTGTTCTCAGCCGTAGTAAGCCTGTGCGTTACTATAACAGATGTTAGTGCTAATGATATGCAAAATAGGTGTTCCCTCTAACAATGCATATCCCCAGAGCTCCGTTATAGTTACTTAGGTGAGAGAGAAGAGAGACACCGAAATACCTGGGATGTATGCTAATAGGATATGCAAAGTATATTTTAATGACTCTTATTAGCATATTTCCCAGGTATTTCAGATGTGCTCCTTTTGAGCACAGGGTTCTCTCCACATGTTGTAAAGAGGGAGTAGAGGTGTGCTAAAGTTTAGCACCATTTTTAAAAAAAAAAATTTGGATCTGGGCTTTAGTGGTTTATCCCTATTTATTGTAAATGTTGTAAAATACATTTCTAGAAGAATGTTCAGGTTTGGAAGAGGAATTGTTGGGTATATTGTCCTTTAGATGTTGATTGAGGATTTGATGCACATCATTGCATACTGTATACCTATTCGGAGTGCGGTACATGCAGTATATTTTCTAGGGGTGATTGAAGTCACTTGTAAAATCTCCAATTTTTATCAATTTGTTTAAAACTGTTACATAAAGTAATTAACTAATTTAAAACCTTTTATAGTACAAACAGTATAAACCAACAACTAATATTACATTATTGTTCTCATCTATAAAATGGTGATGTAATTTCACTGTAAGGCAGTATCTCAGCCCACAGTACTGTATGTAGTTATTACCATGTGACACTAGACATATTTTTCCATTGCATTATTATCCACTATATAGAGTGGTAAAAGTTAGAATTCTTAGGGCCTTTAAGTCAGCAAGGCCGATTTATTAAGTGTGTTACTGTATATTGTGAATAACGATCCGTTCTACAAAGTAGCCGTTAGGTTCAATCTTTTTTTTCTATAGTAAGAAAAACGCATTTCTGAAGACAACCCTATATTCATATGGATATCCTAAGATAAGGGAGGAAATCGACATTATTGACAATTAATTGATAAAGTGGCACACACACAGGTTCATATTTACTAAGCAATGGTATTCCATAAAACATCTTCCAGTGCTGGAATATGGTAGCAAAGGGCATACAAACAGAAATCAAGAACCATATAAAACCCATAATATCCAGAAAAGCCTAGATTGTCTATACCTCGCTGACATACAGGAGCTTTAAACAGCAATCCCTGGAGCTCTTAATGGTGCGGTTGAGCTCTGGGCCTAGGGACCTTCTGGTTCAAATAATGTAAAACAATAAAAGGAGCAGCATGGAATGCAGCTTTAACATGGGATATTCCCTAACATTACTCCAACAATACCCCAAAAATACATTAATTTAACACCCTTCTACACTTGTAAACTGTGGTTTGGTCATACAGTATACCAAACACATGCAACCTAATTAAACAATAATTGAACACAATACATTGGGGCACATTATGCCCACTAAGAAATCACTATTTATTGAATCGCATTTGAATAAGTACGTTTGTGGACATTTTTAATTTACATGCTTATCTGAATGCCACACTTTAAATCTTTGGTATGAACAGATGAGCAATTAAAACACTGTTACCACTCCACAACTAAAACTATTTAATGAATACAATAAATGCATAGCACAGATGTCAATCAATTCCCTTAGATTTACATGGAAATTGAAGTCAGCCAACATTGTTTAACTGTTTAAATTGGTATCTCCAAAGATAATGTCATGGTAATATCTGGGGTGACTCATTTTTTTAAAAGCTGATTTCTTATGGGTTGTAATATCTTTAAATGGACCAGCATGAGAGTTCTTCATAGATAATATTATGGGACATAGAGATTTTGAAACCTCCATGTGTAATGTGAAAAAGAGAGCAGCGAGGTTTCAAAATACTATGCACTATAGTTTCACCTTTATGAACTCTACAGTCATTCCACTAAAAACAACCAATATACACCTCTCCACGACCAATATTAATGCTATGACTGGTTTAGATTACCCATTTCAGTTTTACACTTTTCTTGGTTTCTAAATAGGTTGTCCATTAGAACCGTGGCTATTTTCATACTGAACTAACAATTAAAATATATCTTAAAAACATACAATTGTATTTTTTACAGGTTGTATGATCTAGATATTTCTGAATGAACTTTTCTCACTGTTAATTGGCCAGAAAAATGTACATACATTTGGAAATTCTTCCAAAATTAGTAGAGTGAAAAATTTCCATTACATTAAGGGAGCTACCTGTTGAACAACAGTAGCATTATTCAATGTAGTAAAAACTGATATTTAGAGGACTTAAAATATATATATACTGTATATATATGATGCTATTTGTTCACTAGTTTTTCACCAGGTTTGCAGCTATGAGACTTGGATAAAAAGAGTTGCACGCTACTGGAAATACTACAAGGTTTTTACTTGCATTACTATACCTGAAAGAGAAAAAAGGCATTCATAACCATTTGAACGTTTCATTGCTTATTATTTAGTGCTTCTTTCACCAATATTTTCTGATTAGGATTTTAAAAAAAGGTTGCGCTGTCATTATGAATGTACATATCCAAACAAAAAGGTATCTACTGGTAATCCCTACAGTGACCGCTTTAATGTATATTCTAGTTTCTGGGTTTTTTTTCCCACACATCCAAGGGCCTTTTCAGAATAGCATAATGATATATTTTTTAACGTATTCCTGCTCTTCCGTTCCTTGTTATCGGACACTCACATTTTATATCTACATTTCATTAGTTTATAGTTGTCACTTGCCATAGCACAGAATAACCTGTTTCAATTACATATAGAAATAGACTGCATAGTGACAGTAAAGCTGTAGCATACATTTATAAGATCATAAAGGCAACATTCTTACAGCTGGGAAGAGTAACATTCGGAGAGACCAATGCAGCATATGCTGTATGTTTGTAGAGTTTATGAGGGATTCTATCTGACCAAAGAAGTGTTGTATGAGCAACGGTGAAAACGTAGGTACAGTATAGATACAGTATATAAAATGTACCCATAACATTTGCTACAAATAGATGGTACTGTATGGTAAATATTATTACATTTCTTGATGCCAAAATAAGCCAAGCAAAAATAAGTTTAATTAAAAAAAAAAAGAAGGATGCACTGAACATTTCATAATTTCAGTGTATCTCCTCGTTAGTTGTTTCCCAGAACACTCCTTAGTTTCCTCTTTATTTATTTCGGATTTGATGCAATGCAGTACCAATAGATGACTTAATGCTGCTTTAAATGAGGTCTCTGATTGAATAATTATCCCTGCTTATTTACAACCAACCCTCCCTAGTTAAATCAGGATCATGTTAAACACATACTAGCTACCTTACATGACGATGAGACACACCCTAGGGAGGCAGTAGATTCACTTTGACTGTTACCATGGTAACAAAGTGATTTCCTCTCTTCCTGACTTCCCCGGTGCATTATAAATATTTTATGTAAGAAAATTTGTCATGGCTGCC
This sequence comes from Ascaphus truei, assembly GCF_040206685.1. Taxonomy (NCBI): domain Eukaryota; kingdom Metazoa; phylum Chordata; class Amphibia; order Anura; family Ascaphidae; genus Ascaphus; species Ascaphus truei. Next base: position 246,400,396 of record NC_134486.1, read on the forward strand.
ATCCTTTCTAAAAGAAAAAAAGAAAACAGAGTAACTATTGTTACTTGTCCTTATGGAGAGTATTTGTCTGGTCTTGTCTATATATTGTAGGGACTGCATCCCATCTGAATACATTTATATATGATACTTTTGCAACGGGATAGTCCAACAAGTATTAGGAAAAAATGATCTTCAGGCCAAGACCTTTTACATCAAATGTTAAAAAGCTTTCTTCTTTTATCCGTTCTCATTAATTATTCTCATTATTCATACAAGAGCCCATATTTGTGTGATGGTTGTGGATTGAACCAACTGAAAAGGATTATTTTTTACAAACTACCAGTAAAGTATTTAAACACAACAGAAAATGTTAGTATACATATTTTATTTTATTTATTTGTATTTATTTAACTTACTTTACCAGGAATAAACTTATGAGCATTCTGCCACTTGTTTACTTGTCTTGAAGTTTGTCTGAGAAGCAATGCATAAACTAGTCATAAAGAATGGTAACAAATTGATCTTGCATACTAAGTCTTCATGTTCCAAAAAGTGATTAGAAATTTGTTTTGTGGTATGAATCTACGTGGTTGGTAACGTATTCCTATAATCAAGTCTCTCACAGACACAGAGGCTTGCTGATGCCATCCATGCATGTTATTATAGATAGGGAAAACGTTTGCATCAAAGAAGGTTTTACCCAAAATTGCTAAAACATGCACATTTGTTTAAAGTATATTTAACAGAATGGGTGTTAAGGGCCACTATAAACATTCAGTTTAGTGCATAATCCACCAAAGAGTCCACTAATTAAATAGAAGGGTCAGTATGTGATTCATTGTATTAAATACAATATAAAATTAAATACACGTAAAGCACAGATTTAATTATTGCCCTTGCTTATTTTTCAAGCGCTCATTTTTTGCACTAAGGGTTAGATAAAGGAATTTTGGCGGTTATAATTTCAGCTATCTAGTAATTGGTTCTAAACTAGTTTAGAATATGTCTTACTTCAGCTAAAACTAGTTTTTTTGTTTCAAAAATCAGATGTTAAATGTCTTCAATTATCAAACCAATTGTAGCTAGCAACATCAGAACTCATTTTTATGTTCACATCTGTTTTTGGGCTTGTTAACAGTTAAACATACTAATTTTGAAGAGTCGAACATGTTGCACTTTAGCAAAAAGCAAATTTCTACAACTTTTGTTAATCTATTTGCCCGCAATTTGTTTTTATATAGCTCCAAGCAGACATATTTTGCCTGTCCTTGTATACGTACAAGAACATCACAAATCCTGAAGGATAACATAAACCTGAGACAAAGGGCTATATTTACTAAGCTGTCTTCCTGAGTTGGTCAAGTTAATAAGCTGTAATGAGTCTTCTAGTGCTGAAATGTGTCTAATGGCTGAAGACTGTTTGGTAAATATGAGCCAAAATGTCTATGATGCTCTGTAAAGGGCAGACACACATACTTCACAGGAAATTATGAGCACTTGTCTAAAACTAAATTTGAAAAATGAATTATGTTTTATTAAATGTCTTACAAAATATGTGTAGCACCTTTAACCCCAGCCTAAGTGAGATTTGGTCTGCTAGTAGTGTTTTGGTGTAGAATGGTGCATACCTGTGTGGTAACAGGAGGGCTGAGCACTTATGCGGTGCTGTGGGGAATCATTAGGACAGGATTAACAGGTACCTTTGTTCATTGGTTGCAGTGGCTCCAGTCAGCATGGATCCTCTGAATAGTAGGATGGTCCAGACTGACTCCTTTCTTTAGCCCAAGACAGTGAATCACACTGGTATATGGTTCCATTGCATTTATTGCAGTGTTTCGGATCTTACACCGCAGGTACATCACATTCCTTGCTTCCCCTAAAAAGGTCACTTCAAGGCTTGAGGTCCTTCCAGCTTCCTGCATGGTGCTCCTCCTGAAGCCCCCTTATGGGACACAGGGAAGTTGTTGATCACTCCACAGAGGGAGGAAAGAGACAGTATTTATACACTGGGTTGGGCTTGTAACCCTGCCCCATAACAGAGCAGGTCTGATACTGACAGGTCATCACAATCCAGCATGACATCCAGCCAGTACCTCCCCCAGGCTGAAACTCTCTTGCTGTTGCTAGGCCGGCCCTTAGATACAGCTACTGCTCTAAGGCTGCAATAGCAAACAAGGCCTTATGGAGGAATTAACCCATCCACTGCCTGTACATGACAGGGCTTACACTGGTAGGGCTTACATTGGTAGGGCTCAGGGAAATAAGTAGCGGCCAGAGGCTAGGCTACATATGTATGAAAACATTAAGGCCCAAGCACCTAAAACATTCTAAAGCATACAAAACAGAAGATTTATATAGGAAAAGGCTCATCTTAAACTATCTTATTTACCATTTCTCATTGTGTCTGTTTTAGTCTACTGTGTTTAGCACTGCATTATGGTAGTGCTGTACCAGAATAAATAATTACTAAACATTGATAAAATCCTGCATGGAGTGGTCAATTTCTGCTGCTATTTCTAATTTATTCCTCCCCACCAGGCAGCAAAGAGTGGTTTTACATACTTTAAAAACTTATCAGAGAAATTGTCTTACCCTGAGCCTCTCAGGCATGGTCCAGTGAGGTCCATAGATATCACGGAGTGGGAGGGCTTTAGGAGCCTTGTTATCTTTGGTTTTGGGCTAATTTCTAATGGTCATCCTTCATTTATTTTAATTGTAAATAAAATATTAATATTGTTGAGTTATGTATGGTTATACATTATAGTACACCCATAGTTTATACAGTCATTATTACATTATATACCATATAATTAAGTCAAAACGTTAATAAGTGTAAAAAATTATACATTTCTAATATTATAACAAGATTAGCATTAGCTTTTGTTAATACATCAAAATCTCTGTCTTAGTAACGCGTTTAAAAGAATGACTAACGCACATGTGCACTGTATTGGAAAACACAGGTAACATACTGTAACAATGGTAGTTTTTCTAACAGACTTTATACATACAGTATGAGAACATTATTAAGTTATTGTACAAGATAAGGACATAAAAAAGTGTTTCACAGAGGAAATATGTCAAAGAAATAGTCCATGTAAGACTTCAGGAACGAGAGACAGGGAAAGGGGATCAAGACGTAGTAACTGAAAAATATATTCAGAGCAACAGACAGAGAAAATATAAAAATTAAGTCTGGCATTTAACACTAAAGAGACTCAGATAAGGTGTGAGTAAGTGAGCAATTTATTCACTACAGTACATACAATTAACATTTTGGGCATTGTAGCACTGCAAATACAGAGAATGTTCAATATGAGAAGATAGTGCCAACACAATGTAAATATTACACGTTTTTGATCTTGTATTGTGTGTAATGTCTTAATTAAATACAAGAACAGTTTTTAGGCATCATGTGGTTAAACTGAGCGGCAGCAAATTGCACATGGTAACATTAGAACATGCTGTTCAATTTTTTTTTGAATAACAGGGTATGTCCCATAGTACCTCTCTTTCCCCTGTTATATCTGTTATGTAAGCCCTGTTAGCAGTAACAGGTTAAAATCTGTGGGCTCTTGACCCCCCGTATGCCTCTCTTGTGAGTGATGGAAGTAAGGTGGTGACTCATGGCCTGTGTAAGCCTATCAGGGATAAGTACAGTCCATGAGCCCGCCCTTTCTTGAGTCTTCAGGAGGGTGTGTAAAGTTATCTTGAGTCTGCTTCCTGCTCTAGTGAAGAGAGAAAGAAAGAGCTGTGACTCTCTCCCATGGCAGGGATGAGCGTGTTCCCCCTCAGTCCCTGGACTGAGGGAACATCAGGCTCAGCCACCAAAGCCTGTAAGACCAGGGCCTGCACCATCTAGAAGTCTGGGACTTCCACGACCTTGCACCACTATAGGGAGAACTGCAGTGGCTGCTACCATGCCTGTCAATAAAGCCCCTTGTTATACTATATACTCCTGTCTTAGTATCAGTCCTTGAGGGGCAGGAGGGAGAAGAATGCAGTAGTGGGGGCTGATTTCCAGAACACCCTGGAGCCCACTACAGCTGGATGCGCTGAGCAACAGAGAAGAACTTCAGTATAAGAACCTAAGACTGTCCTGGTCTCCATCATACCGCCGACAGCTCAAGATCTCCTGCTCCAAACAGGTAGTGCACCACACACACATAGCATAGGCTGTGCAATCTCCAAGAGGGAGGGGGGGAGGGACAGTGCTACAATTGTAAATAGTATAAACTCTTTTATAAATGGTCGATGACAGCATATTAAGTATTCAAGAAGAACAGTTTTCTTAACTACCATCAAACGCAACAAAAGTAAATGGACTTCAGGGAATGTTATTTTAGAAGGAAACCAATGGACCATGATGGCTCATTGAGCAGTATAAATTGCCTGGATTCTTTTGCATGAAGCATAATATATTGCAATGGGTGGATTTATTTCACAGTTCTTGCAGAGTACAATATTTTTCATAAAATCACCTAAACTCCATTGAGTTGGTCCTAAACGTATATAGGCTTCTTGGGAGATTGCTGCTTTAACTCACATAGGGCCTCATGCAGTAAGCATCGATAAAATCACTTCGGCAAGTGTTGCAGATAGGCCTTTTTTTGGCGATTTGCCCTCGCAGTATTCAGTAAGGGCCGAATCCATGCCGATCCCTGCCGAATCACTGCGAAAGCAAAACTGCAGATGAGCCTGTGCCGATACAGCCTGGCTCCCGATAAGCCTTCCCATACGCCTTTTCTGCCGATAGGTGTTTGCAGCAGAGAGAGACAAGCCGCTCTCTCAGCGCAAACATCGGCAAAATATTAATTATTTATAAACAACTTTTACTGATAGTGTACATGTGCAGGGGGTCTCCGGAGCTGAACCGCCTTGGTTTCAGGTCCGGGGACCCCCTGCTTCCCGAGATACAGGCCCCTTTATGATGTGCCGTATCCCTCTGCATTTAAAGGTACCGATCACGTGACCGCGGAATGTAAACAAAGCAGAGGGATACCGGCATCCCCTAAAGGGGCCTGTATCTCGGGAAGCAGGGGGTCCCCGGACCTAAAACCAAAGCGGTTCAACTCCAGAGACCCTCTGCACATCTACACTATCAGTAAAACACACATATCAATAAACACTCGCTCCTTACCTTTGCGGCTATGTGCTACAGTAACGAAGCAGCATGAATGTATTTTTAATAATAGTGTACTGTGAGCAGGGGGTCCCCTGAGCTGAACCGCGTTGCTTTGTGGACCAGGGACCCCCTGATTCCCGAGTTACAGGCCCCGGTATGTGTCATCGGGTGGCAGTGTCGCCGCCATCTTTATAGCACCCCATTCGCGCCGTGTCCGCTATAAATATGGCGGCGACACTGGCACCGGTGCCCCAAACCGGGGCCTTTAACTCGGGAAGCAGGGGGTTTCTGAGCCACAAATCAATGCGGTTCAGCTCAGGGAACCCACTGCTTCCGCACAATATTATTAAAAATACATAAATGCTGCTTCATTACCATAGCGGATAGCCGCTAAGGCAATGAAGGGGTTAAGGCATAATAGTATGTTTATTGGGGACATTTGCCCCCAATAAACATTGCAATAAAGAACATACAACCCCTGTGTATTTACAATACATAAACAACAATAAATACATTAAATACATATAGTACTCACCACCCATTTCTGGCTGCCACGATGAAGGCCATCCTCATCTTCATCCTGCCCATGCCCCCTCCGCTGCTGCAAAACAGACACAAAAATGAAAACATCCAATGTAATGTCCCCTAACCCTTTAATCACCATAGCGGTTAATAATCGCTACAGTCATTAAGGGTTTAACCCACCCTCACCCACCTCTCGGGATGCCTACATACCCTCCCACACTAACCCCCCCGGTGGGCTGGCAGGGCACCTGACAGACCTACAGGTACCAGCAGCCTTTTTCAAACAGGTTCTAGAGGCCTGCTGGTGGGTCCCGCCAAGCGCCATGGCCCCCAGGTGGTCTCCTTGGGACACCGTGGGCCACAATTGGGTCCCCACGGTAGGCCCAAGGATGTCTGGGAGCCCCGGGTCAGACCCACAGGTGTCTGCGAGGCCTTGGGTGGTTCCCATGGGGGTCTGGGGAACTCACGAGTGCTCACTATGGGTCCGCGGTGCCCCCACGGATGTGGGACCACCACTTCATCCCCGCACCTATGGGTCAGCGGTGCCCCCACGGATGTGGGACCACCGCTTCATCCCCGCAGACTACGGGTCCGCGGTGCCCCCACAGATGTGAGGCCACCGCTTCATCCCCGCAGGTGTCACCCGTGGAACCACCAGCCTGATACCCGTGAGATACCCAGAACCACGGAACAAACCCTGAATGTAAAAAAAAATAAACCTGGCCTATACATTCAATACATACACCCCCCCCAAACACCTACAGTACAATAATGTTCAAAATAACTATTATCCAGATAGGGATAATAGATTATTTGACCATTATTAAACACATTAACTAGCATATTCAAATAAATAAAGTACTACTGACCTCATCAATAAGAAGCCTCCGTCGCCAGCAACATCCTGGTCTTTCGTTGCCCACAAAATACATAGCCAATACAAAGCCAATACATTGCAATTACATTCAGATATCAACTAACCCCTTAAATACCTTATCGGATCATTACCGCAAAGGTAATTAAGGGGTTAAGCCACACTGGCCAGATACCCACCTTTCACCCATGAATTTGTACAGTGGCTTCATCATGCAAATATATATATATATATACACACACATGATGAACCAATATACAAATAAATGTAGAAGGGTTATCAAAAACATGCTATACTCCAAATAACACGTCTCCATACAGACACACTACAATAAAATGAATTTCCTTTAATATTCCTAACTGAACTTAGCATTTACATTGTATATATGATGCATACAATCTATGCACCATATACATTCTGCAAATGAATGTTAACAAAACATTGCAAGCAAAATACAAATACCTCCCAACAAGTATTATGCTATGCATAAATGTGTGTATAATGTATTTTAAAATTAGAGAGATGTAATTGTTGATATGTATGGTGTACTTGAGGTCAGGGTTAGCCTTGGTTTTCAATTTTGTATTCTTGTTGGTACTTATATTTTTTCACACGCTAAATTGTTATGTTAAAGGCTTGAATTAGTTAATTGTTTAATTGTTAGTGATGGAATGTAAATTGTTTAGGGATGTCATTAATGAATGCTAATTGATTTATGTTTACTGGATTGGTTAAAATAGTATACTTGTTGGGAGGTATTTGTATTTTGCTTGCAATGTTATTGTTAACATTCATTTGCAGAATGTATATGGTGCATAGATTGTATGCATCATATATACAATGTAAATGCTATGTGTTGATTGGCATTTGCGGTATTTGTTTGGCAGTTGATGATTGTGATTGTAAGTTCAGTTAGGAAAATTAAAGGAAATTCATTTTATTGTAGTGTGTCTGTATGGAGACGTGTTATTTGGAGTACAGCATGTTTTTTATAACCCTTCTACATTTATTTGTATATTGGTTCATCATGTGTGTGTGTATATATACAGGCCCCGTGTGTGTGTGTGTGTATGTATATATATATATATATATATATATATATATATATATATATATATATATATACACACACACATGATAAACCAATATACAAATAAATGTAGAAGGGTTATCAAAAACATGCTGTATATATATATATATATATATTTGCATGATGAAGCCACTGTACAAATTCATGGGTGAAGGGTGGGTATCGGGCCAGTGTGGCTTAACCCCTTAATTACCTTTGCGGTTATGATCCGATAAGGTGTTTAAGGGGTTAATTGATATCTGAATGTAATTGCAATGTATTGGCTTTGTATTGGCTATGTATTTTGTGGGCAACGAAAGACCAGGATGTTGCTGGCGACGGAGGCTTCTTATTGATGAGGTCAGTAGTACTTTATTTATTTGAATATGCTAGTTAATGTGTTTAATAATGGGCAAATAATCTATTATCCCTATCTGGATAATAGTTATTTTGCACATTATTGTACTGTAGGTGTTTGGGGGGGGGGGGTTTATGTATTGAATGTATAGGCCAGGTTTATTTTTTTTACATTCAGGGTTTGTTCCGTGGTTCTGGGTGAGACCTCTGGAGACCACCTGTGGCCTCCTCGGGTATCTCACGGGTATCAGGCTGGTGGTTCCACGGGTGACACCTGCGGGGATTAAGCGGTGGCCTCACATCTGTGGGGGCACCGCGGACCCGTAGTCTGCGGGGATGAAGCGGTGGCCTCACATCCGTGGGGGCACCGCGGACCCGTAGTGAGCACTCGTGAGTTCCCCAGACTCACGTGGGAACCACCCGAGGCCTCGCAGACACCTGTGGGTCTGATCCGGGGCTCCCAGACATCCTTGGGCCTACCGTGGGGACCCAATTGAGACCACCTGGGGCCCATGGCGCTTGGCGGGACCCACCAGCAAGCCTCCAGAACCTGTTTGAAAAGGGCTGCTGGTACCCTGTAGGTCTGTCAGGTGCCCCGCCAGCCCACCGGAGACTCGCGTGGGGCTGTGTTATGAACCCTGTTTGTAAAAGGATAAATCTTGTATTTATGGGGGCACAGGGGGTGGGTAATGTATTTAATAAATATAATGATGTTTATTCTGTGTCACTATATTGTTTTTATTGTGGGTACTGGGGGGGGGGGTACCCCAACGGTATGTGGTAGGCCTCCCTTGTGGGTAGTGGGTGAGGGTGGTTAGGCCTCACGGGGTGGGGGGTTAGTGTGGAAGGGTATGTAGGCATCCCGAGTCGTGGGTGAGGGTGGGTTAACCCCTTAATGACTGTAGCGGTTATTAACCGCTATGGTGATTAAGGGGTTAGGGGACATTACATTGGATGTTTTCATTCTTGTGTGTGTTTTGTAGCAGCGGAGGGGGCATGGTCAGGATGAAGAGGAGGATGGCCTTCATCGTGGCAGCCGGACATGGGTGAGTACTATATGTATTTAATGTCTTGATTGGTGTTAATGTATTTAAAATGGGCACATTCACTATTATCCATTTGTGGATAATAGTAATTGTGCCCGTTACTATACTGTATGTGTTAAGGGGGCGGGGGGTTATTTATTTATAAGTATGTATGTGTTTTTACATTAATTTACTGTATGTGTTAGGGGGGGGGATTATTTCTTTATAAGTATGTATATGTTTTGACATTAATTTGGGGGGGCCACATAATTGGTACTGCAGGCCTGCGGGTAACACTTGATAGTATCACTATAGTATCATTGATGTGCATATATGTGTATGTTAGGGGTTGTTGGGGTTATATATATATATACAGTGTTCGACAAACCTATACATTTGCTCGCCCCGGGCGAGTGGATTTAACCCCCGGGCGAGTAAATATTGGCCCAAGCAGCACACGTTTGGTACTAGGTGGCGAGTAGATTTTTTTGTGTGGCGAGTAGATTTTTTGGTGATTTGTCAACCACTGTATATATATATATATATATATATATATATATATATATATATATATATATATATATATATATACATTTATTTATATTAATTTATTTATTTATAATCATTTATTTATTTATTTATTTAGATATATGTATTTATTTATTTCATGTAGGGCTGGTGTGTGTGTGATTATTTTTTATTGTGGGTAGCGGGGGTGGGTGAAGGGGGTATTAGCTCCAACGGTGGTTGTTTACGGCTTGCGGGTGGGTAGCGGGAGGCCTTAACCCCTTCATGACCATTGCGGTATTAACTGCTACGGTCGTGAAGGGGTTAAGTGCACCCGCAACCCCCCCGCAAGCCCTAAACATACATCAAGGCCCAAATACCCCCTTCACCCACCCCCGCTACCCACAATAAACCTGGCACGGTGGGTTAACCCCTTCATTACCTTAGCGGTTAGCCGCTAAGGTAACGAAGTGGGCTGTACATGCATTTTTCCTGCCTCGGATGCATGCCGGGAGGGTCCGGTGCAGGTATCAGCTCCGGAGATCCCCGGCATCAATCCCAGGCAGGAAAAAGGGCTGATTTTTTCTAAGTGTCGGCCTTGCTGATGCTTCTCCTCCACCAAGTTGCCAACTTTAGTTGGCGGGCTGGATTCCCGATAAACTCTCCAATCTGGAGTGCCGATCAGCACCGAAAAGCTGATCGGGGCTACCTGAATTCCACCGATTTCAAAAAGTAACGATAGGCTGCCGATAAGTTTTTATCGGGAACAAAACTTCTTGATAATTCCCACTTATCGGCACTTACTGAATCGGGAGGGCAAAAAATGCCGAAAAACGCCTTATCGGCGCTTACTGCATAGAGCCCATAATGTTATTATCTTGCCCCCTTGAGCATTTCCTGCTCTTTTTTTGTTTAAAATAAAAAAAAAATTGTAGTATTAAACACGATTTTCTGTATCTCTAGCTTCTGACATTACCATAGTAACCTATAGACTGCAATGGGCTGCATTCTAACCTCCGGCACACTTAATATTTCAAAAGCTTATATCCCCTGAGTCCTGAATGAAGCAACATATTTTAAAATAAAAATAGCTTTAGAAAGTTCAAGACTAGGTCTCTCAACATAACTATAAAAATGAAATGCAAAAAAAAAAAAAGGAAAGGCGATCAGCACAGACTGCTGTTTTAATAAACATACTATATACCAGTGTTTCCCAAAGTGTGCGCCGCGGCGCCCTGGTGCTCCGCGGCTTGGCTAGAGGGGCGCCGTGATTAGGGCCGCCAGCAGCGGGAAACAAGGGCTGCTAGTTAATTTAAAAAAAAAAAAACCTCTGAAGCCGGCGCCGGGTCTCCCTGGCAGCGCCGGACCCTCCGCATGCTTGCTGATGCGTGCGGAGGAGGAGAGACTTCCCCGAAAGCAGCAGGTTTGAAATTTGCCGCTCGGGGAAGCAGAGGAGCGGTCACGTGACCGCTCCCATCCAATGGGGCTGCAGCCTGCCCGGCATTGCAACAACAGAGCCACCAGAGGCAGCACCAAGGGGTGTGTGTGTGTGTGTGTGTGTGTGTGTGTGTGTGTGTGTGTGTGTGTGTGTGTGTGTGTGTGTGTGTGTGTGTGTGTGTGAAAAACGGGCTGCAGGGTGTGTGTGTGTGTGTATGTGAAAAAATGGGCTGCAGGGTGTGTGTGTGTGTGTGAAAAACGGGCTGCAGGGTGAGTGTGTGTGAAAAACGGGCTGCAGGGTGTGTGTGTGTGAAAAACGGGCTGCAGGGTGTGTGTGTGTGAAAAACGGGCTGTAGGGTGTGTGTGTGAAAAACAGGCTGCAGGGGGTGGGTAAGTGTGAAAAATGGGCTGCGGTCGGTGGGTGTGAAAAACGGGCTGCAGGGGGTGGGTGTGAAAAACGGGCTACAGGGGGTGGGTGAATTGTGAGAGAGAGGAATGAGAGAGAGAGAGAGAGAGAGAGGTCTGAGAGAGAATGAGAGAGACAGAGAGGTCTGAGAGAGAGAGAGGTCTGAGAGAGAGAGATCTGAGAGAGAGAGGTCTGAGAGAGAGAGAGAGGTCTGAGAGAGAGAGAGAGAGAGAGAGAGAGAGAGAGAGAGAGAGAGAGAGGTCTGAGAGAGAGAGAGGTCTGAGAGAGAGAGAGAGAGAGAGTGAGGTCTGAGAGAGAGAGAGAGGTCTGAGAGAGAGAGAGAGTGAGTGAGGTCTGAGAGAGAGAGTGAGGTCTGAGAGAGAGAGTGAGGTCTGAGAGAGAGAGTGAGGTCTGAGAGAGAGAGAGAGAGAGAGAGAGAGAGAGAGAGAGAGAGAGAGAGAGAGAGAGAGAGGGGTTTGAGAGAGAGAGGTCAGAGAGAGAGAGAGACAGAGGGAGAGAGAGGTCAGAGAGAGGTCTGAGAGAGAGAGTGAGGTCCGAGAGAGAGAGTGAGGTCCGAGAGAGAGAGTGAGGTCCGAGAGAGAGAGTGAGGTCTGAGAGAGAGAGTGAGGTCTGAGAGAGAGAGAGAGAGAGAGAGAGAGTGAGGTCTGAGAGAGAGAGAGAGTGAGGTCTGAGAGAGAGAGAGAGAGAGAGTGAGGTCTGAGAGAGAAAGAGAGTAAGGTCTGAGAGAGAGAGAGTGAGGTCTGAGAGAGAGAGAGTGAGGTTTGAGAGAGAGAGAGAGTGAGGTCTAAGAGAGAGAGTGAGGTCTGAGAAAGAGAGAGTGAGGTCTGAGAGAGAGAGAGAGAGAGAGAGAGAGTGAGGTCCGAGAGAGAGAGAGATTGAGAGTGTGTTAGTGTCTGAGAGACACCAACTGCACATTGCAACTGTTAGGTATGTATATACACCTTTGTTTTTACTTTGGGCGCTGCGGAAAAATCCTGATCGCCGTGGGGAGACATGAAAAAATTCTGATTGCCTTGGGGAGCCTTGAACCGAAAAAAGTTTGGGAACCACTGCTATATACTATCAAACCATTCATGTGTGTGGATTTCGGTAAATAAAACCTTTACGCCTTTTGCACTATGTTCTCAAAGGTGAAGATAGAAGAAAAAAAGGTAACATTGAGTACAAGCTCTGAACCTACTGCATTCATTATATAGAGAAAGCACGGGGGAAATTATTTAGTACCACATACAGTACTAGGCAGATTCTACTAACAGTAGTAAGTTACTGTACAATATACTGTACATCATACTGACATTTGGTTTCCTACAAACTTTATCAACATTTTAATGATCACTTAGTATGCAGCTGACTGCTCTGTAACAATATTATCTATTTTATAGATATATCTTTATTTGAAGATGAAAAAGTAACACCACTTGGCACAAGAAAATAATGTTTTTGTTATAATTTTATTTTAATTGCACATCTAATTAAATCCTGAAGCAGAATGGCAATCTACATGGGAAATCTCTAAAGCACTGTAACAGAAGAGCGCTCCCTAAGCAGGAAATCCAGTATCTTCTAATGCTAATAATATTGCTTTCTTTCTGCAAACATGGTTATTGGATTTTCAATGATGGAAAATATCGCTGAGTGTCTGCCAAGACGTAGTGCTGAGTAATCAGTCACGAAACAAAAGCATAGAAAGATTATACATATACAATATACTGTATTAATGTGAATGAAACCCTAGATTTCTGTAAAATATATGTATTGAAATTGCACAGATTGCAGGTATTTTTTATTAATTTTCAACTGGTGCAGAAAAAAAAGCTCCAAATTTGGTGAAGGAAAAATAAACATTCAAAACAAAGGGAATTTTACCAACTAAGAAAGTTTGGTAAACTATGCCGTTCAACCTTTAATCAATGAGGTCTGATTGCGCAGAGATCGAACAAAATTTGCCATGTAAGTTAAGCTAATGTAGATTTCAAATGAGGTCATTAAATCAATGATAATATTTTGCGCTCGAAAAAATTATTTTACGCAACATTTTTTCTGTTTTTACATTGTACTCTATACTATATATAATATATATATATATATATATATATATATATATATATATATATATATATATATTGCAAAAAGAACAAAAGAGCCCCAATGAAAGCACTCAAGTATGCCTGACAATACAAAACCACAATGTTTATTGAAAAATGTCACAGAACATAAAGTAAAAATTAAAGCACAGAAAATTAAAACACGGCATGGATCCCCTGAATGGTGCAAACTTGAAAAAACCTCTAATCAGGGAGTTGCCCTGAAAGACAGTGCAAAGGTCTAAATAGACAATTTAGACCTTTGCACTGTCTTTCAGGGCAACTCCCTGATTAGAGGTTTTTTCAAGTTTGCACCATTCAGGGGATCCATGCCGTGTTTTAATTTTCTGTGCTTTAATTTTTACTTTATGTTCTGTGACATTTTTCAATAAACATTGTGGTTTTGTATTGTCAGGCAGACTTGAGTGCTTTCATTGGGGCTCTTTTGTTCTTTTTGCAATATTATATGCCCTTATAGCACCACCGACAGATGATTACATCTTAATTTATTTTGTCGGTTTTGTAGTTGCCATTATTTGTCACATGGAATTGCTGTGTATTACAGATCTAAATTGCATGCCGGGGAGATTGGCCGTACTTACTGTAGAAATGTTCTCCATTAAAATCAAGTATCTGAATCCAAATTGCATACTTTTTTATCATACGATTATTTCATAGAATCGTTACATAACATCGGGAGATGACTTTGCAACTTTCCATTGGCAACCCTATGGCACACACTAACACCAAATTTTCAAATATCTCGGGAACCAGGAATCACCAGAGGTTGGGAGACCATTGATCAGCACCCAAGTACATTAAAAAAAAAAAAAAAGGAGACGATTGCTTTAGACGTTTTGATGCATAAGGCTACCAACAATTGCAAATTAATGCCTTCATGCGCCAAAAAGGTTAACATACAACACAACCACCCATCTGTATTTGCTATGCAATGCATTTCTGCATGTGTTCGGATTATAATCAACCCCACACTGATGAGACCCATTAAGGTCGAAACAGCTGTCTGTGGGTGGTTTTCTGGGTATGCACCTTAACCCTGGCTGTGCTCAAAGCTGTGACCATGCAGCAAGCTTAAGCCTATAGGGAACCATGTTAAAAATGTTTTTTGAGGCAAAAAGTGGCACTGTGTGCTCATTTGCATGTCATTTCCCAGAATCCCTTGCTGCAGTGGAAGTGCTGTATGCTGGGTGATAATGGTGAAAGGTGGGGTTGCAGACCTGCCTAAGACATGCAGATGAGCATACAGTTGTATTTGCATATATATATATATATATATATATATATATATATATATATATATATATATATATATATTGTGACAGAAACCAGGGGATGGTAATAAATTCCATATATAGGGCTCCCAGGATACTGAACAGTTTCTATCCTGTCTGGCCTGGGAGTGCAGCCTTATAATACATGCACTCCATCCCACAGTTTTGGGCAAGCGCTGGAACTGAGGGATTTCTGTCACCTGTCATGCTAATTAGAAATCAGCTATGTAAGACTGATTTCCTGTTTGCTCTTGTCTCTTCTCCAGAGCCTGGAAGGCTGCTGAACACAGTGGGGAGAAGCCCCTTCCCCACACAGGTTCAATTGTTCTATTCATTTGGCTAACTCTGCAAAAGTACCTTGTTTTGTTGTTGGAAAGTGGAAAAGCCACTTCCACCCTGAGTTAGGGAAATCTAAGTTAAGTTATCGCTCAGGTGAGCAGCTTTTGTTTTGATGTGTTTTGTTGTATGCACTGTGGCAGTCTCAGTGCCTGGGACTGAATAAACCAGGCACAGCCTGTTTAAAGGAACAGTACGTGACGCCTCCTCATTTAACCTACCCCAAAAGACCGTGTTCTAACCGTCCCGGACAAGCAGCGGAGCCCCGGAGTAAGCTGTTTGTCACATATGGTGGAGAATGCGGGCAGAACACTAAAAGGTCTGGGGGTTAAAGAACTTTAAAAAAAAAAAAAAAAAAAAAAAGTTTTTTTTCTCTCTCTCCAAACAAGATGGAAGACGTGGTGAGTGCGCTGGTACGCAATGTCGCTGTCCAGAAAGACGCGAATGAAGCCCTGCAACAGGCGAATGCAAACCAGCAAGAGACAAACCGCTTGCTGAGAGAGGAGCAACAGCGGTTCGCTCAGGGCTTACAGCAGGAACTCGAGATCCTGAGGGGGACTATCAGTAACCTTCCACTGGCAGCGGCAGCCCCAGTTCCGAAAATGACCAGGGCAAGCCACTACCTTCAGAAGATGGGACCCTCGGATGATGTGGAAGCCTATCTTCTCACGTTTGAACGCACGGCACAGAGAGAGGGATGGCCAGAAGCTGAGTGGGCTGGTCTAATCGCACCCTTCCTAAGCGGCGAACCCCAAAAGGCTTACTTTGATCTAGAGCCAGCCGAAGCTAACGTCTATGCAAAATTGAAGTTCGAGATCCTCGCCCGCCTCGGCGTAACCACGGCTGTTCGCGCCCAAAGGTTTCACGCATGGTCCTTCACGATGGATAAAGCCACCCGAAGCCAGATGTATGACCTCATCCACCTCGCCCGGAAGTGGCTACAACCCGAGATCAACTCAGCAAGCCACATCGTGGAACGGTTGGTCATGGACCAGTTCTTGAGGAAACTTCCCTCTGCCTTACGCCATTGGGTCAGTCGGAGTGACCCCCACAATGCGGATGAGCTTGTGGCCCTCGTAGAAAGGTACAATGCAGCAGGAGAGCACCCGCAACCCACAGTCGTGGAGCAACCCCACTACCCGAGGTTCCAGGACTCTTCCAGAGACGGTAAAAGGGTACCGGGGTTAAGGGGAGCTGAAGAGCGGCGACCACCTTCACGCAGCACCAGCAACAGTGGTTCGCACACTAAGGGCAATAGCCAACATGGGGAGCCGGGAAAAGGCTCTAAGTGGGACACAGACTATGTACCTAAATGTGTAAATTGTCATGAGAGGGGCCACACAGCAAAAATCTGCCCACTAAATGATGAGCCCATGCAATGCAACAGCGTGGAACCTTATTCGCTGTTGTCCCAATGTATGCGCCCTAGCCCAGAGGACCCCTTGAATAACCATCTGTGGGCATCTGTAAAGGTTAATGGTAGGAGGGTTCGGGCACTTCTGGACTCTGGGAGCATGGTCACACTAGTGTCCGAATACCTCTTGCCCATTAAGAAGAAACAGGGAAACAGTTCACAAAGAATGGCAATTTGTTGTATACATGGGGATAATCATGAATATTCCACTGTTGATGTTTTTTTTGAAACAGAGTTTGGTTCTTTAGATTTCAAGGTGGGTATTGTACCCAAACTGGCACATGATGTGTTAATAGGGACCGACTTTCCCCATTTTCTAAAAATGTGGTCCCCCGCTCAGAATAGCGCCCAGAGTTCAATAGCGGACCATAACGAAGTATTAGAAGAAATAAATCCTTTCCCGTTTTCAGAAATGGAGGTTGACGAGGGCCCAAATAAGAAGGGGGAAAAGGAGGAGTGCTGTAAAATTCCCTTCCCCATCACTACTTTGGTAGGGAATACCCCAAATCAGGATGTTGATCAGACACTTATCACCCCAGAACCGGATAAGACCCTCGCTGACCTAGAGGTCAGTCCTGGGAGTTTTAAGAAGGCCCAGTGGGAGGACCCCACATTAGAGGTAGCAAGGGGAAATATACGGGACCTGAATAGTACTCTTGGCCAACCAGATAGGTCGCTTGCTTACCCCTACTTCGAGGTAGTGAACGACCTAGTATATCGGGTTGATAAAAGAAAATCAGTTACAACTAAACAATTGTTGGTACCACGGACATTCCGTAATGTAGTGTTACACCTCGCACATAGTCATCCATTGGGAGGACACCTAGGGGTGGAAAAGACAAAAGAAAAGGTTCTCCGAAGCTTCTATTGGCCTGGGGTTCTGGCAGAAATTACGAATTATTGTTCCTCATGCCCAGCATGTCAGATCACCGCCCCGTTCAAGGCGTACCGCAGCCCATTGGTACCCCTTCCCATAATAGAGGTACCATTTGACCGGATTGCTATGGATCTAGTAGGACCCCTAATAAAGTCTGCTAGGGGACATCAGCATATATTGGTAATATTAGATTATGCCACCCGATATCCGGAGGCAGTTCCCCTACGTAGCACCTCTGCCAAAAACATAGCAAAAGAGTTAGTAGTTCTGTTTTCCCGGGTTGGAATTCCTAAAGAGATTCTATCTGACCAGGGAACACCGTTTATGTCCCAAGTAACAAAAGAGTTATGTAAACTCCTAAAAATCAAGCACCTCAGAACCTCAGTCTATCATCCACAAACAGATGGTTTAGTGGAAAGGTTCAATAAAACCTTAAAGAGCATGTTACGGCGGGCGGTCGATAAAGATGGGAAAAACTGGGATTGTTTGTTACCGTACCTGTTATTTGCCATTAGGGAAGTTCCCCAATCATCCACAGGCTTC
Organism: Ascaphus truei; assembly: GCF_040206685.1. NCBI lineage: Eukaryota > Metazoa > Chordata > Amphibia > Anura > Ascaphidae > Ascaphus > Ascaphus truei. The sequence continues at coordinate 246,418,267 of NC_134486.1, forward strand.
TCCCCGTTTGAACTATTGTATGGCCGACACCCAAGGGGCTTACTGGATATAGCCAAAGAGACTGGGGAACACGAGGTTACCCCTTACAGAAGTGTAATAGAGCATGTTGCCCAGATGCAGGACCGCATTGCTGCAGTCCTACCCATAGTGAGGGAACACATGGAGAAAGCTCAAGAAGCACAGAGGAATACGTATAATAAGGGTGCTAGGGTCAGAATTTTTTTTCCAGGTGATAGGGTACTAGTTCTGGTTCCCACAGTGGAAAGTAAATTCCTTGCTAAATGGCATGGGCCATATGAGGTCTTGGAAAGAGTGGGAGAAGTAAATTATAAGGTAAGACAGCCAGGTAGGAGGAAACCTGAGCAAATTTACCATATAAACCTACTCAAGCCCTGGAAAGATAGAGAAGTCTTGTCAACCCTAGTAACCCCAGGTCCGTCAGAGAGTCAAGAAACTGACCCAGAGGTTAGCATAGCTGAAACCCTGTCCGTTCATCAGAAACAAGAGGTTCAGAATTTAGTGAGCAGAAACAAAGAAATCTTCTCTACACAGCCAGGTAGAACTAGCGTAATTGAACATGACCTAGTCTCTGAACCGGGGGTCCGAGTTAACCTTAAACCGTACCGAATCCCAGAGGCCAAAAGAGAGGCTATAAGTTTAGAGGTTAAAAAAATGCTAAAACTAGGCGTAATTGAGGAATCCCAAAGTGGGTGGAACAGCCCTATAGTCTTAGTCCCAAAGCCAGATGGTACAACAAGGTTTTGTAATGACTACCGGAAACTAAACGCGGTGTCAAAATTTGATACTTACCCTATGCCCAGGGTAGATGAACTTGTAGAGAGACTGGGTAAAGCCCGATATCTCACAACCCTAGACCTAACAAAAGGGTACTGGCAGGTTCCCCTCACAGAAAGGGCAAAAGAAAAGACAGCCTTCTCAACCCCAGACGGCCTCTTTCAGTATAGGGTGCTGCCTTTTGGCTTACATGGAGCTCCCGCCACATTCCAAAGAATGATGGATAAAATTTTAAAACCACATGCTCGGTATGCTGCTGCCTACCTGGATGATGTGGTAATCCATAGTGAAGATTGGCAATCCCACCTTCCAAAGGTCCAAGCTGTGCTCGACGCAGTTCGGTCTGCTGGACTAACTGCTAACCCCGCTAAATGCACCATTGGTCTGGAGGAGGCCAAGTATCTGGGGTATTCTATTGGCAGAGGTTTACTCAAACCCCAAACACTCAAAGTGGAGGCGATACAAGGTTGGCCAAGGCCAGTTACAAAAAAACAAGTAAGGACCTTTTTGGGGTTAATTGGGTACTATAGAAGGTTTATTCCCAATTTTGCGACTAAGGCAACCCCACTAACCGACCTCACAAAAGCAAGAGGACCACTTATGGTAAAGTGGTCCCCCGAAACCGAACAGGCCTTTAGAAGCCTGAAAGAAGCTCTCTGTGCCCAACCAGTGTTGGTCACACCTGACTTCTCCAAAGAGTTCGTAGTCCAAACCGACGCATCTGAGGTAGGGCTGGGGGCGGTACTCTCCCAGGAGTCTCAAGGTGAGGAACACCCCATCCTTTATTTAAGTAGGAAACTAAATCCCCAGGAGAAAAATTACTCCATAGTAGAGAAAGAGTGTCTCGCAATAAAGTGGGCTGTAGAGACGCTCAAATACTACCTGTTGGGGAGAAAATTCCGGTTGGTCACAGATCATGCACCCCTTACCTGGATGTGTCAAAACAGGGAAAAGAATGCTAGAGTGACCAGGTGGTTCCTAAGCCTACAACCCTTTAAATTTTCTGTGGAACACAGGTCAGGGCACAAACATGGCAATGCTGACGGGTTGTCAAGGATGCACTCCCTAATATCCATGGTCGCTCATCCCTCAGGGTCTGAGCTGGGGGGGAGGATATGTGACAGAAACCAGGGGATGGTAATAAATTCCATATATAGGGCTCCCAGGATACTGAACAGTTTCTATCCTGTCTGGCCTGGGAGTGCAGCCTTATAATACATGCACTCCATCCCACAGTTTTGGGCAAGCGCTGGAACTGAGGGATTTCTGTCACCTGTCATGCTAATTAGAAATCAGCTATGTAAGACTGATTTCCTGTTTGCTCTTGTCTCTTCTCCAGAGCCTGGAAGGCTGCTGAACACAGTGGGGAGAAGCCCCTTCCCCACACAGGTTCAATTGTTCTATTCATTTGGCTAACTCTGCAAAAGTACCTTGTTTTGTTGTTGGAAAGTGGAAAAGCCACTTCCACCCTGAGTTAGGGAAATCTAAGTTAAGTTATCGCTCAGGTGAGCAGCTTTTGTTTTGATGTGTTTTGTTGTATGCACTGTGGCAGTCTCAGTGCCTGGGACTGAATAAACCAGGCACAGCCTGTTTAAAGGAACAGTACGTGACGCCTCCTCATTTAACCTACCCCAAAAGACCGTGTTCTAACCGTCCCGGACAAGCAGCGGAGCCCCGGAGTAAGCTGTTTGTCACAATATATATTTGGTTGAAGTATGGAATATCATCCCTTAATTCAAATATATGTATTAACCCACAAAATATGGAGTCAACAAGATAGTACCTTTTACGCAATATGTTTGTAAAAATGTATATTAAACAGAAATATATAGATATCTGGTGTAGGATGCACATACGCATTCTACGCAGCTTGTAGTGTGACAATCCGTATGCAGGAAGAGCCATGTATATAATGGCTATAGATGATACAAACGATCAAGAGTGTGTATAAATATACATAGTAGCTTTTCATTGATAGTACATAAAAAACAGAGGAAGACCATTTGATAGATAGTTGTAGAACATATACTTTGTGTCAGTGTAATTATACAACCATACTCCCGGCGAACTTCAATGTGGAGCCTTCTCACTCATGAACGCCAACGTCATGACATCACCATGGGGTTTTTAAGGGATGATGTCAAATCCTTTTAAAAAAATAAAACGTTACATGGTACAGGAACCAATGGGATTGTCTTGAATCCCATTGGTTCTTGTACCATGTGATGGCAGCCATGTGGTTTTAAGGATATGACGTACCTCCCTTGGAAATGACATTACAACCTTATTTTTTTTAAAAGGCTGTCACATGGTATAGCACCCAATAGGATTGGACCTGTACCATTTGAACCTAAAATGTGACGTCTACTTTTAGCTTAAGAAGCCAATGAGTCAATATCCGTTTTGGATTTAACATTGGGTTACATTGATTACAAAGAAAGAAGATTGAAGATGGAAGTAAAGAAGATGGATGAAAGAAGATTTTTTTGCCTGATCTCGTAGCATCGCTGAGGATGTCGGAGGATGGCGTCTTGGATGGTGAGCTTCCTGATACGCCGAGACTCGGAGGGTAAAAACTTCTAAAGGTAAGCAAAATATTGAATGTACGTAATTTAAATTTTTCAGTTTTTATATTGTAATTTTTTTTAAATGTTTTTGATTGCCCATTGACTGCTAATGTATTTATCAATGCCCCATTAGGGTATAGATAAATACAGTGACAGACAATGCATTTTTGGGCAAATGCTTGTTTTGAATTAATTTTTATGTTTTCTATTTCTGTTTATTGTTTTGAGTTAATTGTTATGTATTTCTAAGCTTTTTTTAATTACATTTTTAGATTGTTTAGGCATTTAATTGTTCTGTTGTTATGGGTTACATTTCCTTTATTATTGTGTATTTTTTGGCCTGCTGATTTTTTTTTAGGTTTGCTATTGACTGCTGTAGTGGCTTATCATGCCCAAATTATATGGGCATGCTGTACCACTGTGCCAATTAATGGGTAGAGGGTCGGGATAGTGGCCCCAGGGATGGGTGGTTAGGCCTACCGGGTGGGTAGCAGGGGAAGGGGGTTAACCACTTAATTACTACAGCAGTTACTAATCGCTAAGGTGATTAAGGGGTTAGGACCCATTCGGTTTGTATTTTTTTCTTGTTGTGTTCCTGCCAATAGAGGACATGGATGCAGAGGATGGTAATTAGTATGCCCTCCATCCTTGCAGGTGTAAGTAGAAGTTTTAATTACTTTATGCTGGCGGATAATGTTTTATTTTGAATGGGCAAATGCACTATTATCCTTATCTGGATAATAGTAAGTTTGCCCATTACTGTGCTGTATGGGGGGGGGGTGTTTTTGGGGGTAGAGGAGGTGGGTATTAAGGTTGTTGTGTTTTTAATATTTATTGGGGGTAGAGGGATTGGGTGAAGTGTGTAATTGCCTAAGGTTGGGTGGTTAGGCCTACTGGGAGGGTAGCGGGGGTAGTTAACCCCTTCATTACCATTGCGTTTTCCACCACTGTGATAGTGAAGGGGGTTAACCAAACCCGGCAGGCCTAACCACCCAGCCTGGGCAACTATCCCCTTCATCCCTCTTCCTCTAACAAACATGCTATTCAGGTTTAAACCCACTATTGCCTTAGCGGTTAGCTGCTAAGGTAATGAAGCTGTTTTAATAAAAAAAGTAATAATAGCGGGGGTCTCCGGAGAAGAACCGCATTGATTTCAGGTCCGGGGTACCCCTGATTCCCGAGATACAGGCCCCATTATGGGGTGCCGGTTTCCCCATGCAATGTTTAAATGTCCTGCATCACGTGATCAAGACATTAAAATGCATAGGACATACTGGCAACCCATAACGGGGCCTGTATCTCGAGAAGCAGAGGTTCCCATGACCTGAAATCAAAATGTTTCTTCTCCGGAGACCCCTTGCTCCCGTACACTACTATTACATTTTGTATTAAAATACTGCGATCGCCTGTGAGAGTTGTACAGGGAGAGGCGTCTCTCTCTGTGCAGCTCTCTATGCAGCTGGGCCAAATCGCACGGGGAGAACTTTGAGAGAGGCTGAGATAAGTTTGCTGCTTCGCCGAACGGTTTAGGCATTTTCTCACTGCATGGTTTGAGATGAGTTCAGATTCTTTCTGAATACGTGATAACTCAACTGACAAACCGTTCAGCGAGAACATGCCAAACCTTGCGATGTAGCAGTGTAGTCATCGAGGTTACTAGAAGAGGACCCAAACTCTGTTTTGCTGACAAAATCTCTTAGGACAGGTCACAGTCAATTGTGTAGGCAAAAAGACAGCAATTATGTACACAAAAATGTAATGTGACAAACTATTCTGAAGCCAGGGTCACGTGGGAAGTGTGAATAGCCCTAGATAGCTTAACTCAGCCCCCTTTCCAAATCACGCCAAGTCCTATAATATTTCCTTCACGTTGTTGGAAAAGCAGCAGTAAATACAGGCTCTTGTGGATGGTGTGTAGTTGTGAGTTTGTAGTTAAGGGCAGGTAGAAAGAGATGGCCTTGCCATGGGAGTGTAACAGAGATGGGTGCTGTACTCACTGTGTCCTGGGTGGAAAAGGAAGTGAGGAGCAAGGGTCACACTAGAAGTGAGATGGGACAAACTACTGTCAGCAAAGACAGGGGGAGGGCAGAATAGCCCATTCTGAGAAGAATCTCAGAGGTTGCTATAGCAATCCACTGATTAAGGCTGTGTAAACAACATGTAACGATAATGTTGCCTTTTCACATGCAGCTAGCTGCTGGGACAGGGGAAATGACAGGCAGCTAAATTTAGGGAGACATGAATCCTATGAGCTGCAAAGGGAGGCAGAGAAATATGAAATCCTGTTCCATGACACAAACGGCCACCTATATACACATACACCCATGTACACATACACAGCCAACATCCATGCGCAAGCAGAAATAAAGATACTCATACACACGTATACAAAGACACCCACGCACACACACAAACTTTCCTGCACACAGATGCGTATTAGCAGATATACAGATGTAGCCGTCCTAACTTTTGTTGGCACAGGAGTCCCATTGAAAGTAATGGACCCACCACAGCACCGTATCAGTGGTCACCTCCCACAGTGTTGTGTTTTCCTGGTGTGTCGGTCATTGCTCAGAAAACTGAATGGATAGCTATCTCTGTATACTGTACATGTATGCATGCACATACAGTTATCAGAGTACACACAAAAACAGACCACCATACACACACGTACAGGGCCATAGACAGCTTTCCCGGGGCCCAGGACTAAAGTTTTCACCGGGACCCACCAATTCACGTGTCGGTGGCTTTGTGAGAACACCTCTCCCATTTTCTCTTACACCTCTCCTTCTCACACACCACCTTGCTCTCACCCCCCTCTTACACTCCCCCGTCACCCTTTAATTCCCCCCCCTTCCTCTCTTACACTCCTACCTTTCCCATTCCCATGTATTTCTCCCCCTGCCTAATAGACACACACACACATACACTTAATAAGTCCCCCTCTCCAAATGCACACACTCAAAATGCACCCCCTCCCCAAATACACACACACAATAATCCCACTCCCAAATACAGACACACACGAACACACAATAGGCCCTCCCTCCCCAAATACAGACACACAATAGGCCTTCTTCCCCAAATACAGACACACACACACAATAGCCCCCCTCGTGTTTCAGAGATTCTGTGGTCAACCAATCAGTCACCACCTCTTCCACATTGGCCTCATTGATATATCAGCCTAGCTAGGTAAAGTGAAGGGCAACATGGCCATTACAGGCAAAAACAATGATGCCATCACTAGAGTTCTTATGCTGGTTCATTTTGATATTTATATAGTTAGTTATAAAGTTTGTTTAAAAAAAAAAAGGAGTGTTTATAGTTTTGGAATCTCATTTTATAACAGGTTTCTTCAGATGTATGCCTTTTACAAAATGAAAATCAATAATTATAACAAGCAGTGACTAAAGTCCCATTAGCACAGCACCATTATCAAATTAAAAATGTCGTTTGTAAGGAGTAGTTACACATCACATCATGACTGTATCTCCACTTCTTAGCCAATATTCCGTAGGTATTCAGAGGGCCACATGCTTTGAATTCTGTGAAGAAACACAAAATTAGTATATAAACATATATGACATTCTAGTTCTTTAGTGAATCATGAACTCAAAACACAAAACGTAGAGAATGTACTATTTCACACAGAAGTAATATTTTCACATATATGAAGAATCACTACAAAAACATACAGTAGTTCAGAGAACCCAATATGTGTTAGGAATATAATGAGGCTGGTTAATGAGTTGTCTCTCAGAGGCTTCCCCTAATTTATTGTGAACTTTAACGATTTCAAATTGACCATACAATTACTGGCCTATATATCACGTCCTTTCTACTTTCATACATGTAATACTTACCTTGGCCAAGAATGAATGAGGAGGCTGAAAGAGGTCCAGAAGGCAAGCAACTCTCACAGATAGCACGCCTGCATCCAAAGATAACATAATTGATTAATTCTCCCACACACATACAGTAACAAACAGTTTGTTTGTCCCCCCTCTCTCTCCCCCTCTCCCTCCTCTTTTATGGGGCATTGTTTTTAGCTCGTGAATGTTATTGGTCTGTGTGACATCTGGTTGATATTTCCATAAATGGAAGCTCGAGGAGTGCCTTAATTGTTATTCCAATAAGGTTCACTAACATTATTAGGACCTATTTCACTGTCTACAAAGCATGCAACATTTGGTTAATTGGAACAATTTAAGGCATTTATATGTATCATCTCATGCAGAGATAACAATTACAGTCAATTGCCAACATTCACTGTCCTACATTTGATTGACCAGAAGTGTCATGTATGGCATAACTGTGAGCATGTGACCAGCATATCAGACAAGGTTTAATACACAGCTATCTAGCTGACCCACTTTTCACCTTCTGCAAAGATCCCTCAAATCAACAATGTCCCCTCAATCTGTCCCAATATACAGTATAATGTGTCATAAATAGCACACTTGTGAGCACGTGATTTATATATACAACCAAGGTTAATACACACCACTAAACTAGCCAACTCACCTTACTTCTGTGCAAGGTACTTCAAATGAGTTAATAATGACCCTTTACTCGATTGCAATCTAATCTATCTGCTACCACCACCAAAAAATAAATTCAGACAAAATGTGTATCAACAAAATAAGGATCTGCCAGGGTCTAGTGGTCCATGTTCCTAAAAGAAAGTATATGCACTTAACAAACAAATATATCTGTTGTAGCAAAATGTGTCTGAAAATATAAATACTATACCAACTGTGCAACAGTTCAATTAGACTCAAAAGTATTACTTATTAAAGTTTTGCATTAATATAAAAAACATACAGTAAATAGATTACAGAAAAGATTATTTCAAGAACATAGTTTCTAAAAGAAATGCAGACAAGCTTCTTAAAATAAAAGGAAAAACATAGCAGAATTCCCTATACTGTACGTTACCACATGTCATACATTAGGTTCTTCCCAGAGTGGTCACTGGAATAGAAAATATGAAATTTCATGTGTTTGATCCCAAAACACACCTCTGTTGAATTCTGATTTTCATAATACCTTGCTTGATCTGAGGAATAGAGGAGAACACTCGAAAGCCTGTCTTATAATACCTTTTGTTAGTCCAATTATCAAAGGTATCAGGTAATACTGAAGTACCCATTTACTCTGCCCTATCGCAAATGGAATAACACTGCTAGTTCTACTTAATTCATAATACCTTGGTAATACTTATTAAACAACAACATAATCCCACCCCTGTCGTAAATCAGATCTGGCTGAAATGTACAACTTAAAAGAAAAAAAAAGCTTTTCTTGCGACGTTTAAATTTTGATTCAATATATAAAACGAAACTGAATGAAAAGTGTGGTGCACTACAAATGAGGAAATCAAAAAATTAGGGAGAAGTGAGCTTGAGTAAAAAGATATATCTTTAATGGGTCATTGTGACAGGGCGAATTCCCAACACTACAATATGACTAGGAGACCTACGTATAGGTCTGGAGTTCAGCAGTGTCCTGGATAATCCCATCTTGAGAAAAGACTTGGTTAATTAACCCGGTCCCAGCTGCCTCATTAAGGGAGATTAAGAACCCAGAGCTCCAACTTGTTCCTGATTGCTGTCTGAAACAGAGATGCACATTCTGAAATGCTGGAGGGAGACAAAGATGCAGCAAGGTCTGTTACAGTGAGACATGCACCCTTGTTCATTGTGATTTTCTTGGACTTTAACGGCCCTTTCTGGGAAAATGGCAAAGTCACTTTATGGACTATTTAGCTGGACTGTTCTAAGATGTATTTTTTTGTTTTGTTACTTTACACCTATGCTGAATCAAGCTCTTCTCATGAAGTTTCCTGCTTCTACATCTGTCGGACTGCACACAGAAGACTAAAGGATCTGCAGAACGGATGGTCAGACACACCAATATGTGAGTCAGTTTACTGTTATCACCCCACAGTTTACCTATTCTTATTATATGGCTATGGGAAGGCATGCACATTTGAGCCCAAGATCCTAAACAGTGTTATTTCTGGACACTGGGTGGGTTAGCCTTCCGCAATGCTGATATTGGAAGGTTTCAGACAGGCGATAGCTTTCTCCCACACTAGCCATACTATATGATGGATTGCATTTCCTTATTGGAATTCCTGATCTGAAATAAATAAATGTCTTTATTGCATACATATTTTTATATGTCTCTGAGCACCACATCCTTTCTGGACTGTGTTTTCAATATATCAAAGGCCTCATAACTTTGTGGCCATAATATTCAGTCACACAATAGGTTCAGGCGAGTTTGTTGAATGTAACGGGACTAATATTGACCGACTTACTCCTAAGTCCCCAAGATATCTGTCCCTTGTTCCCTCCTAAACATCAAGTGTTTCGCATCATTTGATTTGTCTCATTGCAATGGTTACAAATATCTATTTTTTATACTTCAGAATACTGTAGATATCAGGTCCCAGATTTCATATATTTTGAACAGTAGGGTTAGTCAGGACCCTTGGCACTTTGTAGAATCCAGTAATGCTTTTCAAGGGGTGTTTAAAAGGGTCTTTTACACCTGAAGGACACCAATACTGCCCTCAATGTCATGATTGGAAATCAGGAAAAGCAGATTGCAGCATAGGAAAGACAGACCTCGGCTATGGAGAAAATAGCTGCTACTTAAATAAAGCTGTGCAGCATTTTCTGAGGTGTAATAGCTGTGCTGAGGGGAGCAACTCAATGCAGTCAAGCAGCCAACACAGAGCTGGAAAGTCTGCAGGACACAGTACCTCCATCTAGAAGCATCCAGGGCCGATGTACACGAGGAGAATAGAGTAAAACATCAACAGCAGCTGCGCCATCAAGACCATCAGCAACCCCACTCCCACCCCCCCCAAAAAAGGGTTGTAAAAAGTAAGAAAATGTTTAAATGACCCTATGATAATAAATATTTGTCAACACAATGCATGTGGAGTTGGTATTATATTCAGGCACATAAATATTTGTAAAAGCAACAGATCCAAAGCATAAACTCTCTAAGGATGTTACATAAACGGAAAAGGTATATACTGTAGTGCAAAAACATTAAGGTCAAAAATGGGGAATGGTCCACATGGTCTAATTTTAAAGCGTTTTCCAACAGAAAGTGGCCTCCAACAGGATCTTTATATGTGTATGGGGGCAAGCCAGGATCTCATTATATATGAAGGAGAGAGAATAGAAACATGGTGCAAATAACGTTTTATGAATGAAAACACATATAACAGCCGTGGGAAGACACTCACATGCCCCAGTGAATAAAAAACATGTAGACCACCCATGGTCTGAAGACTGGCTGTTCAGGGGCTCCACTCCAGCAGGCAACAGCTCGCTTGTCCTCCTATCTCAGAGTGCAGCAGAAATGCAGAGCAGATCACACTCATGTTGGTGCACGCAAATAGAGCACAGAAGCGGACACCTCTCACAAGTTCAGTACAGTGATATAAAGTCACCCTACACATTTCACTCATCAAATGAGCTTCCTCCGGGTTTCATAATCTCACCCAGACTAGGGGAAGTGTGTTTTAAAGAGTCCATGCATGTCATCACATCACAATTACAAGTATCAAATGCAAAACATTAAATGGGTGACACGCAGGTCACCGCTGTACAATTCGCTGCACTCCGGTCGCCTGACACTCCTAGTCCCGTTGCTGCCGCTCCAATGGCGCATGGTGGCCATGGGACTAGGAGCGCTGGTTTACCTGCCTGGCTAGGGTTGTAGTGGTGGCAGACTGAAGACGGCACTTTGGGCATGGCAAAATCAGCCGCTCAGTAACACACGGGTGAGAGTCAGGGTGCAAGGACTCACATCCTTTATCTTGTTTTTACCTTATGATGATAAACACTTAATTATTTAATACACTTTCCCTGTTAGCTTTGACAACCATATTGACATCTACCTCGTTGTTTAAAGAGTTTTTCATATCACTACATTATGCTGTTGATTTCCTAATCTTCTTGACAACTGTCTTGATGTTTTATTGTTCTATTGTGTCCTCTAGCTTCACCACCGCTAAATTATTATGTTTATCATGATCAATTTTAGCCCACCACAGGGTCTCTCTAGTATTGTGATAGGGAATATCAAGTAGTGATGATGAGAGTGTGACCGAGACAAGTGAAGCTGCAGCTACTATAGTCAGTGATGATAAGTATTGATTTGAAAGGTGCGCTGAGTGACTTACTGGCCATTGTCTATGGTGGCATACAGTACTCTGTATTGTCCTTTCCACTGCATCAACTGGACTGTGTCAACACCACTACACTCACTGACCTGACAGTTAACACCAACACTCATTGGCACAGTGGCACTGAATGCCAGTGGCTTGCTGTGTTTGTCCACAAGGCCACCACCACCGGTCCAACATAATCATTCATTATTATAACTTAATTGTTAAAGATTAAAAATGGAATCCTATTTTATTTTGACCATCTAGTGGGGGCATAAACAATCCAGCAGTACACAAACTGCGGTGCTATTCCATACAGTGCCACAACATAACATCTAGGTTGAAATTGACAGTTGGCACTGTCTGCAGGCTGGTCACCAGCCACCATTACGTAACATCCAGGTTGGCAGGTCGCACAGTAGTTGGCTTGTTTAACATTTGTATATCCCAATACCAGTTACTATTCCAGCTCTCAGTAAAACACGGGTGGGAGTGAGAGCCCAAGGACACACTCCTTTTATTTTTTATTCTGTTGTCACTTCTCAATAATTAATATTTATTGCACTGTGAAAAACACTTTTGTTTTGAGTGATACTTGTGAGTCACTGACCCAGTCACATCTACCACTCCCTATTTTCATATGTATTCGGTTAAGAAACATATTTTATATAAAAACATTTTTTTAATAATGACAAGGTGGAATTGTAGTAGTCTCTCGCTCTCTCTTCTGTCAACATGGGACTTTGCAGAGTCCCTTTCGGGCCTTAAAAAAAAAAAAAACCTTCAACATCCCAGAATAGAGACTCGCAACAAGTTGACGAGTCTGGCATCAGCACGGACCTGGGTTTAGCTTTAATACACACAAACAAGTGTCGCATTGCTTCTAGTCCCCTCACCTTAGCCCCCGACCCAGAGTTGCTACTCACACTATGGAGGTCGGCTCCACAAATTTTGGACAGCACTGCAGTGATATGAGGCCCAATGACTAAGACTAGGGGCCTCCTAACCAACCAGCTCCTGACATTAGCCAAGTTGGCTATATAAAACCTGGAAGAAGTATTTGGAAGGGGAGGTCCCAATGAACATTGTGGCATTGGTCCGGGCACTAGTGCACTTACGTGTCTGGGAAGAGTACAAGCAGGCCAAGTCCACTGGACCAGTTTAGCATTTGCTTGCCATCTAGTGGGCATCAGGCAGTGTGTATAGTAACCCCCCACTTGGATTACTGTATTTTACTTTTATCTTTTCCATTTTCTAGTTACAGTGGACTTGTTGATCATCGGTTTCCTTTATTTTTTGTTTATGTTGTTCTCTTTTTTCTTTTTGTTTCTGAAAAACCAATAGGATTTCATTACCACTGATTAAACAGCATACAATAATAGACTGCTACAACAGCCACCGATGTAACATCCATGTTGGCAAACTTGAAACATGACTTGGCAGCAATTTACACAGACAGGATTCTGTCTGATCTGAGCGCACACAGTCTGGGAGAGAGAAAATATCATCAACATCCAATGCAATCCTTCATGATAAATCATCTGATGTCAGACTCTAATACATAATATGATTTCACCAAGATTGAAAAATACAGTATAAGGATGACAAAAAAAATGGAGCGAGTGGTTAACTGGCAGGTCATACAATTCTTCTTCACAATTAATCAAAATAACTTCAAATCATGTTTTCATAATTTACGATTTAACATAGGTTGCTTGAGTGCACTGGATGACAGAACTCAGGTAGGAAAATGATAACATATAGGATTTAATTAGTGCAGTGACAAGCAATTCTCGTTGAACAGGATAAAAAACAAGGTAAAATAAACAGGACAGGGAAACAGGGACTGGCAAACTGGTCAGGGACATGGAAACAGTGACAAGACTGGGGTATGGACACCAACATGGGATGGGAAAGTAACAGGAACATGGACTGGCAAAAACAAAGTTAAAACTGGGACACCTTTTCTGACAGGTGCCATCTATATTCTAGGAACGGATTGCACCTCAATGAAGAGGGATCTTCTGTGCTAGGGGGGAGAATGCTAAAAAGGTTGGAGGAAATTTTAAACTAGGATGGAGGGGGAGGGGAATGAAACAGATAATGAACTAAATGGAATAGATGAGGATACAAGGTGGTATGGAGGTAGAATGGGGGCAAGTGCAAGTTTGACAAGCAGTGAGACACCCATAGTAAATACAGATAATACTAGAAAACTTCTAAAGACTAAACAAAGTGGGCGCAGAAAGGAAGGAGCAGATAAGATAATAGTACAGGCTGAAAAAAAAATGAAATGCATGCTTGCTAATGCAAGAAGCCTGACAGATAAAATGTGGGATCTTGAATTAATAGCTGCAAGGGAGCAGTATGATATCATAGGCATTACTGAAACATGGTGGGATGAAACTCATGACTGGACAGTTCATTTAGAGGGTTATTCTCTTTTTCGGAAGGATCAAACAAATAGAAGGGGAGGTTGAGTATGTTTATATGTTAAACCGGATCTAAAACCTATTATAAGGGATGATGTCTATGAAGGGAATGATGAAAATGTAGAGACTTTGTGGATAGAAATTAGCAGTGGAGGTAAAAGTATAAAGAAAATGTTTGTGGGAATATGCTATAAACCACCAAATATCTGTGAGATTGAGGAAGCTAAAATACTTTTGCAAATGGAGAAGGCATCAAAACTGGGTCATGTTTGCATAATGGGGGATTTTAATTATCCAGACATAGACTGGGGCAATGAGATTAGCGTTACAACAAAAGGGAACAGGTTTTTGGGGGTGTGTGGTAGGACAGCCTGTAGCCGAGGTCAGGGAACAGTCCACACGTATAGTTTCAGGATAAATAAAAACGTTCAGTGGCTTTATTTCACCACAGTAACATAACATGCGGGTACACTGTCCCTTTAACAAAATAAATCCTGCTCCACTTTGGGAGAAAAACTGACTAATACCACAGCAGACCTATCTAGCAGGCTGGCTGGCTAAACCAGAACCAAACCATAAGGGTACTTTAAGCAGTCAGTAAACAAATGAATAATCCTTACTTTAGTTGAAGTAGTCTTTGGTGAAATCCCTCTGGCTAAGGGCTCACGCAGCAGTGTGCTTCTCTCTCTCTCTCTATCTCTGGCAGCTACTGCCAGTCACATGATCCTTTATCTACCTTGCTGGCTCTCAGGTGTCAGCTAAAGAGTTCTGATTTCCTAACTTCCACCTGAGTTAACCCTTATGAGTGCTGGATGAAGCACTCAGACATATGTCTCCCAGGCGTAACTGATAGGAGTTGACTTCACTCTGTCACATACCTCCCCTGTTTGTGTGTGGCTAGTGTCCCACACGGCTGAAGCCCGACCCTCCACTCCTCCCCTTGTCAAAAAATCAGCATTTCCATGGTCCTTTCCAGGTCTATGCTGAATATCAAAAGAGAAGGGTTGGAGGGCAATATACCACCTGGTCAACTTTGGATTTGTGTCCTTCATGGTGTTTAACCACTTCAAGGGCGCATGGTCAGTGACCAGGGTGAAGTGTACTCCGGCGACATAATGTCTCAAGGCCTCAATTGCCCATTTTACAGCGAGGCACTCCTTCTCAATAATGGAATACCTCACTTCCCTTGGGAACAGCTTCCGGCTGATGAACAGTATGGGGTGTTCAACACCATCAAATTGCTGAGACAGCACTGCTCCCAGTCCTACCTCTGAGGCATCCGTCTGGATGATGAAGGGCTCTTTAAAATCTGGGCTCCGAAGAGCGGGGCCCTCTGACAGGCACTTTTTTAGCATGTCAAAGGCGTCTTGGCACTCCCAAGACCATTTAACTTGGGTCGGGGCACTCTTTTTTGTCAGATCTGTTAGGGGTGCAGATATTTCTGAAAAATTGGGGATAAACCGCCGGTAATACCCTGCTAACCCCAAAAGGAAGCGGACCTGTGTCTTTGTCTGTGGGGTGGGGACTTCCTTTATGGCGGCCACCTTGCTAGCTAGTGGCCTTACTATCCCTCCCCCAATGGCATAGCCCAAGTACTTTGTAGTGGATTTACCCAGGGAACATTTTTTTGGATTTGCAGTGAGCCCTGCTTCTCTTAAGGACGTTAGGACTGCCCTTAACCTTTTTATATGAGACTGCCAGTGTCTGCTATAGATGACAATGTCATCCAAGTAGGCCGCGGCATATGCCCTATGGGGTCGTAGTACCTTGTCCATTAACCTTTGGAACGTGGCTGGAGCCCCATGTAACCCAAATGGCATAGTGACGAATTGGTATAAACCGAGAGGGGTGGCGAAGGCAGTTTTGCATTTGGATTCTTCCGCTAGAGGTATCTGCCAATATCCTTTCGTGAGATCTAGGGTGGAGATATACTCTTCTTTACCAAGTGAATCAAGCAAGTCATCCACCCTAGGCATTGGATATGTATCAAATCTGGATACAGCATTTACCTTTCGCAGATCCACGCAAAAGCTCACCTTCCCATCTGGTATAGGGACCAACACGATAGGGCTACACCATTCGCTGTGGGACTCCTCGATCACGCTCAATTCCAACATGTCTATTATCTCCCTCTCTACCAGGTCTTTTCGTCCCTCTGGCAATCTATAGGGACGGGACCGTACTTTTACGCCAGGTTCTGTCTCAATCCTATGGGACACTAAATCAGTCTGCCCTGGCAGCTCAGAAAAAACATCTGGGAACTGGTCACATACATCAAGTAGGTCTGACCTTTGTTCCGTTGTTAACTGCTCTCCCATGGGAACCTGATGGTCAGTGTACGTACTACCCTTTGGAAGCTTTGGGCCCAAATCCGTCTCTCCTTCCCGAGGGTGAATGAACAGCGATCTCATCGTTTTCCAGGGTTTCAGGAGGTTCACGTGGTAGATTTGTTTACCCTTCCTGGACCCTGGTTGAGAGATCTCATAGTTCACCTCCCCGGTGCGGCGGAGAACTTGGAAAGGACCCTGCCACTTCGCAAGGAGTTTACTCTCTGATGTCGGTAGTAGTAGCATCACTTGGTCCCCAGGTTGGAAGACCCTCAAGCGAGCATTTTGGTTGTACTGCCTCTCTTGACGTTCTTGAGCAGATTTGAGGTTTTCCTTCGCAAACCGACCTATCATGTCTAGGCGGTTACTAAGGTCTATGACATACTGAAGGGTATTCTTGGAGGGGGAGGGCTCCTCCTCCCAGGATTCCTTCAGTAGGTTGAGAATACCCCGAGGTTGGCGTCCATATAGGAGCTCAAACGGGGAGAAGCCTGTGGATGATTGGGGAACTTCTCATACCGCAAACAACAGGAAAGGGAGAAGTTCATCCCAAGCTCGCTTTTCAGTGTCCACAAACTTCCTAAGCATAGTTTTTAAAGTACGGTTAAACCTCTCTACCAATCCATCAGTCTGAGGATGGTAGACCGAGGTCCGGATGGATTTTACCTCCAATAACTTCAGGACATCCTGCATTAACTTTGCCATGAAATTTGTTCCCTGGTCAGTTAACATTACTTGTGGAAGTCCTACCCTAGAAAACAGTTCTAACAGCCTGTGAGAAACCTGTTTAGCAGTGGCTGATCTCAGAGGGAAGGCCTCAGGATACCTGGTAGCATAATCAACAACAACGAGTATAAATTTATGTCCCTTCGCAGAGGGTTCTAAAGGTCCGACCAGATCTACCCCAATTCTCTCGAATGGGACGGCTAACAAGGGCAGAGGAACCAAAGGAGCCGGCTTCTGTCCTTTTTGGCTAGTTAACTGGCATTCAGGACATGTCTCACATAGTTTCATGATGTCACCATGTATGCCTGGCCAGTAAAACCGGGACGAGATGCGGTCCGTGGTCTTATCTCTGCCCAAATGACCACCCCATGGGAGAGTATGGGCTAGTGTAAACAGTGTTTTAATCAACCCTTTAGGGACTAGCATCTGTCGAATGACCTCCCCTGTTTGTGTAACCTTATTCACACGATATAGTATGTCATTCAACAGTTCAAAATGTGGAAACACTTTTACACCTTGTTCATCTATTATCTTGTTGTTGACCTGTACCACCTTCTCATATTATCCTCTCCACCGGGTGGGTGACAGGAGTCCAGGTTCTCGGGGAATACTGTGGGTGGCGGCCTCCCTTGAGTGATCCAGTGGCCTCGGACCCAGGATGGTCATCTCTGCGGGAGTTTGTACCAGGAACCCTCCGAGATGGGAAAGGGTCTTCCGATCGGGTTGACTGGATCTCCCGAGCTGGCGGGTTGTAGACCCCTCGATTGTCTGCTCTCCTGCCTCTAGTATCACCGGAAGCAACTGGTGTTTGCACCGGCCGTTCCCAGCTATCCTGTTGGGTGTCGTCGCCCAGGATGTTTTCCACCAAGCGGACAGCTGAATCCAGGGAAAATGCAGCGTGTATTTTTACCCAGGAGCGGGAGGAGGGGGGCAGTATCTGTATGAACTGCTCGAGCACAAACTGTTCAAGGATCTCTGCCTTGTCATGTTTTTCCGGTTGTATCCACCTGGCACATAAGTCTACTAAGCGGTGGGCTACGACCCGGGGTCTGTCTCGGTTTGTATATTTGACTGTCCGGAACCGCTGTCGGTAGGTCTCTGGCGTGAGGCCTAGGCGATCCAGAATAGCAGCCTTTAGTTTCTGATAGTCCATGGCCTCGTCCGCTGGAAGAGCCTGGTAGGCTGCCTGAGCTTCCCCTATGAGGAGTGGAGCCAGAGTCGTTACCCAGCGATCAACTGTCCAGCCATGGGCCGTGGCTACCCTTTCAAAAGTGAGGAGAAATGCCTCTGGGTCTTCGTTTGGCTTCATTTTAGGCAGCATCACCGTTGGGTTATTTGGAATCCCTGGTCTGCCTGGGGTTGGGCCTTCGACCAGCAGTTGGAGTAGCTTTTCCTCTCACCGGGCCTGTTGCTCATCTTTCTGGGCTTGTCGCTCAGCTTGCTGGGCTTGTTGCTCATCTTGCTGGGCTTGTCGCTCTGCTTGCTTCTCTGCTAGCTGGAGCTGTTGCTCAAGGAACTGAGAAAAAAATTTCTCCATTTTTTTTTGTGTGGCCCTTCAGATACAGGGGCCGTCCGACATCCCACTTCTGACACCACCTGTGGCAGGACGGCCTGAGCCGAGGTCAGGGAACAGTCCACATGTATAGTTTCAGGATAAATAAAAACGTTCAGTGGCTTTATTTCTCCACAATAACATAACATGCGGGTACACTGTCCCTTTAACAAAATAAATCCTGCTCCACTTTGGGAGAAAAACTGACTAATAACACAGCAGACCTATCTATCAGGCTGGCTGGCTAAACCAGAACCAAACCATAAGGGTACTTTAAGCAGTCAGTAAACAAATGAATAATCCTTACTTTAGTTGAAGTAGTCTTTGGTGAAATCCCTCTGGCTAAGGGCTCACACAGCAGTGTGCTTCTCTCTCTCTCTCTCTCTGGCAGCTACTGCCAGTCACATGATCCTTTATCTACCTTGCTGGCTCTCAGGTGTCAGCTAAAGAGTTCTGATTTCCTAACTTCCACCTGAGTTAACCCTTATGAGTGCTGGATGAAGCACTCAGACATATGTCTCCCAGGCGTAACTGATAGGAGTTGACTTCACTCTGTCACAGGGTGCTTAAAGACACTTATATGACCCAAATTATTGAGGAACCAACCAGGAGAGGGGCAGTTCTGGATTTGGTCATATCAAACAATGTAGAAGTAATAACAAATATTCAAGTCCTGGAACATTTGGGTAACAGTGATCATAACATGGTCTCATTTTAAATAAATTATCAAAAAACAGATTACTTGGGTTCAACAAAGACCTTCAACTTTGGAAAGGCAGATTTTAATAAACTGAGGTCTAATCTAGTAGTAATACAATGGGATGAAACAAAAAGAGATACCGACGCCTAGTGAGTCCAAATGGTGGAATCCTGGATATCCAGTAGAAATAGATCAAGTCCCAAGATGATCAACAGTCTCTAAATCTTTGGGTGCTCAGATAGGACTTCATGCATGGAAGTGGAACATGAAATGAAAAAAGAGATATTTAGTGCAACACAGTTAAAACAAATTATACAGACATAAAATTGCAAACTGGCTGACATTAGGTGACAAGACAAACAGACACATCAAGACAGACAACACAAAGCAAAGCTAATGATAAAAGTTAATTTAATAAAACTAATGAATAAAATAGTTGGACAGAAATCTGGAACGCCGCTCCGGTCGGTTAAAATCTCGATAACACTCACAGGACGGCAGATAGTATATCGCAGTAGACTGATATAGGTTGTTGGCCACGTGTAGAGGGTCCGCAGAGTGTCCTGGAAGCCGTGTATTCCTTCCGTATCTCCTAGCTGGCAGAAACCGGAAATGACGTCTCCGTTGTGTGCCGGAACCGGTAGTGACGTCACCGGATGTGGCGTCAAGTCCTGGCAATCTCCAATGAAGCCAAAGGAAATGGCAATGCGCGCCTCCTTGTCCCTCTAACTTTCAGCCACAGCACTCAGCGCTTGTACTGCTTGTCCACTGTTAATGTCCAATTCACAATAAAATAGCCCTACGCGTTTCATGTGTCTAAACACACTTCCTCAGGGGTATCTAGATTTTAACCGACCGGAGCGGCGTTCCAGATTTCTGTCCAACTATTTTATTCATTAGTTTTATTAAATTAACTTTTATCATTAGCTTTGCTTTGTGTTGTCTGTCTTGGTGTGTCTGTTTGTCTTGTCACCTAGTGTCAGCCAGTTTGCAATTTTATGTCTGTATAATTTGTTTTAACTGTGTTGCACTAAATATCTCTTTTTTCATTTCATGTTCCACTTCCCATGCATGAAGTCCTACTGTATCTGAGCACCCAAAGATTTAGAGACTGTTGATCATCTTGGGACTTGAACTATTTCTACTGGATATCCAGGACTCCATCATTTGGACTCACTAGGCGCCGGTATCTCTTTATGTTTTATGCTGTCTATTCTGATTGTACTATCAGTTTATTATCAGGCTGCCTATTTTACCATTAGGGCTCACCCTCCGAGAAGGGCATACTGTTTAATTCCCATTAGCGCTATTACACAGGCGACACACTTTATTCTACGTAGGCTGGAGCCGCAAGCCGGGAGGTTTCCCGGCTGGCTCGTTTCTTTCCCTCGGTGTGCCGCGCGTCATCGATGCGCGGTCACGCTTCATCGGGAGCGTGCGCGCACGGCGTGCGTGCCCAGGGCTCCCCGAAAGGTATACCCAGTGTATACCCTTGGGTAATAAGTATAAAAGAAATAAGTCAAAACCAATGTGGCTAAATAAACAGGTAGGGGAGGAAATGGACAAGAAGAGGAAGCGTTTAGATTCTTTAAGTCAGAAGGGACGGAGACATCGTATCAGAATTATAAGGAATGTAACAAAAATTGCAAAAGGGCAATCAAATTAGCAAAAATGGATAATGAAAAAAGGATTGCAATAGAAAGTAAGGTCAACCCTAAAAAATTATTTAAGTACCTTAATAACAAAAAAATGAGAAAAGAAAATATAGGACCCTTTCAGTGTGAGATGGGTAGGCAGATTATTGGAGATAAGGAAAAAGCTGAGGTATTAAACAAATTCTTTGCCTCTGTGTTTACCAGGGAAGAATCAAGTTCAATAGTAGTGCCGCAGGAGGAAGCCACAACCTCCATATTAATGAACAATTGGTTAACTGAGGAAGAAGTTCATAAGCGACTTGAAAAAATTAAAGTTAATAAGGCACCTGGCCCCGATGGCATACATCCAAGAGTTCTCAAGGAGTTAAGCTTAGTAATAGCAAAACTATTATATTTAATATTCAAGGACTCCATTTCCACAGGCTCAGTACCACAAGATTGGCGTAAAGCAGATGTGGTGCCTATATTTAAAAAGGGAGCTAGATCACAACCGAGAAATTACAGACCTGTAAGCCTGACTTCAATAGTAGGGAAAATACTTGAAGGTTTAATACGGGATAATATTCAGGAATACCTAATGGAAAATAAAATTATTAGTAATAGTAAGCATGGATTTATGAAGGATAGATCTTGCCAAACTAACCTTATTTGTTTCTTTGAGGAGGTAAGTAGGAATCTAGACCAGGGTAATGCTGTTGATGTGGTCTACTTAGATTTTGCAAAGGCTTTTGATACGGTTTCAAACGAGATGTTGGTGTACAAAATAAAGAAAGTTGGACTCAGTAATAATATATGCACCTGGATTGAAAACTGGTTAAAGGACAGACAACAGAGGGTTGTCATAAATTGAACTTTTTCAGGTTTGGCTAAAGTCGTGAGTGGAGTACCTCAGGGATCAGTACTGGGACCTCTGCTTTTTAACTTTTTTAATAATGACATGGAGGTTGGGATCGAGAGCAAAGTCTCCATCTTTGCTGATGATACTAAATTGTGTAAGGTAATAGAATCAGAGCAGGATGTAATTTCTCTTCAGAAGGACTTGGAGAGACTGGAAACATGGGCAGGTAAATGGCAGATGAGGTTTAATACAGATAAATGTAAGATTATGCATTTGGGATATAAGAATAAAAAGGCGACTTACAAATTAAATGGAGATATATTGGGGGAATCCTTGATGGAGAAAGATTTAGGAGTGCTTGTAGACAGCAGGCTTAGCAATAGTGCCCAATGTCATGCAGTAGCTGCAAAGGCAAACAAGATCTTATCTTGCATCAAACGGGCAATGGATGGAAGTGAAGTAAACATAATTATGCCCCTTTACAAAGCATTAGTAAGACCACACCTTGAATATGGAGTATAATTTTGGGCACCAATCCTAAGAAAAGACATTATGGAACTAGAGAGAGTGCAGAGAAGAGCCACCAAATTAATAAAGGGGATGGACATTCTAACTTATGAGGAGAGACTAGCTAAATTAGATTTATTTACATTAGAAAAGAGGCGTCTAAGAGGGGATATGATAACTATATACAAATATATTCAGTGACAATACAAGGAGCTTTCAAAAGAACTATTCATCCCATGGGCAGTACAAAGGACTCGGGGCCATCCCTTAAGGTTGGAGGAAAGGAAATTTCACCAGCAACAAAGGAAAGGGTTCTTTACAGTAAGGGCAGTTAAAATGTGGAATTCATTACCCATGCAGACTGTGATGGCAGATACAATAGATTTGTTCAAAAAAAGGTTGGACATCTTTTTAGATGGGAAAGGTAAATAGGGATATACCAAATAAGTGTACATGGGAAGGATGTTGATCCAGGGATTAATCAGATTGCCAATTCTTGGAGTCAGGAAGGAATTAATTTTTCCCCTTAATGGGGTTTTTTGTTTGCCTTCCTCTGGATCAATAAGTGTAGATATAGGATAAAGTATCTGTTGTCTAAATTTAGCATAGGTTGAACTTGATGGACGGAAGTCTTTTTTCAACCTCATCTACTATGTAACTATGTAACTATGTGACACCAGGAAGGAGCAACTTCCTGGAGTTTAAATTGTGTTCAGTAGGAAGTAGGAGAGTCCTAGGCTGCAATGCCTCTAGGAGTTGTAGTATTTTGGGACATACACATGGTATACATTACCTGCACTGCCGCCAAAATTAAGTTCATGAGAGCAGGTTTTAAGAAACACTACAATACCTGTTAATCGCCGATGTACAGGTCTCACAAGTGTATATAGAAAAACATGATTAATCTAATTTAATGAGTAGGCAGTCACAATTATTAAATGTGTCTAGGATTGAAGAGTGACATTGCATGCAATGTGGAACATTTTTATTTCTTATGTATCAAATGTTTTACCAGGAAGTAATACATTGAGAGTTTTCTCTCGTTTCTAAAGTATGTCCTAGACACAGAGTTATGATAATATATGGTTGCATTGAATGAAGAAGTACATTCAATTTACAGACATTTCACGGACAGTTAGAGATAATAAATGATTTGAGGCATACAGTGGCGGCACATCTAATTCTAACACGGCCGCCACGGCAGTATGCGTGCAGTTTGCGTGGTGAGGCGGCTTGTCCGTGCGTCACTGTGACGTCCGTGTCATGTGGCGCGCCCGATTCCCCGGCTTCCCCGGCTTCCCTGGCTTCCCCGACATCCCCTGAAGTTGAAGTGAGGTAAGCGGGGTTACGGGGAAGCAGAAGGGTACAGCAGGAGCAGCCAGGGGGTCGGGAAGGGAGAGAAAAATGCGCGATAGTGGAGGGGAGTGCACGGAGGAGATGCGGCTGGCACGCGGTCCAGTTCGGCGCCAGCCCGAGTTAAGCCCCGGTCAATTACGGGCAAATGTTAGATTAAGATGTGCCGCAGCAGTATGTAACAGTTACAGACAAGATTCAAATTGTGTTAGAACAGGCCCTTACCCTAAGGAGCTTACAATCAATGGGTACAGGGGATGAGAAGGTTGGTGTGTTTCAGATTTTAACAGAGCAGCTGTAACATTAAGAAACATCAGCAAATGGCTGACACCCTTTGGCTGCCACCTTTGGGGCGACGCAGATGTAAGCTGAAGTGGTTCTGAATGAATTTAGCTGGGCTGTGAAAGTCCTTTGTCCAGAGCCATAAACTCCTATATTGCATATGAATTTGAAGAAAAAAAAGCCATTAACACAGCCTTGAACTACAAAAAGTCTACCTTGAACATCTAAATGTAAAATAAAAACAATTATATAAACATGATTAACTATATTTTATTTAACTTTATTTTTTAACATTTCAAGAAACTTTTTTTTGGGGGGAGGGGATATATATATATCCGATCGCTCAATAACCTTACTTGTTACAAAGAATAAGATGTCTCACTGTGACGATAGCCTGTCACAGGTATTAAGATTACACAAAATAACTGGGTTTGAACTGAACGAGGCTTAGATATATAAAAATTGTATTTATTCCTTTGGATAGGTGAACACACGATATAATACAGTAACAGACAAGAAGTACACTTCCTTTGGGGATGGGGGATGAGATGTATGAAGCATAGCAATTCTCTCGCAATCAGGTAACAATTCAGATGATATCAGAAGACAAAGGATAAAGGGTGGACAACAGTTTATAAACCTTTTGTGCCCTATCCTTAACATTAAGTACAGGTGATTGGTCTTCAATTAACTCTAGCCACTCATTAACGTGGAAACACATTTTGATACATGCCCCCCTGCTAGCTGGTACATGCGCAGTAGACCTCTGGGGTCTCATTTCTGTAACCCCTCCTCTGTATCAGGAATGCCAGCTAGTCAACCAGATTGGATTCCTGGCAGGATATTCTTCGTTGTGATGTGTGAAATGGAACACTTGAAGACTGCTCTGGTTTGAGTAATCTCCGCCCTCATGTAAACAGTAGAGGTGATAAAATCCTTTGAACCATACTTAAGTCCTAGACACTGGGTCACTTTTCCGGCCATATGCTACCCTGGTATGCAAAGGAATTGCCTCTGGGTTTTACCCATACCTTGGTAAAACATAAACATATTAAAATATCCGGTTCCGTTGGGTCCAGCAGGTCCAAACTTCCCAGTTCTCAATGCCGGAACTGGGACACCCTATGGTCCAATTTGCGACTTGCTACGACCTTCGAAACCGGAGATACACGAATACACTTAAAACCGTTTCTCATTTTACTACAAAAATCTCCGCTGTAAATTAAATCACGTTTTTTCACTAAATCCCCATTGAAAACAACGGGCTCCGCCACCATAGACTCTCAATGGCAAACCGCCGCCATTGGCGGCTATGGGAATCCGCCGCCATAGACTTTCAATTGGGCGACGCCGCCGTTGAAGTCAATGGGGGTTTTCCGCCATAGCCGGTTAATGGGGTTTGGCCGCCATTGGAGTCTATGGGAAAAGTCCCGAACTTTCAAGGAGGTCCATACTCCGTCGGGTTGGTCCAAGAGGGTCAAGGATGGTTCTGCAGCGATGCCGGAGCAGTGACTACAGATACCCCAAACCCTGATCCTCTGGATCCTCCGGAACCGGAGCTATGGATTACCAAATTTCCTGAGCCGTTTCTGCCACCGCCATTGGAACCTATGGCGCGACCTGCTCTTCTCGGTTCGACCCTTATCGGGGGTCCAGGATCCGGGGATCCGGTTGTGGTCAAGTGGGGGGAGGTCTAGGAACTAGGGGCAAATATAATTTTATTTCGATGTGCTCTAGAACTGTTTATTCCCACGCCACTTGTCGTTGAACTTGACTGGTAAGTGATCAAAGCTCTCCTATTGAAAATGTATCCGCTTTGCGGTTTAGCGTTTTGGACGGCAGCCAACTCGTTCCAGGAAAGCTCTTTTGAGGATTCTCCATTGAAGTCAATGGGCCCATTGACTTACAATGGGAAACCGCCGCTCCTCCTCTCGGACGCCATCTGCTGGTCTTCTCAGGAAACAGGACCCAAACAGCAAGATTCGCCATTGAAACACATGGAGCCCCAATGGCGGCCTATGGGAGCCTGCAAAATGGTGCCTGAAAAGGCGGGAAAATTACACAAAGGGCTATAATCACGAAACAACTATTAACCCTTGTGCTCCCGGATGGATACTAGTGTGTGTGCGATGCAGACACTGATTAAACCAGATATTACAATAAAGCATGGGAACAGGGGAATACACATTTACATGTCATAACAAGGGTTAAATCACATTTCTGGACCTCAGCCCAGTTAACCACTTGTCTCCCTGGTGAGGTCAGGGGATGACCAAATGGGGTGTAACCCCTTTAATCCCGGGCCACCCCCTTTCTCCCTCTACACTCACTTAAAATGCCTATTAGGAGTATCAAAAAAACGCATGCACAAGAAGTCTCAAACTTCTTCTGAAAAAGAGACCCGACCATGAGGCCTAAAAAAAGAAAGCAGTGTAGCAAGTTGGATCCAAGCAAGCTAAGTACAAAATAAGACATGAAATACTGTTTGTACAGATGCAGATTGTTCAGTGCGAAATACAAAAAGCGCTGAAAGATGTGAATGCAGATGTGGTGGCCCTAGTAGAACAGGTAGATGTCAATGAGACTAAAATAAATGACAATAATCTACTAGGAGAAACAAGATAAGGAAATTATGCTGATTAATACAAAGATAGAAGATTTGCTGGAACGGCATGAAGACCAAGAGAACTTGTCTCGGCGCTATAATATGTGCATGAGAGGGATACCAGAGACGGTTACACTAATTGATGCCTATCTTAAAGGCTTTTTAACTCACCTACGAGATACTGCGGATAACAAATTCCTGATGAACAGAGCTCATAGAGCCTTAAGAGCCAAAGCCAAAATTAGGGGAGAATTGCAGAGACATGATAATTTCCCTACACTTCTATTAAATTAAAGAAGAAATAATTCAGGCAGCAGGAGCTCATCCCCAGATCAGGTTTGACAACAGCAATATACAGATATACGCAGATCTTGCTCCATCAATGTTACAAAAAGAAGAGATCTACGCCCCATAACAGAGGCCCTGAGATTGAAGGAATTAAAATATATATGGGGGTTCCTTTTTGCCTTCTTTTTATGAACAATGGGACATAGATCAGCATCAGATCCAAAGAGGAAGGTGAGGCCCAGCTGTGCAAGATAGGCGTCCTGATATCAATAAACGGAACATGAGCAGACCACGAGGTGGAGCAGCGGCCCTGAGCTGATCCTGGATGCAAGAAGGAGCTCCTCTGAGAAGATCACAAGAAACCCTGTGCGGTCATTCGGAAGATACTACAACATGAATCCGAGCACTGATTCATGCAGGTTTCTGATTGCTCACACTGTTGACCCATTCCCCTCCTAGAACAACCCTTTTCAGAAATAATAAACAATAGTAATTTATAACTACAGTATGGACACTACGCAGGTCCCACCAGAGCCACTTCCCTAAGACCAGGTAAAAACAAACCTCTGACTCTCTAAAATTCTGCCCCATTGAAAGAAATGACTTCTGAATAAGGACACAGACACCCCGAGGCAAAAAAAAAGACAGATATCATGCACCAAACTACCATAATAACGAACCCCATATGGCAGGTGAAGACCAACGTAGGCAGCAAGGTCTTTGAAAACGGTCAGCTCACTCTGTCACAGAGAGACATACCCCGAGAGGGAAGGAATTATACCTCTATAAATAATGGGTAAAAAGAAGCTTTGCATAGCCTGGAAGGGCAGTCCCAAAGACCAAAATGGAAAGGCCAAAAGTCTGATCCCACAAGTATTTAAGGGAGCACACTCCTTGCATTGAAAGCATATGTAGGGACCTGTGCTTGAGCTGAGGGTATTTCTGCTAATACTTTAAGCGTAAAACAGAAACTGAAGGGAAACTGTAAATACAGTATATATACAATATCATGTATGTATAGCCTAGCCTTCCGGCAGCTACTTCTTTTTCCTGGGCCTTTCCTCTGTCAGTCCTGTTAGTGCAGGCAGTGGAAAGGTTAATTCCTTCTGTAGGCCTGATGTATTATAGCCTTGGATGATATAATCAGCATACAAGGGCGGGCCTAGCAACTTTGGAGGATGTCAATCTGAGGGGTGGATACTGGTTGGAACACACCCTGTATGTGTGGGCCTATAAGTATCCAGATCTGGCTTGCTATGAGTCAGACACTCCCCAAAGATTATAAATTATGACATTCTCACAAATTATCAGTTCTGTTCAGTTCAGTCCAAAGAATGGAGTTATAGAAGAAGAGAGGAGTCTCTTCGTCCCACCCATGAGGGGATGGGAGGGAAGAGGAGTAGGCCTAAGTCAGGGCTCTGACTATGAGGAGAAAGAGTTATAGGAGATGTTGAAGCTACAGCAATGAAGAATGCCTGTTTCTCTGTCATGTTGAGCTGCCTACAATAAACCATCAGAAAAGACAATGCTGTCTGTAACTGTCTCTGTTGTATGGAGGAATGTCAGTAGGGGCCCATCCCCTGAACAACCACAGAGGATCCCTGCTGGCTGGAGGCACTGCACCTACTGAGAACAAGGTAACCTGTCCCTCCTGTCCTGTTTCTCCCCACTCCACTGCGGAAAGCTCAGCCCTCCTGTTACCAACAGTTATGTACCACCACACAGCGTAGCAGAAAAAGGCATACCCACCCTATCTCACTTAGGGGCAGGGGTAGATGGGCTACATATGTATGTCTTTATTTATATACTGTAGCACCATTAATGTACATAGGGCTATACAGTAGTAATACACACGGCAATCATATAATAACAAATAATACAAATAACAGATCATGGGAATAAGTGCTCCAGACATAAAAGTAACATTTAGGAAAAGGAGTCCCTGCTCAGAAGAGCTTACAATCTAATAAGCATTAAAGGTAATAATAACATGTTGTACACATCCAATGAAAAATGTTAGATAACAAATGACCTTTGAGAAAGCGTGAACACGCTCGAAACGTGCGTCAGGTGACCGGAACGGCATGATGTCACTATGCTGAATGGATGCTATTCACACGCGGGCTAATGTTACTGTGGGGACAGCCGCCGCGACTGTACCAGAGACTGTCTCAGCTGCTCGGCAGCTGCTTCATGCCATCCTACCTTCACTCCCCCTGACTACTGGACCGAGTTGAACGACTTGAGATGGGCACTGCACTCTAAGCTAAGTACATCCTCTTATTTGTCATTTCTTGTGATCTCCCCATGGACTCTAGGTGTCACTATGCCTGGTTAAGGCATTATGCTCATACACTTATACATCAGTGACTGTTCCTACGCGTGATTGTGCATTATTGTAATATCCTATACTTTTATGGGGCACCATTATGCTATCCGTATTAAGTTGGGGGTACTATTTGAATAAGAGTTTTGACATTCTATGCTGTGCTTTACTGCTCAGATCACCATTAGTGTTATATGCATGTATTATTTATGCACGGCTTTTTACAGCCTACTGTGACTATTAGACTGCATAGGTCGCTATGTACACACTGCGACTAGCATTATCTGTCACCATAGTAGGTAGCATTATTTGTTTTATCTGCTTTGATACTCTTTGTCTAACGGTCTTGGGTAAGGAGATTGTGTGTGATTTTTAGTGCATCAGATCATTGTGTTGCAGAGGCCTAACTGGATACGGTCATTGAACCGTGCCTAAGGGCATTAATTAATGCACATTTTGTGCTTGCCCTTCTCCACAATCCACTAATACACACCAGGTATTTCTCCCTTACTCATAAGTACGTTGATTAATCCCTAATGTCTGATATGTTGCAGGTAGCTCACCATGTATATGATTTTGATGCACATACTATTGTGTTTCAGAGGCCATAATTTGATACGGTCACTGAACCGTGCCTCAGGGCATTAATATCGCACATTTTGTGCCTGCCCTCCAAAGAAATCTCTATATATACACATTAGATAGTCTGACCCCACTGTTCAGTACGTTTATTTACTTACTTATAACGTCACGCATGTGTTAGAATGTTTACTTCATACACTGTTCAGTTTTTATTATTTTTGTGTTTTTCATGTCTTCTCGTTTAGATCCACATCCCTGCTTGGGCCATCAATACTATTTAGGTCTTTGTATTTTTTGACCTTATTGTTTCAAGTTTTTTCACCCCTTCAGACCCAGTATCAGCAGCCTCCATACACGAAGACTGTTGATTATTTAGTAATTAGGGCATCTGACTCATGTTCGAGCACCCTAATCTGAAGGCTTCAATATGTGAATTATTTTGCCATTTGGCCCACAGTTACAGTAGTTGATGTATTATACTTTGCATTATCTTCCATATGTAATTGTTTAGGAAGATACTTTGGTGTGTCATTAAGGGCTGGCCCTGGACTTCTTGTACCATGCCCTTCTTTACAAGTATTTTTTATGACTATATATGTGATTAAAGGTTTTTAATATATTAACCATATCATTTTCACTTATCGACCCGAGTGCATTAAAGGGGGAACCTTTTGTTTCGTTTGTCAGAGCTTACAATCTAATAAGCATTAAAGGTAATAATAACATGTTGTACACATCCAATGAAAAATGTTAGATAACAAATGACTGTTTGAAGCGTTAAAATGAATATACAAGATACAGAAGGAAAAGCGAGTACATCTCAGATGGGGGGAAAGGGAGCAATAGAATAAAGAAAAGGGGAAACGAGAGGAGATGTGTTTGAATATACAAAGGATAATAGACAGAAAAGGGAAAATCCCACACCACGCAAACAAATGTCACTCACTAGTAGTACTACTTCTCACCAGTCAATCACGGGTTAATAGCTAGTTAATGGTTCAGATACAAATTGTTTTAAGTAAATAATGTAGACATTTTTGAGCTATAGTGTTTTGTTTACTGTAACAGCAGCCCCAACTACTACCAGACAGAGAATGAGAGAAACTTAATGTGTTCAAGTTTATCTCTGATCTTGCAAATAATTTAAAGTAAATATTCTTGAATATTATTGTGATTATTTAAGATTCAAATGAATAAACTGCTATATACAAGTTAATATACTACAAACAGGCACCTGTGAGTAGGGTTGCCAGGTGTCCGGTTTTCACCCGAACAGGCCGGTAATTCCGATGCCTGTCCGGTATAAAATTGGAGTGCTGTCCCTGATTAGAGGAGAGGACAGCCAACCAGAGGACAGCGGGGGCGGAGCCCACCCCGGAGGCCCAGAGACATTTTCTAGTGCTGTGTGTCTTGCAGGAGATAAGGTAAGGTACAATGTGGGGGTATGTTTAATATGTATATGGGTGTGAGGGTATATTTAATATGTATATGGGTGGTGAGGGTATATTTAATATGTATATGGGTGGTGAGGGTATATGTAATATGTATATGGGAGGTGTGGGTATATTTAATATGTATATGGGAGGTGAGGGTATATTTAATTTAATATCTATATGGGAGGTGTAGGTATATTTAATATGTATATGGGAGGTGTAGGTATATTTAATATGTATATGGGTAGTGAGGGTATATGTAATATGTATATGAGTAGGGAGGGTATATTTAATATGTATATGGGAGAAGTAGGTATATATAATATGTATGGGAGGTGAGGGTATATTTAATATGTATATGGGAGGTGTTGGTATATTTAATATGTATATGGGAGGTGTAGGTATACTGCACCGACACACTTTATTCGAGCAAATACCCAGTATGTACCTGGCAGATACCTGGAATGCGCCGCTCCTCACCTCTGACAAGCCCCGTTGCGTTTGCCTTCCCAGCCTGGGTTCATGCCTGGCTGACGGGCGGCTGATCTGTTAAATGATAATGATTAGGATTTAATAGGCTGCAATGCTTCGCGTGTCTACCAGATGGCATAAATTCATGAATTGTAATGCAGTATATATATATATACTGTGCAGTATTGCAGCCAGCGGGAATAAAATGCTTCAATTCCTGCCTGGAAAATACCTCAATGCACTCGGGCAGAAAACAGTCACAAACCTCAATACACCCGGTTATACCCGAATTCGTGGGACTAGCCGAGCTCGAATAAAGTGTGTCGCCAGTGTATTTAATATGTATATGGGAGGTGTAGGTATATTTAATATGTATATGGGAGTTTAGGTATATTTAATATGTATATGGGTGGTGAGGGTATATTTTATATGTATATGGGAGGTGGAGGTATATTTTATATGTGAAAGAAATAAAGTGCGCAACTAAAAATAACCCAATAGTGATTATAGAACAGTGTCTGTGATTAAACAAAGTGATTAACAAGATTTACCCTCCTTGGTTATTGGTGAATAACAATACACCGTGAAAGTGATATAATTACATGACCATACAATTCTGGTGTTAAGTGGCGTATGCTGCTGGATGAATGGAGTAGCTCAAACACTCCCAAGAGCTGAAAATAAAAGACAAAAACAAGCGCAAAATGCAATAGTGAAGTATATCAAACTCTATTGAGGTGTTAAAAAGGTAATAAATCTGCGTACATCAGATAGTTAGAACATAAGCATCTCGTGTATCAATACACAAATTACCACACAGCCGGCGGGAAAGGTGATGGTAAAGGAACCCTCGGGTAAGTATCTGCGGCACTCTCTGTGTGTCAGTCGGCTCTGTCTCTGTGATTGCTCACCGATATGCAGTTCAGCTTACAGCAGACAGTAGGGAGAACCGTAGCAGCGGAGATTGCTTTGTGAAGGACAATCACGCCGTGCGTATGTCCACATACAGTTTCTCAGTCCACACGGAAGTTCAAACTGTATAGGCAGAAGCCGCCGGTTCCTTGGTTCCACGCCTAGCAGCCCGTCGAACAGCTGGGACGTTGCACTTCGCGCGCGCGCGTGTGACGTCACGTGCAGGGCGTATCTCCAACGGGGGAAGTGCGAACGGAAAAGTCTCTTGCGCTACTGCACGATAAGTCTCTTGTGCTGCTGCACAATAAAATGCTTGAAAGTAAAAACAGTAATCCTACGCGTTTCGTATGATACTTCTTCAGGGAGTGCCGCAGATACTTACCCGAGGGTTCCTTTACCATTACCTATCCCGCCGACGGCTGTGTGGTAATTTGTGTACTGATACACGAGATGCTTATGTTCTAACTATCTGATGTACGCAGATTTATTACCTTTTTAACACCTCAATAGAGTTTGATATACTTCACTATTGCATTTTGCGCTTGTTTTTGTCTTATATTTCCTATGTATAGGGGTGATGTGGGTATTTTTTATATGTATACGGGTGGTGGGGGTTATATTTGAGATATATATATGGGTGGTGGGGTATATTTTATATTTATTGGGGTGGTGGGGGTATATATATATATATATGGGGGGTTTGGGTATATTTTATATTTATTAGGGGTAGTGCGGGCATTTTTTATATGTATTCGGTGGGTGTGGGGGTATGTTTTATATGTATTCAGGGGGCGTGGGGGTATGTTTTATATGTATTGGGGGGGGGTCACATCCTGCAACACAATGGCTTTAGCTTGAGACTGCACCTCTATTTGAACTCGTCCTCAGCTCCTCCTCGGCACCTCCACCCCCTATTATAATCCTGTTTTACTGATTCTGATTTGGGTACAGTTTTCAGGTTCAGATTACTAATCCGACAGGTGGATTTTCAGTGAAAGAACAAAACATCAGATTTTATTTTGAGACTGAGCCGTGGCATTCCGTAGCTGAAAGGAACTGGCCAATCAGTCTTGGAGCCAAATGTGAAGAAAACATGTTTCCATTTCTATTTGCAATGTGGTTTTAGG
Source organism: Ascaphus truei (assembly GCF_040206685.1). Taxonomy (NCBI): domain Eukaryota; kingdom Metazoa; phylum Chordata; class Amphibia; order Anura; family Ascaphidae; genus Ascaphus; species Ascaphus truei. The sequence continues at coordinate 246,451,942 of NC_134486.1, forward strand.
GGCTGGTATATTACAAATGGAAAAATGTAAATCCTTCTGAAAACCTAATTTTGAGTTGTGTACCTGAGATTTCTGCTTTAAATTAATTAATCTTTCTGGTCGTGTTTTTCAGAGGTTGGTACAGTATCTCAAGGAAGGAAATTGACATTCCAAACCCGCTGGTTAGAAAGTACATCACCCAGCAGATTCTTATGCCAATTATAGACTATCTGGACATTGTATATGGTACAGCACCCCAAACTCACCTTAGCAAACTAGACACACTCTACAACTCAATATGCTGCTTTGTACTATCATTTTACTACTGTAAAACATACAGACGAGTCAACGAGTATTCTAAAGCTTGCCTTAAACTAGCCCGGTTACATGCTGGGTGTAACCTGGCTAGTTTAAGGCAAGTTTAAGGCATTTCTGCATTGACAAATAACCCGTCGGATTAACAGAGCAGGGGTCCCAGGCAGTCCCATTCAGTTTGAATGGGACTGCCAGGGACCCCTGCTGTTAATCTGATGGGCCTTTAGTCAATGCAGAAATGCATTAAACTTGCCTTAAACTAGACCCAGCATGTACCTGGGACTTTTTGGCGATTGCCACTGGTTTGTGTTAGAGTAATCGTCGGCACTACAGTACATTGTTGCAAAATGCTCCAAGAACTAGATTGACTATCACTTGATAGTACATGTTTCCTGTCTTGACTTCAAATACTTTCTGGGCAAGCTGAAGAAACTCCTTGCCCCTACCACACACAGCTCTTATCACCAGAGATCTAACTCCAAAAGACTGTTCACGGCCCCAAGACTCAACAAGGATTTCAGTTGCTCCTCCTTCTCTTACCGTGCACCTCACATCTGGACTAACCTACCAGAGAATCTCAAAGCTGCCACCAAACTAAGTTCCTTCAAGACTAAAGCTGTAACATTTTAATCTGGTCTGTAATCAGTACATACACTCATAATCATACATTATCTCTGTCCATAGATATATTATCTCTGTCTGTAAATTGAATGCATAACCTGTGTTCATTTAATGTAACCATGTATTGTCACCATTTCTCTGTACCCAGGACTTACTTGAAAATGAGAAGTAACTCTCAAAGTATTATTTTCTGGTAAAACATTTTATAATTAAATATATACATTTGTGAAAGTAGAGATCAAGAGAATATAAACAGCAGTTATTGTCCCATAAATAAAAAAAATGTTAGCAACCGGAATCATTTGTGATTGGTATAAGAGTTCTACAATGTGATTCTGGTCATTATGGCCTCAAAGGGCAGCATTTACTGCAGAGAGTACTGAATAGAAAACCTTTGCAAGTACCTAAGTGAAAAAGTAACAATGGAATTAGCTGTATGTGCCCAAATAGCTTATGCTATATTTGTTTTGTAATATAATTTCAATGAATTTCTTCACGTTTAAGATAGATGTGTTATTAGGAAACAAAATGCCATGAGATAAGTAGGACTGACAAGCGCTTCAAGACTCCAAAGGAAATACCAGTGTTCTAATATCCCATTTTCATTTTTTTTCTCCACTGAGGTTGAACAATTTGTAGTCAATTAAAATAACAGGGGCTTTAGTCTTGTGAAAGCAAATTTGTCCATGATTAAAGCAATTACCTTCAATTGTAGGCTTCAGTTCTAATGTGTAATACTGTTGAAGACTTGTAATCAGCATTCCATGACTGGGGCAGAGAAGTTCTGCTTCACTGTATGATTTTGCTTTGTGCGGTGTCCTCCTACCTGGCATTTAACAAAATATAATGACCAATAGGAGACTAATTTGCCAAATTTCTGGGTTTCCCACCTGTTTTTTTCTTTTTAACAAAGGGTTAGAGCCACAACAGCAAGAGAAATTAACATTTGCAACTGAGGAAGAATCAATCGTTGTTGGTCTGTATTTATATTGTTATGGTACATCTAAGTACCGTAAGTACAGTATAAGATGTAGCAGGCTTCATTGCCCCCTCTATGGTGTGATATGTTGAATCATATGGTTCTGCAGTATAACATATGTTGTGTAATATGTGGGAACATTATGGTATATATCTGTATTTAGGGTGCTGGATCTGAATATTTAAAGGAATCTTCAGGATGATGATGGCAGTGGGAGAAAAGTCATGAACTGTAAAGAAAACTGCTAGTCACCACCCCAAAGTTCTCAAAGACCGTGGTAGACTAGAGCAGGGGCACGCAAACTTTTTTTGCTGAGCCCCCCCATGCCTGCTCTCCTGCTTTGTGCGACCCCCACTCCTTCCCTCGCGCGGCGGGGTCGTGTGACGTCACGTCAAGTGACCCGCGGCGTCATTTGAGCCACGTTACTGTGGCAACTGTGATGTCACATGACCCTGCTGCTTCATTTGACGCGGCATTGCCATGGTAACGCGTCCTGGACCCGGCTGAACCTCGGTAAGTAGAGGTTGTAGAGGCCTTGCGTGGTCCCCCAGCATTTAATTTAAATTACTGGGGGGAGAGCGTGGGACCTCTGCAACTGCCCATGCCCCCCTAAAAAAATCTTGTGCCCCCCAGTTAGCGCACCGCTGGTCTAGAGGCCTCAGTTTGAGAAACTCTTCTATAGAGAAAAGTAATTTTAAACAGTTTAAATTGTCATCTCAATGATTTCAGGGATCTAGGCCACAAGCTTAAAGCAAGGACCTCCAAGGTAGTATTATCAGAAATACTACCCGTGTCATGCACTACCACAGGGAGGCAATTCGAGCTTGGGAATTAATGCATGGCTAAGAAAGTGGGGTTTCGAAGGAAAGTTTGGAGTTTATAGAGCACTGGGAGTCTTTCTCTGAGGGGGCTATCTTTATAGTAGGGATTGATTGTATCTCAATGAAGAGGGATCTTCTGTGCTAGGGGGGACAATGTTATTATTAGAATTGTTTATTTGTGAAGCGCCAACATATTTCGCAGCGTGGTACCATAGGGTACAGAGTTATGTACTGTCACGGCCCCTTTTATTCTCCAACATATCCGGTTTGTTTGGGTATTTTTTTTCGAATGCCACGCACTTCACCGCGTTCATGCCGCATTCATGCCGAGACAGCGCCAATAGTAGCAGTGAAAGTTTGTATACAGCACGCCGCCCATAATGTTGCACGCACGCCGCCCATAATGTTACAAGTAGCTTGCTTGTGTACCTCTAATACAGACCTCACATAACTGTGAGACTGTAATGTTGAAAACAGTTGAAAACAATTAAATAAGCACAGCGCTAATACTGTACAATGCACGCGGCCGCAGCTTTAAATTCCGGAACATGCCGCATCAAACACTGCATCTGCCTGCGGTTTTCAAAGTCGCGCTGAAACGGCCGCAGGAGGCTAAAGGCGGCCGCCACTGTATATCACATAAACAGTTACATACAAGTGAGTAGACATGGGCAATTTTGGGTTCACAGCAGATCGCCTGGTTCCTTTGGTCTGCAGATCAATCTAAAATAAGGGTGATTCGTGTTTTGCGGATTTTTTTTATTGTTATTACCAATACACTCCACAGAATTAAGAATACACCAGCAGATTTCTGAATCTGCAGATTGGATTCTGCAAATCCATCAATAGATTGTATCCAGTGGCGGACTTTGAAGAATTGGGGAGTATTTAAACCGATGGAATCCATCTGAGGATTTTACATCGTGAAACGGATTTTGGAGGGGAAAATGCAAGAAAATCCGGGAAACGGATTGGGAAGATTCACCCATCTCTACAAGTGATGACAAATATGCACGAACATATACAAAGAGGTATTGAGGGCCCTGCTGGTGAGTTCTTACAATCCAGAGGGAATGAGGGATAATGTTAAAACAAGAAGGTAAGGTAGCCTCTCATTGTAGGATAAGGTTAGAATATGTCCCAGTCTGACAGGTGAAGCCATTAAGGTTTATGGGGGGTGGGGGTGTTACATAGGGTAGAGATTGTTTCAGCCATGCAGCTGGTCCCAATGGGGGAAGGGAGTTGGATATTAGAGGTATGGCAGGTAGGCTTCTTTGAAAAGGTGCGTTTTAAGGGAAGTTCTTAAACATCTGAAAACTAGAGGAGAGTCTGATGGTACATAGTAGGGTATTTCATTGAGAGGGGGCAGCACAAGAGAACTCTTGCAGGTGGGAGTGTAAGGAGATAATAAGGTGGGAGGAAAGGCAGATGTCATGGGCAGAACATACACTGGCGACACGTTTTAATCTTCGTTGGCTAGTTCCGCAAGCCGGGAGATTTCCCGGCTTGCTAGCCAAATCCCCTCGGCGTGCCGCGCGTCACCGATGTGCGGTCACGATTCATCGGGTGCCTGCGCCCCATGCACGCGTGCCCAGGGCTCCCCGAGGGAGCCCTGGTGTCCCGCGATGTGGGGGACGGCGGTGGGGGGTTCCGGGGGACCCGGCGGACCCGGAGAGGGGAGGGGGAAGCCCCGATCGGAGGCCGAGACCGGGTAAAGGTAAGAATAAACTCGGCCGCGACAGTAGGGAGCGTTTAGGTATGTATTTGTGGATGCAGTCTGAGAGTAAGGGGGACAGTGTCATTGAGACATTTGTAAGTCATTATAAGGGGTTAAAATGCAATTATAGAGGCTATGGGTAGACAGCATAGGAATATGCATAGTAGAGAAGTAGAAGTGGAGCGGTGAGTGAGGCAGATGAGTCTAGCAACAGTATTTTGGATGGATTGGAGTTGAGTGGTTAAGGATTTTAGCTGCATCATGAGTGAGAAAAGGCATATCTTGGCGATATTTCAGAGGTAGAGATGGCAGGACTTTGTCAGGGACTGAATGTGAGGAATGAAGGAGAGATCAGAGTCAAGGATGACCCCATAGACAGCAGGCTTGAGGAGATTGTTGTGTTATTGACAGTGAGGGAGACTGTTGGTGTAGCGCTGGCAGTGGAAGGTTGAAAGAATATTAACTCTCTTTTGGACATGTTAAGCCTCAAGTAGGGGTGAGACATTAGAGAGGAGATTGCAGAGACCATTGGATAAACCAGCGGTGCGCAAACTTGGGGGCGCGCCCCCCAGGGGGGGGCGGGAGAATTTATATGGGGGAGAGCAGGCAGTTACAGAAGCCCCGCACTCTACCCCATGGCATTTAAATTAAATGCCAGGGGAGGCGTGATGCCTCTGTAAGTCACTTACCTGCTCTCTGCAGGTGTTCAGTGTCGCCACGTGTTGCCACGGCAACACGCATCAAATGATGCAGCGGGGTCAGATGGCCCATGATGTCATTTAACGCTGAGTCATTGGGAGAGGGGGAGAGCAAACGCTGCGGCTCCCGAGCAGGGGGGCACAGCTCAAGAAGTGTGTGCACCCCTGGGATACACAGAGTCCTGGGACAGGAGAGAAAGGGAGGAGAGATAGATTTGGTTCATCAGCATAAAGATGATACGGAAAGCTAAAAGATTGTATTATTCACCAAGAGAAGATGTGCAGAGTGAGAAGAGCAGAGGGCCAAGGACAGAGCCTTGTGGGACTCAAACAGGAAAAGGAGTGAAAAGGAGGAGACAGCAGAGAAGAAAACACTGAGGTAGCAGTTGGAAAGGTATGATGTGAGCCATCACAGAGGCTAATGGAGTGGAGAATGTTCAGGATGAAAAGTGTAGAAGGCAGCAGAGAGATCAAGTAGAATTAGTAGGGAGAAATGAGTCATAGGGGCCTATTCTATAAGCCTTCATTCAAAAAATTCGCTGGGCCAGTTACGCTGCCAGTTTTTTGAGTGTTGCTATCATGGTATTCAAATAGCCACAATTCCCTGTGATAGCAAAATTCCAAAAACAGGCGAGTGATGATCGCCTCTCTCAAAAGGCCTTACCGGGCGATTTCTTTCAGCTGCAGAGATAGCTGCTCAGAGAGAGACACCTATCCTTGCGCATATCTCGCCAGCGATCAAAATATTTTAATATACATTTTAATACTAGTGCAGATGAGCAAGGGGTCTCCGGAGCAGAGCCGCGTTGATTTCAGGTCCGGGGATCCCCTGCTTCCCGAGTTATCTCCTATGCATTTAAATGTCTCACGTCACGTGACTGTGGGAATAAAATGCATGGGGATACCGGCACTTACTAACAGGGCTAAGAGGGATAATAATATATCTCTATCAAATTCTTTCCAGGTCCTGAGCGAACTTTCAACAAATGATCCTGAACCCTCTACTCCCCCGGTCCCTTCGACTTCATCTAATAGGGAGAAGGATTTTCACTTGCTCACGGGAACAATCCCGAAAAAGAAAGCACAGCCCCCTAAATCTCATGAACAAATACCTTGGTTGGGAGGAGGACGAAACAAGGTACCAACAGGGGGAGCAGAGGTAAGGGAAGTAAAAACAAACATAACACCGATACGGAACTCACAACCGAAACCTTGAGAGAGTTTGAATTTATAATCTTTCCAAACATAATTTATCTATGTCACAGGTCAGTGTTCTCACTAAAGGCCTGACCTTCTCCCCGGTTAATCAACCAAATGAATTTAGTTTGTATATTGATTTACAAAAGTTTCTTCGTAAGGTAACAACTAAAAGACATTTTACTACATTTAAAAAAAAAACAGATCTGTATGTCCTGTAGTGGATAATTCTTTTATTCACAATATTGGAGATTTAAGTGTATCACCAATACAAATGCAGAATGTCTAATAGATTATTTTGATGTGGACTCAAACACAATGGATATGATGCTATTTCAGGAGATGTTAGAACTTGTTGATGAAAATACAAGGTTATCAGATATACAAAATGATAGATCAACTAGTACTGTGTCTCCCAAATATCAGGGAAGAGGATACACTGCAAGATCTTTTGTGCTTGTATATGAATAGCGATGATAACAAAAAAAACATCCACACTTCTTTGAAGCTGAAATCGTTATTTTTATCCACATGAATCAAAAGGTCCATATGTGGAACTTTTTGGGAAATTAGTTGAAATAAAGTTTAAAATGATATGTAACGATAGACGTTATATCATGGCTCAGGATAATCTTAACCATGGAGACCTAAAATAATTTAATCAGAACAGTGATTTGATTATCCGTCAAACTAATAAAGGTGGTGGTACTGTCCTACAGAATCATGAGAATTACCTCAAGGAGGCTTATCGTCTCTTTGAGGATGGGGTATCCTACAAACGCTTAGTAGGTGATCCTACTTTGAAATATCAAATAGTTCTCAAAGATCATCTCCTCCGGGCCCAAACATTGGGCATTTGTCTGGGAAAGAGTTTAATTATATCTATAAAGCCTTTTCACGTGTTCCGATTATGTACCACATCCCCAAGATACATAAAACCTTGGTGGATCCCCCTGGCCGTCCAATTGTGTCTGGGATAGAATCTATCACTTCTAATTTATCACATTATGTAGATACTTTTTTGGCACTTCCCTCTTATTTACAGGATAGCACAGACATTTTGAATTCATTACAGATAATCACTTGGGAGAATCACTATCTTTGGGTGACTTGGATGTTTCTTCTTTATACACTTGTATACACCATGCACAAGGTATTTCGGCTGTTGCACATTTTCTGTATGAAAATAATAGTTTATCAAATAATCAACAACAATTTTTAATTAATAGTATTAATTTTATTTTACATCACAATTATTTTTTATTTGAGGGATACTTATGTATGTTAGCTTTTGGCCCTCCATGTTTTGTCCTTATTTATGTTGAGGCATATATACATAGGAGAAATGTTAGTTTAGTTGTTTATTATTAAGAAAGTCTATAGATCTAGATATAATTTTTATCATGATTTTAACTTAAGGTTTTTAAAGAGTTTATTATATATAATTTTTATATAGCCACGTTTTATTAATATATGTATAATTTCTTGTTAAAATAATTAATTATTGTTTCTGTATGTTTTTTGTCCCATGGTTTTGCCTCTGTTGTATGTTCAGCATTTTGATTGGATGGCTCACTTTAGAACCACTCGTTATGGCCCTGATTGGTGAGTAGGGAACTCCCATCAATATTTAAATGTATCACAGGGTCTTTTTGGCCAACCCCCTGAAGAAGCGCCATTTAGGCTCGAAACGCGTTGAGGTGATTACGCAGTGACGCGAGATCGTGACAACGATAACTTGGAAGCTGCCGTTCCCACCTCCACGAGGACGCAAACCCCTAAGATTACCTTGTTTTCTTACATCTAATGCGGATTGAGCTGTGTTTGCCCCTATTCCATACTGGGACTCTTGGCTTGGGTGTTTGAACTCATGCATGGTTCTCACACTCAGTTCATAATTTCTGTGACTTGAGCTTTGTTCTCTGCCCTTTTCTGTCCTTATTGTCATCTGGACTGGAAGCTTGTGGGGGTGTTTTGTGTCCTTATGGGGTAATTCCCTTGTGGTGATGGGTGCAACTGAGGAGTGGATGTATAGATCTATGTGATCTTTCCCCTTTCTCACTTTTATGTTTAAATGTCTATGTGATTTTAATAAAATAATTTGGAATATAATTGATTTAGCTTTTTGTTTTATGTCCCCTTTTGCGCCCTTTTTTGTGTTTTGTGCTTTGGAGTGACCCCGTTGAACGTGGCAGAATAGGAGCAGCAGAGGGTTCTTACAAAATTGTTGGGAGAGTTTGGGGATAGCGCGCACTGCATCCCTTATTTCTATCCAAATTCCACCTTCACCCACACCCACTACCCACAATAAACATGGCAGTGGTAGTTAACCCCTTCATTGCCTTAGCGGTTAGCCGCTAAGGTAATGCAGTTGCATGAAAATGCATTTTCATTGCATGCGATTCATGCCGGGTGTCTCCGGTGCTGATATTAATGGGTATCAGCTCTGAAGACTCCCGGCATGAATCTGATGCAGGAAAAATGCATTTTTTTCTAATCCTCTCTATCCGCCTCTCAGCAGCTTCTCGCCAACTTTTCCTGGCGTGAGGATTTTGAGAGAAACTCGCCATTATAGAGCTGCGATTAGCCTCGATAAGCTAATCGAGGCTACTAGAATTGCACAAGTTTCAGAACCTGCCGATAAGTGGCTTATCGCCGGTCATCTGGCAATTCTCTTTTTTTTTTGGCAGCTGAAATTTTTTTGGCGATTCATGCCTTTAATGCCCACTTATCGAGGCTTACAGAATAGCAGTAGATATTTTGGCCGAAAAGGCCTCGATAAGTGGGTTATCTTGACTTATAGAAAAGGCCCCTTAGATTTAGTTGTGAAGTCATTGGCCACTTTTGGTAGTACTATCTTGGTGGAGTGTAGAAGAGGGAAACCAGATTATAAAGAGTCAAGCATAGAGCTGGGGAAATGTTACAAATCTTGGAGGAGATTTTAAACTAGGACTAAGGGGGAAGGACACTTAGACGTAATAGACTTCACAGAATAGATTGGATTGGGTTAATAGATAAGGGTCATGGTGGGGTTGGGGACGTGGGAGTTTGGCAGGGAAGTACCCATATCAAATACAGATAATACTAGTATACTTATAAAAACGAAATTTAATGGGAGTAGAAAGGCAGAAACAGATAACAATAGCACACACTGGTAAAAAACTCAGTGCATGCTTGCATTTTTTTTTTGTTTTTCTTTACTTTGCCACCCAGCTTGGATTTTTTGTTGTTGTTGTTAGGGTTGGGCATCGGCCTCTTATTGGATTTATTTCCAGATGCCCCTGAGGATGAGGAGGATGGCCTTCATCTGCACTGGGGTAAGTAATACATTTTATTTATGTAAAATCAACATTTATTGCCAATGTTGCTACTGTATCTAGGCCCCCATTGAAGGTCTACGTAGCCAAAGTGACAATGAACAGATTAAAATGATAGTTTTTATATAATGTGATTGCTTTTTTCCTACATATTTTTTGTTATTGTCTTTGGTATAATGTTTTACAATAGGAAAAAATCCCTATTAGCCAGTGTGGCTAATAGTGTTAATGTCCATAAGTCTAGTGGGGGTGTAGGTTTGTTGGAGGGTTGGGGGTATTGTCTGTGGGTTATGGGATAGGTGTGCTTTGAGGGGGAGGAGAAGTTAGGCCACCAGGGCGGTAACAAGGGGGTTAACCCCTTGTATTCCATAGCAGTTGTATAAAATGGGTAGTAGGGTAGTTGGAGCATTTGTATGAACCCCTCTATTATTTTAGTGACCATGAAGGCTTGCATAATGGCCCCTATAGCTTCCAAGGGGTTAATATACAGGTCATGGTGATTTTTTTTGGGCCTATTCTAAGGTATTCACTTTGGCTTCCTATATTGCTACGGCAACATAGGAAGCCAAAGTGGCCCACTTTGGAACCCTGGACAAGGCCAAATAATTTTCTGCAACTCTAAGAACACTGGGGAATGACAGAGACTCAGAAGGAAGGTGATGAAAACAGGGTTTAATGAGAGCAGAAACATTAGGTCATTATCAGGCAGGCAGCATTATAACTTAAGTGGTTAGGCAAAGGCAATGTCCTGGTGCTGAAAAATAGGACAGGCAGGCAGGCATAATTTAACTCAAGGTCTGTGCCACCTTCAACCTTGTCCTCTGACAACCGACAACTGGTTCTGTTGATGCTGGAATGCCTCCTTCAATGCTCCAAAACTGCCTTGATTCATTGGAATCTGATCGCTGGCAGTTGAGTTCGGAATGTGCATACATACAGTGGTGTGAAAAGAAAGTACACCCTCTTTGAATTCTATGGTTTTACATATCAGGACATAATAACAATCACCTGTTCCTTAGCAGGTCTTAAAATTAGGTAAATACAACCTCAGATGAACAACAACACATGACATATTCCACCGTGTCATGATTTATTTAACAAAAATAAAGCCAAAATGGAGAAGCCATGTGTGAAAAACTAAGTATAACTTATGAATTAATAGCTTGTAGAACCACTTTAGCAGCAATAACTTGAAGTAATCGTTTTCTGTATGACTTTATCAGTCTCTCACATGGTTGTGGAAGAATTTTGGCCCATTCTTCTTTACAACGTTACTTCAGTTCATTGAGGTTTGTGGGCATTTGTTTATGCGCAGCTCTCTTAAGGTCCAGCCACAGTATTTCAATCGGGTTGAGGTCTGGACTTTGACTGGGCCATTGCAACACCTTGATTCTTTTCTTTTTCAGCCATTCTGTTGTATATTTGCTGGTGTGCTTGGGATCATTGTCCTGTTGCATGACCCAATTTCGGCCAAGTTTTAGCTGTCGGACAGTTGGTCTCACATTTGAGTCTAGAATACTTTGGTATACAGAGGCCTTCATGGTCGACTCAATGACTGCATGGTTCCCAGGTCCTGTGGCTGCAAAACATGCCCCAAATCATCACCCCATCATCACCATGCTTGACAGTTGGCATGAGGTGTTTGTGCTTATATGCTGTGTTTGGTTTTCGCTGTGCATTATGGCCAAACATCTCTACTTTGGTCTCGTCTGTCCAAAGGACATTGTTCCAGAAGTCTTGTGGTTTGTTCAGATGCAACTTTGCAAACCTAAGCCATGCTGCCATGTTCTTTTTAGAGAGAAGAGGCTTTCTCCTGGCAACCCTTCCAAACAGACCATATTTGTTCAGTCTTTTTCTAATTGTACTGTCATGAACTTTAACATTTAACATGCTAACTGAGGCCTGTAGAGTCTGAGATGTAACTCTTGCTTTTTTTTGCAATTTCTCTGAGCATTGCACGGTCTGACCTTGGGGTGAATTCTCTGGGACGTCATCTCCTGGGAAGATTGGCAACTGTCTGGATTGTTTTCCACTTTTGAATAATCTTTCTCACTGTAGAATGATGGACTTTAAATTGTTTGGAAATGACCTTATAACCCTTCCCAGATTGATGGGCAGCAACAATTGCTTCTCTAAGATCATTGCTGATGGATGTCTTTCCTCCTTGGCATTGTGTTAACACACACCTGAATGCTCCAGACCACCAAACTGCTAAAACTTCGGCTTTTATAGAGGTGGTCACACTTGCTGATGATCAATTAATCAAGGGCATTTGTTTAGCAGCACCTGTCTGCTACTTAGCATCCTAATTCCCATGGAAACAGTAAGGTGTAGTTAGTTTTTCACACATAGATTCTCCATTTTGGCTTTATTTTTGTTAAATAAATCATGACACGGTGTAATATGTCATGTTGTTGTTCATCTGAGGTTGTATTTACCTAATTTTAAGACCTGCTAAGGAACAGGTGATTGTTATTATGTCCTGATATGTAAAACCATAGAATTCAAAGAGGGTGTACTTTCTTTTTCACACCACTGTATGTATGCACATTCCGAACCTGAGGTCTGAGGTTGTATTTACCTAATTTTAAGAACTGCTAAGATTGTTAATATGTCCTCATATGTAAAACCATAGAACTCAAAGAGGGTGTACTTTCTTTTTCACACCACTGTATGGGTTTCTGCAAGATTTGCTCTCAACGGAGATGGCAGAATATATTGGACAGATGTCACAACCTGCAGATTGATTCTCTTCAGGATTGTAGTAGTTAGAGCAAATTATAACCTCTGGAGTTTTACTCCGAAAATTTTGAAGTCCAGGTATGCCACGATTTGACCTTCACTAAGGCAGTGGGACTGGTCTGCATTTTTTCTGCAAGTCAATCCATGGACCATGGGCAACTGTCCAGGGTAGCGTCACCCGAGGATCCATTGAGGGCTCCCGAACTTTTCTTTTGCTTGACGGAAACCCACCTTTTACCGTCGGGCGAAATAGTTTTTGAAATGAAACTTCTTTAGTGGCGTGAATAAAGTTGATTGGAGACGGAAGTCAGTGGTGATGGAAGTGACATCATTCCTGGCAGAAGAGGCCGTCAGTGTTGCCAGCTTCCACCAGGAAGAGTCACCGGAGAGGAGGCAGCTCTGGACAGACAGAGACGGAGACAGAGAGACACACACACGCACCCCTTTTTGTGCCCCAGCTCTCAATCTGTAGAAGTGCTTGTTGCTCCTATTCAGCGGCTGAATCATCATGCACAGAGAAGAGGAAAGCAGCGCTGGACGGACAGGGGGACGGACACACACACGGAAACATACACACCTTTTGTGCCACTGCTCCAACGAGATGTCCTCCTCCTCAGCGGAAGTAGGATGCATGATCCGTGACAACACAGCCTCGCCTGGCTAGGGAATATTTGTGAAATGTGATCAAATAAATAGTAGGAGAAAGAAAAATAGGTAAATGTCAAAAAGAAAGAGTGATACAGCTGAATACACAAACCCTTTATTCACAAGTGTCTATTGGGCCAAACTCCGAATACAAACAAATATGTACATATTGAGCATAGAATCCAACTCAAGGTACACAGTGCTTTTGTGCCACCGCTAGAACGAGATCTCCTCCTCCTCGACGGCCTTGAGATGTGAACCAGGAGCCTTTCAGAAGGTCCCCCTCACCTCAAATGTGCAGGGACTTCACCAATTAAAGGCAGAAGAGGTGAGACAGTCCCAGACAAAGTGCTGGCAGCATCTTGACAGCAGAGGGACCCCTACCCAACCCTCCCCCTGAGTGACACGCCGAACACCACCTCCCCCACCTTTGGCTGGGACCTCTGTCGGGGAGAGGAGAGAGGGGGATGGGTGATGCACTGAACACCACCACCTCCCATTTGGCAGGGACATCCCGTTGGGGAGATGGGGGGGGGGAGGGGCGGCTGAATCATTGCGCATGCGCACAAGTCTAATAGGTACTGCCCTCATTCTCGCGCATGCGCAGTACCCTTTACTAGCCAGGAACACCAGAAAAAAAATAACCTGCACTTTCTGCGCATGCGCAGACTATCCAGAGGTGCAATCTCATGAATTGACATGCCCACAAACCACAAACAGCCAATCATCATAAAGCCTCCATTTTAGCTGCGTTTGTGCACCAGAATGAACTTCACTTCATTACAGCAGTCCCTCGGGGCACACTACTGTGAGAAGACGCAAAGCAGGCTGGGTCCTCATTTTTTCTATTGCAAATAATCTCAAAAAATGTGAAATTGTGTTCTCTCCTATACTATTTACTCTTAACCTTTGCCTTTACCATTATTCAATATGGGTGCACGCGCATGACTCCAAAGCTTCCCGCGAAGAGTCAGCTGGCTACACTGTGTGTTGGCAAATGGGTCGTGCGCTACTTTGTTGCTCCTGTATGTTTGATCTAATGATCTTAGGAGCAACTAGGAACCTGGTGGCTAGTTTACTATCAGCTGAGTAGAAGTAGGGTTCACCCGGTGCATCCCAACTATATATGTGTAATTATTGTACTTCCTTTATGCACCGATCTTTTATTGACCAGCTCTGACTAACAGAGCTGGTGTTCGATCAGTGCTTGTATTCACCTCTGGTAGTATTATTGTGGTATTTGATCCCCTCCCAACCTCTGAGTTGGGGCACTACTATATACCTACCAGCCATACTTTACCCTGAAGGCATTTACTTTGGAGGCACACGAGTAGACACCATATTGAGTCAGCTCTTTTACCTACTGAGTACTTAGTAGTGTTACAAAGTGTATTCAATCAGGACTTAGAGCTACTAATTATGAAGCAGCACAGTGTTCCCTTAGCTCTAGGTCAATTCTATATGCAGGGCATCATATCCATATGAACTAAGCTGCATTTTCTACCCTTGTATTGCTATACTTACACTACTCAGCAGTGTGTGCCTTACTATGTGCCTTGTGTTACCATTACATCTACACTAGCAAGGCAAGGGCTCCTTCCACTACACAGTAATACTATACCGGCTGTTCTGGAAAAAAAGTGTTATTATGCATTACACCAACAAGGCAGACGTGGCTAGGTTCCGAGTTGTTATTTGCCATTATATTGACTGTAGCTCAAGGGTGAATAACCTATCATACACCACATAGTATAGTCATTACCCCACTTGGGTTCCCCCCGAACAGTGGTCCTATTGATTCACTTGTTCTTTACTGCTTGATACAGTACATATTCATGTTCATTTGCAGTAACATATTTCTGACCCAGAACATTTACCTGAGTGTTCATATTTTAGGATCACAGCGTTTAATATTCGTTTAATACCCTCTATTTTAGTTTGGGCAATAAAGTTTTTATGTTTTAACTACTTCATTATACATTCATTTTGGCGCATGAGTGCCCATACTAGGTCTCTTTATCTTGTTTATTCTACTCCATTGAAATGAAAAAAATGTTTTGCAATTGTTAAGCAGAATTGGACCTCAGGAAATTCAGCATTAAGTGAAATAAGTATTGGGAAAAAGCAGGCATGCCTAATAATCTAGAGTAGTCAATGTACAATGTGGGTGATCAAGCCACAGTAATCAACCAAACCTTTTAGGCTGAAAAATCCTTCCTGCCCCTAATGACAGAGCACAGAAGAAAGGTACCTGTGGACTCCTTAGTCCAGAGTCAGGGGTTCTGGCGCCAAATTCAAAATTGGATGTTGGATGTGAAAACCTTTTTTTTTTTACACACCAGTTGGTTCTTTAACATCCCAAATCATCTGAACTTCCAGGCAAAGGAGGTAGACTTCTTGTCTATGCCAGTTGTTTTTTTTCTCTCCACAAATTGCTCAGCACACTCAGCTGGGAGTTTAAGACAACACACAGCGCCTGCGCTGCACTAAGGGGGATGGTATCCCCATTCCTACAGTTTGCTAAATCAAAGCTGGTCACATGTAGAGATTGTAGGAGAAGTTTTGAGATGCCAATACTCGCATGTGCTGCAAACTAGCGGTTGTGCGTGAGAAAAACAGAGTCCACAGATAGCGTCCCTTACTCACAGCTGATAATGGATAACAGTGCAGATGTTCCAATACTGGTACAGCGGAATGCAAGCCTCCCTACGCATTTTGGAAGCACTCGGCCACTTCATCAGGGGTGGCTTGCATCGAGACTGTCTGGCAATATTTATGGGATCCCTCTAATTTGAGATAAATTTTTTCCAATTGGCCCCAGACTGCAGTCAATAATATCAGCAGATGAAAATTGTTGGTATAATAGCAACAAGTAATTTAATATATTGTAACTGAGGTCAATGGATATACCAGATGTATCTAATTTATATTGCCAGTGTCAGTAAATATGACTTGTCATGAATGCATGTTGATCATAAAAATATATACAGGCATACCCCGCTTTAAGGACACTCACTTTAAGTACACTCGCGAGTAAGTACATATCGCCCAATAGTCAAACGGCAGCTCACTCATGCACCTGTCAGCACGTCCTGAACAGCAAAGTTGAACTCCCTACCTGCACCGAATGCTGTACACAAGCGGGAAGACTATAGAGCCTGTTACAAATGCATTATTTACATCACTTATGCACGTATATGACGATTGCAGTACAGTACATGCATTGATAAGTGGAAAAAAGGCAGTACTTCACTTTAAGTACATTTTCGCTTTACATACATTCTCCGGTCCCATTGCGTACGTTAATGCGGGGTATGTCTGTATGATACTAAAACATGTACATATATATATGCTTTTTTTTACCTTTATATATATATATATATATAAAGGTAAAAAAAGCAGCAAGCACTCCAATGCAGATATCCAGAAATGCCTGGTGCTAGTCCCATAAATAACGTAAAGAGTACGTTACCATCCAGCAGGGCAGCAGAACAGCAAAGAGAGACAGCACTCAGAGGTAAGTCAGCAAAATAATGTATTGAAACAGACACAAAAATCCGACGTTTCGATCCCCAGAGGGATCTTCTTCCTGGGGGTGTGTATATATATATATAATAATCAAAAAATAAATAGATGATACCGTTCTGTGGCTAACGAAATGCTTTTATTTGTGCGAGCTTTCGAGATACACTGATCTCTTTTTCCGGCGATGTTACAATGAATGAAGCAAGCAAAAGCTATACTATAAACAGTGTCTATTGGAATGTTATCTGTGCTGGTCCTTCCCCCGCTGTGGATGTGTTTTATGGCTGGAGGTGTCAAAAGGTTCCTGAAAGCAAGTGATGAAAGAGTGTGTGTGTGTATCAGTGTGAATAAAAATGAATGGAGAGCCCACAGTATATACAGTGCTTTACAAAAGGTGTGTGTGGAGTGGGAGTGGATATAAATGGTGTGGGTGGGTGTGGAAATGTGAGAGTAAGTAGCACAACTAAAAGTGTGTGGATACTATGTGGTCCCTATTGGTGTATAGGGATGGAAATGTGAGAGTAAGTAGCACAACTAAAAGTGTGTGTGGATACTATGTGGTCCCTATTGGTGTATAGGGATGGAAAAACAAGGAGTGTAAGTATGTGTGAGAGACAGCTGTGTGTGCATACATATAGCACAGTATGTACAGACATGGCCTATAGCGCTCATGGGAAGAGAGTTCACTTGTGTCAGTAATGACTCATAAAATTTCGATCTCTATTTAGGCCACTGCTAAGTGTCCCGAACAGTTGCATAAATTTGTATTCATGCAACCGTCTCTCTTTCAGGGTTTTAAGATTACCTTTGAGTATGGCAACCCTCAGATCGTTCATCTTATGGCCAGAGTCAGAGAAATGTTCGCCAACAGGACTGTCTCTTGTTCCGCGTGTGATGCTGTGGCGGTGCAGGTTCATTCTCTTGTTTAGCCCCTGCCCTGTCTCACCTATGTAGTAGCAGCCCCCTGGGCATTTCATGCACATGATGATGTACACGACATTGCTGGAGGAACAGGTGAAACTTCCACTGCAGCAAGGGATTCTGGGAAATGACATGCAAATGAGCACACAGTGCCACTTTTTGTTTCAAAAACCATTTTTAACATGCACCTTAACCCTGGCTGTGCTCAAAAGCTGTGACCATGTAGCAAGCTTAAGCCTATAGGGAACCATGTTAAAAATGGTTTTTGAAGCAAAAAGTGGCACTGTGTGCTCATTTGCATGTCATTTCCCAGAATCCCTTGTTGCAGTGGAAGTGCTGTGTGCTGGTGATAATGGTGAAAGGCGGGGTTGCAGACCTGCCTAAGATATGCAGATGAGCATACAGTTATATTTGCATATTTGCTTTGCTGTGGAGGGTTTTTGTCACTTTTTTTACTCACCATAACTTAACTCAGTATGGTAAACCCCATCCTTTAGCTTCTTTGCATAGCCAGTTAATCAACCCCACACTGATGAGACCCATCAAGGTCGAAACAGCTGTCTGTGGGTGCCTTGGCCCTTTGGCTTAGATCAAGGCGATATGAATGCTCCTCTCGGCCTTCACAGCTATGACCAAATGCAGTACCATCCTATCTGGGGCTTCAGTAGGAAAGGTCTGTGGCAAGCATTTGGCCCTCTAGCTCGTTGAGAGGTGGTGTCCAGGCCCCGGACCACAGAACCCCTGAGCCTTCGGGCTAAGGGGGGATGGCATTCGAACAACCAGCCCTTCAGGGCTGGGGTGCACCCGCACAACCCTCGAAAGAGGGGAGACAATGCGAACTCCCTTGTGGGCCTCGGGCCAGAGGGAGGAAGAGACGGATGTCCTGAATCCGAACGGAGGAAGGCATCAATGTCCCTGGAGACCTAGGCTTTCGGGCTGAAACCTTCAGGGAAACTGTGCACTGAGAGCGGGTTTGACTTCGGTTGGACAGTCCAAGGGCAAGCTCCCTATCCACTGAAGTGGACTGGGACCCGATGAGCGAGAGGGGCAACCCTCTCGGGAGGAAAAAAAAAAAGCTGTCTGTGGGTGGTTTTCTGGGTATGCACCTTAACCCTGGCTGTGCTCAAAGCTGTGACCATGCAGCAAGCTTAAGCCTATAGGGAACCATGTTAAAAATGGTTTTTGAGGCAAAAAGTGGCACTGTGTGCTCATTTGCATGTCATTTCCCAGAATCCCTTGCTGCAGTGGAAGTGCTGTATGCTGGGTGACAATGGTGAAAGGTGGGGTTGCAGACCTGCCTAAGACATGCAGATGAGCATACAGTTGTATTTGCATATTTGCTTTCCTGTGCAGGGTTTTTGTCACTTTTTTTACTCACCATAACTTAACTCAGTATAATGGTATAGCCTATCCCATAGCCTCTTTGCATACCCAGTTAATCAACCCCACACTGATGAGACCCATTAAGGTCGAAACAGCTGTCTGTGGGTGGTTTTCTGGGTATGCACCTTAACCCTGGCTGTGCTCAAAGCTGTGACCATGCAGCAAGCTTAAGCCTATAGGGAACCATGTTAAAAATGTTTTTGAAGCAAAAAGTGGCACTGTGTGCTCATTTGCATGTCATTTCCCAGAATCCCTTGCTGCAGTGGAAGTGCTGTGTGCTGGGTGATAATGGTGAAAGGCGGGGTTGCAGACCTGCCTAAGACATGCAGATGAGCATACTGTTGTATTTACATTTATATATATATATATATATATATATATATATATATATATATATATATATATAAATAAAATGTACGTCCTAATTAAATAATTAACATTACATTACATTTATTATATATTTTTTTTAAATTAAAAATGTATGTATATATCTAGATAGTGTAAACACATACATACAATTTTAAACAAATAAAATAAACTCTAAAAAAGTGTATACGAATATACAAATGATTGTGGAAATACTATTACCAATTTTTAGGAGGAATTGGAGGAAACTGTTCAAATCAATGTGGAAACATCTAGACCAGCAGGACAAATTGTGTCCAGTCTGAATATCAAGAAAGTTTCCTGCTTGCATAGGCTATTGAAACCGACCCCACCTAGGAGACCCAAGAAAATGGTTTCTAATCCCATGATTTTAAGAGCACGTGTGATATTGAGTATAGTGCATGCAGACCCTATGCATAGAATTCTTCTTTAGAATATTCCTCCAATGCTCAAGAAAACGAATTCTCAAAGTACATGTAGTGCGACCTACATAATTGAGACCACATTTGCAGGATAATACACTGGCGACACACTTTATTCGAGCTCGGCTAGTCCCACGAATTCGGGTATACCCGGGTGTATTGAGGTTTGTGACTGTTTTCTGCCCGAGAGCTTTGAGGTATTTTCCAGGCAGGGATTGAAGCATTTTATTCCCGCTGGCTGCAATACTGCACAGTATATATATATATACTGCATTACAATTCATGAATTTATGCCATCTGGTAGACACGCGAAGCATTGCAGCCTATTAAATCCTAATCATTATCATTTAACAGATCAGCCGCCCGTCAGCCAGGCATGAACCCAGGCTGGGAAGGCAAACGCAACGGGGCTTGTCAGAGGTGAGTAGCGGCGCATTCCAGGTATCTGCCAGGTACATACTGGGTATTTGCTCGAATAAAGTGTGTCGGTGCAGTACATACACAACACAGGAGGTGTTACAATTTATAAATTCTTTGACTGGATAATCTTGCCCATTGTGTGGGGAAAATATTGCATCCATGTTTTAAATGTTTACATTTGATGCCAGAAGCTCCTCCACATCTATAGTTTCTTGAGGGTTTAACAGGTACACAGGTAGCCGGTCCCGTAAAACCTTCTTCAATTTGACTGTGCTATGATAGTCTTACTGTAAGTTTAGGACCAACGGGGTTAGTTATTTCTGTGACCAGAATGGTATTGGCAAATAATCTTATATGATGTAATTGGTGATGTGGTTGTTACTTACAGTTTATACTGTTGGCTGGGAGGCATGATGGCAGCTCTGGGCTTAAAATTGTTATCTCTTGATTGGGAGGTGAGAGATAGTGTTAGAATAAATGGTCTTTGGGGCCTATTCAATTAGCTTTGATGTTTTCACTGCAACATCGAACGTGTTCGCATGTTCCTACTCAACAGTTTGATTTTGTGAAAACTGTATTCAGTAAGATATATCGCTTGGTAAATACCGGTTTATACAAAAATGGGATGGAATTTGCTTTTCAAGTGATATGCCTGTGCAATTTTGCTCCAGCCTGGAAGAGCTATGCAGAGACAAATTGCATATCCCTGCACAGCTCTTACAGGTGTCATGGATTGGACTTCGGCTGAAGTGGATCCCAGTGGCAGGAACAGCAGGGAGCGAAGTAGGGGTCACAAGCAGAGATCAGAGGCAGGCGACAGGTAGCGAAGTCAGGAAACAAGCAGGGGTCCGAGGCAGGCGGCAGGTAGCAAAGTCAGGAAACAAGCAGGGGTCCGAGGCAGGCGGCAGGTAGCGAAGTCAGGTAACAAGCAGAGGTCGGCAACGTGGAAACTGGAACAGGATGATAGCAATAGCTAACACAGCAGTAAACACAGGAACCTTGCTGGAGCTAAGGAACCAGTATAAACAGGCAAGGAGGAACAGGAAAGTGAGGTTTATATAGGCAGGCTGAGAGGTGGAGCACAGGTGCAGAGGTGTCAGGTATCAGGTTCTGGAATGTTCCTTAGTTTAGCAGCAGCAATCCCGGTGGACAAGTTTAGGTACTGCAGGCTAGAACAAGACATTGAGAGTGGCAGCAGTCCCGGTGGCCAAGCATGGGTACAGCAGGCTAGAGAATATGACAACAGGCAATCACACGGTTTTTATTTACATTGTATTAACATAGTATTGAACCAGGGGGTCTCCGGAGCATAACCGCATTCGTTTCAGGTCCAGGGAATGCTTGCTTCCAGAGGTACAGGCCTCTCCATATTGGGTGCAGGAATCTATGGCAAGTATAAATGTTCTGACTCACGTGGGCCGGGAATTAAACTTAATGGTATGGCAACTATGGCTTCCAAGGGGTTCATTTATGTATTTTTATTGGGAAGGAAAATGCCTGGTGTATTTTGCAATGCAATATATAACTGGCATCTTCCTTAGGATATGGCTAACATGAGCCAACGTTACAGCCAGTTAGCGCAGGGTTAGTCCTTATCCTGACATTAACTGGCTAATGCTGCGTTAGCCAGATAACCCATATTAGCAATATACAAATGAGCCGCCTAACAGATGTCAATTTTGCATAAAATTACCTTTGAGGATATCCGTTAAATCCAGGGAAATTAACAAACGTTACTTATTTAGGAACCGTCACGTGAGTAGCCCAGATTTAATCAAACTTGAGTATCTCCTCCCGAGAGTTGTTAAAAATGAAACCTTTTCAGGTTGGGCTAAAGTTGTGTGGAGTACCTCAAGGTTCGGTACTAAATCCACTGCTTTTTAACTTGTTTATTAATTACGGGTCATCCCTTAAGGTTGGAGGAAAGGACTTTTCTCCAGCAACAAAAAGGAAAGGGTTCTTTACAGTAAGGGCTGTTAAAATGTGGAATTCATTGCCCATGGAGACTGTGATAGCAGAAAATACATAATCAGCAAAAAAAGGTTGGTCAGCTATTTAGAAGGGAAAGGTATACGGGAATATACCAAATACCAAATCTGATTGCCATTATTGGAGTCAGGAAGAAATTAATGTTTTCCCCTTATGAGACATTATTGGATGGTGTTTCACTGGGTTTTTTGTTTGCGGTCCCATGGATTAAAATACTGTTAATACAAATATAGTATCTGCCATCTAAATTTAGCATAAGAAACTATGGATTATTGGTCCATATTAGAACTTATTATGTTTCAGTTGAGATGCGTGGAATAAGAAATGCAGATTTGTTTTTGATCTTTCGATATTTCATTTGTCCATTACAGCCGAAATTTTGCAAATAAAGTTGTCCAAAACATATGCTTGGTACATAGAATACAGTTGGAATAAATCAAACGGTTATGTGAAAGATGAAAAATGTCAGCTGTTGGAAGCTAGATGTAAAACATTGCAGTCTTCAGCAGCTACAGTAATAAACAGCTTGCTTCATTAACATATGCATGAAGTTCACTGGTGCCCGAGGACAGACCATGTGAATGTGTGCTGCCTGTGACGAACAAACATCCTAGTATGAATGCTGCAGCAGCTCATTTAAAAGAAAATGGAGAAAGGTAATATTTACTGTGCTCATATCATTAATTTCAATTTGTATGTACCCATTCCAATATCAATCTCGTTTGCTTCAATTTAAGGAGACACACATTTGTCAGCCTCTGCTGTATGACACACCTGACAAGTTTACACCTGTGAATGATAATGTCAATGTAATGGAACCATCCACAGAAAATATGTTTCACCCCTGGGAGATAATGAGCTTGGCACAGTAAAGAATGAGAAGATGCATGTGTGCCTGCCTGTAACTATCCCCTTACTGTAGGTATAAAATAAACTAAAGTAAGTTGAAAGAAACCAATATTAATAGCAAAGAGTTTTGGAAAGTTGCCAATACCCAGGATCCTTTGTGATTTATCTCTGTCGTATATTATAACCTTCATGTAATTGTAATAGATTCAAATACTTTTACCTATCAGATTTCCTACTCCTTGTTAAACCATCACTGGTGGCGGGATATATAGTGTAGCAAATGTGCATCTCAGATTTCAACACCGTAAGAGTCCTATTTATCTACAAAAGTGACGCAGAAAACCAGCGTAAAATAATTATACTAGATGTATCAAAGTCAAAACTCTCCCTTCTTTAAAACAATGTAATTTTCCTAAATTAATCTGGTTCTGTGATTTGCACCAGTGGTGCAGCTGGGAGAGCTAGATACAACTTACTTACTTTATATTGAGCATTAAATAGAAATAGCTGTGTTAGTCCAGTGCGATAGTGCGGAGTAAATTAGTACTTCAGTATTAGATGATACCGCTTATCCTCTGATCCTAACAAGATCTTCTTCTCTCCAGGTAATATCCATCTTTGAATCCTGCTTCATTCAACATTTGCTGTGTGTAATAGTATATCTTAGGTAAAATCCATCTTTGAATCCCTAATTGAATTAAGCTTTGACACCTAGGCAGGGAACACTCATCTAGGTAGAAAAACCATCTGTTTGAATGTGCCTTAGATGTGCTAATTATGCTGACAGAACCTAACTGTCAGGTGACTTGCTAGGCCCATATAACGCCAGATAGAACAGCTTTATGCTGCCTGCAGCCCATCTCCAAGTAGCCCATTGTAAGTAGCTGAAGTTTAAAAGGAAGTGAGGAAGTGGACAACCCCTAATGGCCCATTCATGCATTTGAACTACGCTGGAAAGGAGGATATCATCTATACCAGACTGCACATCTCAGCACTTTACTACGGCTGTGATGCTGCCTTTACCATTTATATTTGCTGTCTTCTCACTTCTTCTCAAATGATGCACTTCTTTCTACCAACCTCATTATGTCTCTAACTTTATTCATATATCTCCATCACTCCTTCCTTCGCCACTTCTCAGTTCACATGAACTCCTTTCTTACCTGCGCCCTCTGAAACTACAGAGCTATACTCCCTGCACTAAATCATACCCCTACAAATCCTCCTCACACATTCTCTTTCTATCCATGCTTCTCCTCCTTGCTTCTGGGGATATCTCTCCCAATCCTGGTCCCTGCCTTATTTCTGTATGCTCTCGTCCTCGCCTGCCAAATGCAACCTCTACTCCTTCTGGTGTTAACCCCTCTAACCTCATACCCATCGCCTGTCACCCTCCCTCCTCTCTCCCTTTCTCCTGTGCCCTTTGGAATGCTCGCTCCCTTTCTAACAAGTTCCTCTCCGTGCATGACTTCTTTCTCTCTCACTCTCTGCTGCTATTTGCTATAACTGAGACCTGGCTCACTCAGTCTGACTCTGCTCTGGAAGCTGCCCTCTCTTATGGTGGCCTTTCCTTCTCCCACACTCCGCGCACTGATGGCAGGGGTGGAGGTGTGGGGCTCCTGCTCTCCTCTCTCTGCCGTTACCGAACCATTCCTATTTCTCCCTCTCTTGTTTTTCCCTCCTTTGAGGCTCACACTGTCCAGATCTTCTCTCCTCTCCCTGTCCACGTGTCAGTCATCTATCGCCCACCTACCTCTACTCACCCCCCTTCTGCCTTTCTCTCTCACTTTGAATCCTGGCTCTCTTTCTTTCTCTCCTCAGACTCCCCTGTTCTTCTCCTTGGGGACTTCAATTGCCACATCTAACTGAACAGCCTGGAAGTTTTGAGGCTGAAATAGACCTTTTCTCAGAGGTACTTAAAAGCTGGGTCACTACAGACGACTCCTTACAAGAACTCATTGAACTTAGGCTTCCCGCTTTCTCTCTCTCTAACCTCTTCTTTTGGCCTTCAACAGTGGACTGCCACCAGCACCCACAAGGATGGCCACAACCTAGACCTGTTTTTCACTAAAAACTTCTCTCTCTCTGATTTCTCCATTTCCCCTTTTCCTCTCTTTGACCATCACCACCACCTCATTCTCTCTATCTCACTTCTCCCCTTCTCCACCTCCATCTACCCCCCGGTTCTGCAGAAACCTGCGCTCTATTCACCTACCAGACTTTGATTCTATTTTACGCTCCTCCCTCTCCTCTCTCAGCTCTGCTACAGACCCTGACAACCTGGTCAGGAACTACAACTCTGCCTTATCCTCCTCTCTTGATCAACATGCCCCGCTTTCTCTCTGCCATCCTCGCCCTTCTAACCCCAGATCCTGGCTAAATACCCACATGCGCATGCTGTGTTCCTCCATTGGTTCCTCTGAATGCCTCTGGAGGAAATCTCATACTCTTGCCGACTTTCTTCACTACACATTTATGCTATCCTGTTTCAACTCTGCCTTCTCGCAAGCTAAACAAGCCTACTTTTCTTCTCTAATCAACAAGCACAAGTGTAACCCACGCCGACTCTTCTCTGTCTTTGACGCTCTACTCAAACCACCCTCAGCTGCCTCTTCTTCCTCCATCTCTGCCCAGGACTTTGCTGACTATTTTAAAGAAAAGGTACAATCCATACGTCTGAACATTCCCTCTGTTTCTTCTTCCCACCCTACACCTCTTCCTAACTCTCCACCTGCCTTCCTTTACTCTTTTTCCACTGTCTCAGAGGAGCATGTGTCACTGTTGATCTCCTCTTCCCCCTCTACCACTTGCTCTCTTGACAACATTCCATCCCATCTCCTAAAACCTCTTGGTCCTACTATAATCCCTACGCTCACACACATTTTTAACTCCTCCCTCTACTCTGGTACCTTCCCATCCTCCTTCAAACATGCAACAGTTATACCATTACTAAAAACCAGCAAGCTTGACCCTACCTGTCTTTCTAACTATCTCCCTCCTGCCTTTTGCCTCCAAACTCCTTGAACGTCTTGTATTCTCTCGCTTGCTCCATTTTCTCAACACCTATTCTCTCCTAGACCCTCTACTATCTGGCTTCCGCACTGCTCACTCCACAGAAACAGCCCTCACTAAAATAACGGATGACCTCCATGCTGCCAAAGACAGAGGTCATTACACTCTGCTCATATTACTCGACCTCGCTGCCGCATTTGACACCGTGGACCACCCTCTTCTCCTTCACATTCTTGGTACTCATAACTCTTGGTATTCATAACAAAGTTCTATCCTGGATCTCCTCTTACCTCTCCCATCGTACTTTCAGTCTCTTTTCTGCTAACACTTCCTCCTCGTCTATTGATCTCTCTGTGGGGGTACCCCAGGGCTCTGTCCTGGGACCTCTTCTCTTTTCTCTGTACACACTCTTTCTAGGGGACCCAATAACATCTCTTGGGTTTAAATATCACCTCTATGCTGACGACACACAAATTTACTTTTCAACACCCGACCTTACACCTGCTGTACAAACCAAAGTTTCTGAATGTCTCTCTGCTATATCATCCTGGATGGCCCTCTGCCGCCTTAAACTCAACATGGCAAAAACAGAGCTCCTCATACTTGCTCCCAAACCTGGCCCTATCCCCTCCTTCCACATTACTGTTGGAAGTACGATCATTCACCCAGTAGCCCAAGCACACTGCTTAGGGGTCACACTCGACGCATCTCTCACATTCTCCTCTCACATTCAGAACGTTTCTAAAACCTGTCGCTTTTTTCTCCGCAATATCACTAAGATACGCCCGTTTCTCTGTTGCTCAACTGCTAAAACTCTGACTCAGGCCCTCATTCTCTCCCGTCTTGATTACTGTAACCTCCTGCTGTCCGGCCTTCCTGCCTCTCACCTGTCTCCCCTACAATCTATCCTAAACGCTGCTGCCAGAATCACTCTACTCTTTCCTAAATCTTTCTCTGCGTCTACCGTCCTGAAATTCCTCTCCTGGCTTCCGATCAAATCCTGTATCACATACTCAATTCTCCTCCTCACTTTTAAAGCTTTACACTCTTCTGCTCCTTCTTACATATCAGCCCTAATTTCTCGTTATGCACCATCCCAACTCTCGCGTTCCACTCAAGGATGTCTTCTTTCTACCCCCTTTGTATCTAAAGCCCTCTCCCGCCTTAAACATTTCTCACTTACTGCCCCGCACCTCTGGAATGCCCTTCCCCTCAATACCCGACTAGCACCCTGTCTATCCACCTTTAAGACCCACCTTAAGACACCTTTGCTTAAAGAAGCATATGAATAGCACTGTGGATTATACTGGACACATGATACATATAGCATGGCCCCCTGAAGACGCACTTAGCAAAATTCCCTCCTACTGTCTCCGTACGTTCTCCCTACCTACCAATTAGACTGTAAGCTCCTCGGAGCAAGGACTCGTTTTCCTTAATGTTACTTTTATGTCTGACACACTTATTCCCATGATCTGTTTATATTATCTGTTATTTATTTGATTACCACGTGTATTACTACTGTGAAGCGCTATGTACATTAATGGCGCTATATAAATAAAGACATACAATACATACAATACAATACCTTTTTTTATTTGGACTAACAATTGATATTATAAGAAAAGCTCTTGTTCAGGTCAAGCAATATGGATTTACAAAGATTACAGAATCACTTATACGTGTTACCTGCTTTTAAACGTGCAAGTCTAATTGATAAACTGCTCTTGTACTTTTCAAACATAAGTCAAATAGTATTACACTGTACGTCAAACAGAGGACCAGATTCTTCTCTGTTTGTCTTCTTTTCATAAGTATGAGGACCTTGTGGCGGCAAGAGGCCCAGGGACCTTTAAAATAAAGGTTAAGGCCAGTCTCTGGCCCCTGCCATCTTTCCCTGGGGCTCATCTGGTCACCAGACCCCTGGGCTACCCTTTTCTTAGATGCTCGGGGGTTTTTATATGTATTTGGGGGAGTGTTTTTTTATATGTATTTGGGGGTGGAGGGGGGGGGGGTCATATGTATTTGGGTGGAGTTTTTTTATATGTATTTGGGAATGGTTTTGTTTTATATATATATATTGGGGGGATGAGTTTTTTTTGTATTGGGGTGGGGTTTTTGGTGTGAATTTTATGGGGGGCATTGTGTGAGGGGGGAAAGGGAATGATTGTGATGGGGGATTGAGTGAGAGTGGAGTAATTCCTGGGGGGAGGGGGGTAAGAGGAGGGAGTTAGGAAAAGAGGGAGTAAGAGTGAGACACGGGAGAGAAATACATGCAAGGCGGGGGGGGGGTTGCGTGAGAGTGGGGTAATTGATGAAGGAGGGAGTAAGGAAAAAAGAGAGTGAGATGGAGGGGAGAGAAATATATGGGAAGAGGGGGGATATATTGGGGGATAGATGGCGCTGCGAGGTGTGAAATGGGGTGGGCGCTCCTAACACCGCTGATCTTTTGTCCCGGTCGTAACTCTGATCCTGGGCCCAGGAAAATCTGTCTGTGGCCCTGAGAGTGACATGACGAATATTCATATGCCCCAGGAATTAACTGTAAATCAATTCCCATGTTAATGGAGAACAAACCAATCTGTGACGATTCCCTATTTTAACAACCTTATACTCTTCTGACTCAGAGAACAATGACACTGAGTTTTAAGCAGTGGAACCAGGTTCAATTCAGCTCTTTGTGACCGAGGGCAAGTCACTTTATCTGCTCAGGCACCAAAAACATAGATTGTAAGCTCATCTGGGCAGGTTCCGAGTCTGTAAAAATCCTGTGTGCAGCCTACCGCGCACTTTACTGTAATTGTGAAGTGCTTTGCGTCACATTGACTACATGAAATAAAGTTATAATTAAAAATGGTGAGAGGTTATAGCAGTTTATTCTCAACCTGCAGGGAACTACTACCAGACTAGACTTTATGAATAACCAGTCAATTATCTAACAGACATCTATACACGCATCCCCAAAATTGTTCTGGGTGGAGTAACCTGAGAACAATGGTGAGACGAACTGAGTTAGGGGATGGGTCAAAATACAGTTGAGAGGTTTTTTTTTC
Organism: Ascaphus truei; assembly: GCF_040206685.1. Classification (NCBI taxonomy): domain Eukaryota; kingdom Metazoa; phylum Chordata; class Amphibia; order Anura; family Ascaphidae; genus Ascaphus; species Ascaphus truei. Next base: position 246,480,934 of record NC_134486.1, read on the forward strand.
ATCAAGTCAGTTCTGTTTATTTTGATGTGCTCACATACACACTACTGTACCTTACCAAAAACAGAACTAAATTACAAAACTGAAATACAGCAGCAGTTTCCTTTCTGTGAACACAATTTGTAAACATGCTTCCAGTTCAGATACCAGTTTTAATCTCATGGCAAAAAGCATTAAAACAGCAAAATAACACATCATCAATAAATATAAGGCAAAGAGAAACATAGTTAGCACCAGTGATTTCAGTCACTAGTACTTTATTTCATATAATTATATCAATCTCTTTGGGAAGTGAGATATTAAAATATCAGTCTTGTGTTTGAGATATTTATTAGGGAAAGCAACAGAAAAACTACCGTGAATTATGATTCCAGAATCCATCTCATGAAGTAAGAAAAATGTAATGTTGGCAATCAATTGCAGGCTTTTTCCCGCGTGTATTGATTAATTAGAAATAAAAGAGGGTTACTGACAATGAAGGATTTTACGAAGCATTAAATGCAAAATAGAGATGAGTGAAAAAAAGGACGAACTGCCATTATATTTGCTGTTACATATACTGTATATATATATATTTTTTTTATATATATATATATTTACAGTAAGGTCACTGTACATATACTGTGGACAGCACTTCCACAGAAAGTATGAGTTTACTGATTGCTAATTATTGTGGCTAGGTTTACTTAACTGTTCTATATTTTCAGACTATTTATTTATGGGCACTGTATATTCAAATTCATGCCAATTTATTTAGCAATGTTTCATTTGACTTTAAATAATTATCAATTACATTTTTTCATTAATGCAGCTGTGCCATCTTCTTGTCACTGTCTCAGTTTCTGACATATACAGTACATTCATGAAACACCAAAATGGCACCAACTGCTTTGGGCCCCTTTGTGAACTAGTGAGGGCAGACTTTATTGTGTCAAAAAAGACAAAGCTCTGCAGGTCTGTAGTTTCCATCAAATAAGGATTTGATGATGGTCAGGAATGCTGTGTGTTCATTAAGCACCATTCAGAACTTAAAAAGGGCAGCGGTGTGAAACAAGAAGACATCAATAGATCACATTTATGATAGATTATTGTAGTGTAGGCCTATTACTGGAGGGGTTACTGAACACCTTTAGTATTTCCAACCTGACTCCATGTCATAGGACCACTACTTTCTAGTGCATTCTGGTTCTTCTTGACATATAAACCTATGTTTACCCAAATTGCAATATCACTAAGATACGCCCGTTTCTCTGTTGCTCAACTGCTAAAACTCTGACTCAGGCCCTCATTCTCTCCCGTCTTGATTACTGTAACCTCCTGCTGTCCGGCCTTCCTGCCTCTCACCTGTCTCCCCTACAATCTATCCTAAACGCTGCTGCCAGAATCACTCTACTCTTTCCTAAATCTTTCTCTGCGTCTACCGTCCTGAAATTCCTCTCCTGGCTTCCGATCAAATCCTGTATCACATACTCAATTCTCCTCCTCACTTTTAAAGCTTTACACTCTTCTGCTCCTTCTTACATATCAGCCCTAATTTCTCGTTATGCACCATCCCAACTCTCGCGTTCCACTCAAGGATGTCTTCTTTCTACCCCCTTTGTATCTAAAGCCCTCTCCCGCCTTAAACATTTCTCACTTACTGCCCCGCACCTCTGGAATGCCCTTCCCCTCAATACCCGACTAGCACCCTGTCTATCCACCTTTAAGACCCACCTTAAGACACCTTTGCTTAAAGAAGCATATGAATAGCACTGTGGATTATACTGGACACATGATACATATAGCATGGCCCCCTGAAGACGCACTTAGCAAAATTCCCTCCTACTGTCTCCGTACGTTCTCCCTACCTACCAATTAGACTGTAAGCTCCTCGGAGCAAGGACTCGTTTTCCTTAATGTTACTTTTATGTCTGACACACTTATTCCCATGATCTGTTTATATTATCTGTTATTTATTTGATTACCACGTGTATTACTACTGTGAAGCGCTATGTACATTAATGGCGCTATATAAATAAAGACATACAATACATACAATACAATACCTTTTTTTATTTGGACTAACAATTGATATTATAAGAAAAGCTCTTGTTCAGGTCAAGCAATATGGATTTACAAAGATTACAGAATCACTTATACGTGTTACCTGCTTTTAAACGTGCAAGTCTAATTGATAAACTGCTCTTGTACTTTTCAAACATAAGTCAAATAGTATTACACTGTACGTCAAACAGAGGACCAGATTCTTCTCTGTTTGTCTTCTTTTCATAAGTATGAGGACCTTGTGGCGGCAAGAGGCCCAGGGACCTTTAAAATAAAGGTTAAGGCCAGTCTCTGGCCCCTGCCATCTTTCCCTGGGGCTCATCTGGTCACCAGACCCCTGGGCTACCCTTTTCTTAGATGCTCGGGGTTTTTTATATGTATTTGGGGGAGTGTTTTTTTATATGTATTTGGGGGTGGAGGGGGGGGGGTCATATGTATTTGGGTGGAGTTTTTTTATATGTATTTGGGAATGGTTTTGTTTTATATATATATATTGGGGGGATGAGTTTTTTTTGTATTGGGGTGGGGTTTTTGGTGTGAATTTTATGGGGGGCATTGTGTGAGGGGGGAAAGGGAATGATTGTGATGGGGGATTGAGTGAGAGTGGAGTAATTCCTGGGGGGGAGGGGGGTAAGAGGAGGGAGTTAGGAAAAGAGGGAGTAAGAGTGAGACACGGGAGAGAAATACATGCAAGGCGGGGGGGGGGTTGCGTGAGAGTGGGGTAATTGATGAAGGAGGGAGTAAGGAAAAAAGAGAGTGAGATGGAGGGGAGAGAAATATATGGGAAGAGGGGGGATATATTGGGGGGATAGATGGCGCTGCGAGGTGTGAAATGGGGTGGGCGCTCCTAACACCGCTGATCTTTTGTCCCGGTCGTAACTCTGATCCTGGGCCCAGGAAAATCTGTCTGTGGCCCTGAGAGTGACATGACGAATATTCATATGCCCCAGGAATTAACTGTAAATCAATTCCCATGTTAATGGAGAACAAACCAATCTGTGACGATTCCCTATTTTAACAACCTTATACTCTTCTGACTCAGAGAACAATGACACTGAGTTTTAAGCAGTGGAACCAGGTTCAATTCAGCTCTTTGTGACCGAGGGCAAGTCACTTTATCTGCTCAGGCACCAAAAACATAGATTGTAAGCTCATCTGGGCAGGTTCCGAGTCTGTAAAAATCCTGTGTGCAGCCTACCGCGCACTTTACTGTAATTGTGAAGTGCTTTGCGTCACATTGACTACATGAAATAAAGTTATAATTAAAAATGGTGAGAGGTTATAGCAGTTTATTCTCAACCTGCAGGGAACTACTACCAGACTAGACTTTATGAATAACCAGTCAATTATCTAACAGACATCTATACACGCATCCCCAAAATTGTTCTGGGTGGAGTAACCTGAGAACAATGGTGAGACGAACTGAGTTAGGGGATGGGTCAAAATACAGTTGAGAGGTTTTTTTTTCATCAAGTCAGTTCTGTTTATTTTGATGTGCTCACATACACACTACTGTACCTTACCAAAAACAGAACTAAATTACAAAACTGAAATACAGCAGCAGTTTCCTTTCTGTGAACACAATTTGTAAACATGCTTCCAGTTCAGATACCAGTTTTAATCTCATGGCAAAAAGCATTAAAACAGCAAAATAACACATCATCAATAAATATAAGGCAAAGAGAAACATAGTTAGCACCAGTGATTTCAGTCACTAGTACTTTATTTCATATAATTATATCAATCTCTTTGGGAAGTGAGATATTAAAATATCAGTCTTGTGTTTGAGATATTTATTAGGGAAAGCAACAGAAAAACTACCGTGAATTATGATTCCAGAATCCATCTCATGAAGTAAGAAAAATGTAATGTTGGCAATCAATTGCAGGCTTTTTCCCGCGTGTATTGATTAATTAGAAATAAAAGAGGGTTACTGACAATGAAGGATTTTACGAAGCATTAAATGCAAAATAGAGATGAGTGAAAAAAAGGACGAACTGCCATTATATTTGCTGTTACATATACTGTATATATATATTTTTTTTTTATATATATATATTTACAGTAAGGTCACTGTACATATACTGTGGACAGCACTTCCACAGAAAGTATGAGTTTACTGATTGCTAAGTATTGTGGCTAGGTTTACTTAACTGTTCTATATTTTCAGACTATTTATTTATGGGCACTGTATATTCAAATTCATGCCAATTTATTTAGCAATGTTTCATTTGACTTTAAATAATTATCAATTACATTTTTTCATTAATGCAGCTGTGCCATCTTCTTGTCACTGTCTCAGTTTCTGACATATACATTCATGAAACACCAAAATGGCACCAACTGCTTTGGGCCCCTTTGTGAACTAGTGAGGGCAGACTTTATTGTGTCAAAAAAGACAAAGCTCTGCAGGTCTGTAGTTTCCATCAAATAAGGATTTGATGATGGTCAGGAATGCTGTGTGTTCATTAAGCACCATTCAGAACTTAAAAAGGGCAGCGGTGTGAAACAAGAAGACATCAATAGATCACATTTATGATAGATTATTGTAGTGTAGGCCTATTACTGGAGGGGTTACTGAACACCTTTAGTATTTCCAACCTGACTCCATGTCATAGGACCACTACTTTCTAGTGCATTCTGGTTCTTCTTGACATATAAACCTATGTTTACCCAAATTGTACTCCCGTACAATTAAGACATGGAGCCAGGTACGCAATACTGCTTGCCTATTTTTTTATTTACAATCCAACACACCCACTTAATTTTGTAAGTGGCAAAACTACTTATTCTACAAATAATTATATATATATATATATATATATATATATATATATATATATATATATATATAAATATATAATACTGAGTTAAGTTATGGTGAGTAAAAAAAGTGACAAAAACCCTCCACAGGAAAGCAAATATGCAAATATAGCTGTATGCTATGTATAAAAAAAATATATATATATATATATATATATATATATATATATATATATATATATATAACATCTTACTATTGCAATTGTCTTCCTTAAACAAAAGATATATATTAAAGAGAAAATTGTGGGGCTCAAATTTGAAAGGGTAGCACAAGTTTTGTTTTTAATGTTGGGATATCATACAAAAGATAGGTGTTAAATTCCTCACTAAAGCTGGGATTGATTCAAGCCCCAATGCTGTTTATCGCAACCCGATCCAGCGGTAACTGCTATTCAAGTCAGTAGCAGTTACCACCTGATCAGGATGTGATTAGAGATGTGCAAAACCAACTTTTTTTTAATCCAAATTCGATTCCTGACTAAACATTTCACATAACTTTGAGTCAAAAGCTAAAAACTTTGCATTAATCAGACATTTCACCCACCAGGTTGCAGTTTCGCCAAGAAACTGTAGCGCTGTCAGAGTAATTTTACAAGTAGTGAGTCAATGTGTATTGCTCTTCATTTAGCATGGGGGTGTAGCAGAAGTGGAAGTCGGAGGATGAGGATTCTGGTATTGAAGTATCCATTGACTTATAAAACTTCCTAAACGTTTGTCTAAACAACACATGGAGAGATACCTGTAACCACACCTCAGATACACTGGCGACACACTTTATTCGAGCTCGGCTAGTCCCACGAATTCGGGTATACCCGGGTGTATTGAGGTTTGTGACTGTTTTCTGCCCGAGTGCATTGAGGTATTTTCCAGGCAGGGATTGAAGCATTTTATTCCTGCTGGCTGCAATACTGCACAGTATATATATATATACTGCATTACAATTCATGAATTTATGCCATCTGGTAGACACGCGAAGCATTGCAGCCTATTAAATCCTAATCATTATCATTTAACAGATCAGCCGCCCATCAGCCAGGCATGAACCCAGGCTGGGAAAGCAAACGCAACGGGGCTTGTCAGAGGTGAGGAGCGGCGCATTCCAGGTATCTGCCAGGTACATACTGGGTATTTGCTCGAATAAAGTGTGTCGGTGCAGTACCTTGAAAATAAGCAAATTGAAATCCTTCAAACATATTTTGCATATTCAAACTAGGCAATTTCAGGTCTCTTCACAGGTATCTCTCCACTTGTTGTAGAGACAAGTGTTTTGGAAGTTCTGAAGTCAATGGTACAGTACTCTACTAAAATATTAAAATTCTCCTACTCGTACTCCCCTTCCCCACCCCTCTGGGCCTGGATAGGAGTTAGCATCATCAATTAATAATGCACATTGACTTCATGCTTGTCGAATTGCTTGCGTACTCTGACCAAGCTACAACTTTTTTTGGGGGGGGGAATAAAAAAAGACACATTTCGCATGATTCACAACATCATGCAAAAGGTTTACAGATCTCTAGGTGCGCTTGCTTGATGATTCCAAGCCTACATTTTAGTTTGCTTTAACTTGTCTGATTCAAATGTAAAAAAAATCAATAAAAATCAACTACTGTGATCGGATACTTCACTGTCTTCACTTTGCTTTGATACTAGTGGTGGACGTTGTCCCTATATTGAATAAGGCATGTGTCTTTAAAACAAAAGTATTCCTCTTTCTGTGCTTATAGCATATACATACTGTACCATAAATCTTTAAAAAAAAATAGGGTTCACAAAGTTTAATCATTTTACTAGCATAAGTAGACTCTTGACTAAAGTCACATTATTCATATTCTTCAATTTGAGCAATGAATATATTTTCTGACCTCTAGAAGCACTGCATTTAATTAGAATCACATCAATCCTTTTTTTTCTAGTTAGGAAACCATCCTGCAGTACAGTACAGTCACTTTACACTGTCAGTCTAGCAGCCCTGTAACAGGAGTGCTGCTTCCGAAGAGTACTCCAAAATACTGCCCCAGTAACAATGTAGAGAACAATGCTGAAAGTTCATAGTTTCTGTATCTTGTACTGTCACAACACATACTTGCAGATCTAACATTACTAAGTACTAAAACATGTTAACATAACTTTCACTAGCACCTTTCACTAGCACTGCCCTTGATACAAAAGTCTTGTTTAGCCCACAGAAAACACTTTATAAACTTACCAATGTAATTGGCTTCCTTAAACAAACTCAATCATCCTTAAAGCACAGATTAAACTTTTGTTTCTTTGAAAATATTCTGAGATTTATGTATGAAAAAAAGAATGCAAGTCTACTTTATTGCTTCCAAGTAGCTATATTCTAATTTTAGAACACCAATGACATAAAAATGTAAAGTTTTTTAAAAGTATAAAGTATTCTTTTAGGGATGTCAACATTTTCAATCATGCAAAATCTAGCCAAGCACATGTCTAAGAACCTTCAACTAAAATCCATCCTTTTCTTCTGATCTGTTCCCTTGCTAATCTTCCCATTTGTGGTGCTTCCAACTATATTGGATTCATCAATCCATCATCCTGAACCGTTGAACTAATCTGATAATAAGAGTGTAGCCTCTATAAGTCCATACAATCAGACCAGGAAGCCTCAAACACAGAGATGGGGGGAAAACTTAAAGAAATAAATTGGCAGACTATGCCATGGTCATAGCAATCACTTAGTTTGTGTATGCCCTACAGACATCTCTGGAATTTCCCATTATTTCACTTAGCTCAGCCATCAATTAACCAAATCAATGAACAACCTTCTGAATCACTAGGAAACTACATCCCTAAAAGAAAACAGAATACATTTATGAAAAAAAAAACATGTGATATCTAAAGAGGGAGTACTAAAATTGAACTGTTCTCCTCAGTAAATGCTAGCAGTGAAAATTGTGTTCTGTGGAGCATAAACATGGTATTAATGTGTTTATACAGAAGAGCTATAGTCAGTCTTTTAGAATATTTGTATGCATGCTATTTTCTACAATGCTAGATACTGTATATTCATGCTTTATGTTCGTCTACTTCATGTGTGTAACATGGTTTCTATCTTCTGGCCTATCTCTCCTCCCTGTCATGTTTCTCCTAGCAGTCTAGGCTACGACAGGTTAATCTATGGGCTTTTTGAGCCCTCCTTGTGCCCCTCTTTGAATGACAAGAGTGCGGTGGTGACTCATGGCCCGTGTAAGCTTATCATGGATTAGTATAGACCATGAGCCCGCCGCTTCTGTTTCTTTCTAGGAGGGAGTGGCAAATTTAGTCAGCCCTGCTCTGGAAGAGTAAGAGAGAGCAGTAGAGCTGTAAGTCTCTCCCATAGCGGGATGTGTGTGCTCACCCCCAGCCTTTGGACTGGGGGAACATCTGATTCAACCCACAGATGCCCTGTAAGATCAGGGGCAATCACCATCCAGGGGCCTGGGACCCCTGAGACTCTGCAATGCTGTGAGGAAGAACTGCAGTAAATGCCAGTGTGCAATAGTGGGTGCTGACCACTATGGCTGGAGGCGCTAATCACCAAGAGAAAGAACTACAAAGAAAGAACCTAAGCCTGTCCTGATCTCCATTCCACCGCAGATCCAACTCAGCTCTCCTGATCCTAACAGGTATCGGCACCACACACGCATAGCAGAAGCTGTGTATCTCCCACTGGGGGGATGGGGGTGTCAGGGGGTGGGGAAACAGTACTACAATTGGAGGCGCTGCTGAGAGCAGGGCAGGCTTTCAGGCATGCAGCAATACAGCAGTTTTAAAAAGGGACTTTAAAAACAGCAGCAACACAGCAGCGGATTCAGCAGAGACATTGGTGCAGAAAGGGACCAGGGCCACTGATGGGATGTTTCCAGGAACCCTTGGGCACCCATATTCTAGAAGATGGAAGACAGGGGCCAGGGGTAAGTGTCACTATGCACTGTGGGGAGCCCATGGGCACCTAGCCACAGACTGTGCGGGGAAGGGGGCAGTTCCCCCTGTGCAACGCTGGGGAGAGAGGAATCCCTGAACCCTTCCCTTTTCAACCATGTGGAGGCATACCCTGAAGGCAAGTTTCCAGGGAGCGTGATGACTCTTCACCGCATCTTAAAGAAAGAGCCAGGGGTAAACCTCACCATGCACTGTGGGGAGCCCTGGGTACCCTGCACATCGATTGTGCGGGTGGGGCATACCCCAAGGGCATGATATCGGGGAGCGTGAACCCATACCTGAAACAAGGCATACCTACGGTGCTAGTTGGGGTGTACCCTGATGGTATGATACAAGGGAGCATGCTCACCCTCTTCCTCTACACAATACGTGGAAAACCCTGGATACCATAAGTAAAGTTATGCTCTATGTTGGGGGCTCCCAGTAAGAAAATTATCCTGGGAGATTGAACCCCAATTGAAAATCTGCTGTAAGGGACAATCTGTTGCAATGTATGTGGGGATTGTGCACCTGGCAGACTCTGGACCTTTCAAGAGGGTCCCAAAGGAGAAAAATAAGGAACGGGCCCCTGATGGTATGACCGGGGACTCCTGTGTATCTTAAAGTGTCTGCTGGAGGAATTCTAAGATGGCTGCCACAGTGTGGTGGCCTGTTCTGTTTGTGCTACAAGCTGGCGCTCCCGCCAAGAAGCAGCAGACCGCATGGACTGCAAGTTATATTTTGCAAAAGTTTGCAAAATCAGTTGCATCCTCTCGGTGCCAAACGTTGGGTGCCACCTCTTCTACTAACTGGCTTATCCTGAGTCAAGTCCACCTCCGAACTCTACCCCTGCCTCTGATTCCACCCAGGGGAGGAGCTAACCATCCTTTCAGCCTGCTATGATGGTGCTGCCTCTGTTCTGGGAGGAGCCGGATGTAGGCTGCCCCATCTCAGTTCTGTTAGCTGATCCAGTGAGAACAGATACAGTGCTACACTATGGGGTCTACTATCTGAGGCCTGCCCATCCTGTGCCTACCAATGCTGTGTTCCAGCCAATCGATCGAGGCCTCCACATTAGACGGTGTGGCCCCTATGGTATATCCTAATGCAGCCCCAGCTACTCTGGGCTACCCGGAGCTCTACACTGCGGAGTATGTCATGGGCCCGTGTTCCCATTATCGCACCTGGATGCCCAGGTGGTCCGGTGCCACCTACATCTACTACCGTGGAGTCTGCGGCAGATCGTGCGCCCAAGTATCCTCAATCCGAGGACTGGGACCCGAGGTTGCTGCCTTTCCTGAGGGTAAGTGGACTGTCCCATGGGTGTCGGGTGTGAGTCCCCAGGTGACCACGGAGCAAGGTAGCTCCATACGTATGGTCGTCCGGGCGACTGACTCAACCCAGCATCGCGTTCTGGTGGAGGTGTCCTCACCCGTTGCAGTCCCTGATGACTTCAGCCGGGTGAAATCTGTGGCGAAGAGCCCACTTCTTACCTGCCGTCCGGAGAGGAGTTCCAACCAACCACGTCCATCCCAGAGATTGCAGAGGTTCCGTAATATCCAAGGAGCTTCGCGACCCCAGATGATATCGGCACTGTGCTGGACCTGCCTATGGAGGACTCCAGGGACATCGTTTACCTGAAGTCTGGTGAGGTTCCGCTCCTGCTTCCCAGTTTCCGGTGGATGGCCTACCTCGAGGAGGTGCTTGGTGCGGCCTTGTAAGGTGCGCAGCTCGGTGATGAACTTCCGGTTTCACCGGAAGGGATGTCATCACTGGTGCCGGGCTTGAGCTGGCCTGGTGGTCTCGCGAGACTGGCGATTTTGGATGATATCACCAAGGTTGAGTCCGCTGAGCCGGTTGCACCACTGCTCGCTTCAGAAGCGGTGTGTGAGCCTGCTTCCTCACTACGCCCCCTGTTTAATTTCCCACTGTATGAGATAGGGTCACCGCGTCCCTGCCCTTGTCCCCTCCCTGGGGAAAAGGAAAGCCTACGGTTCATAGACAAGTCATGGACTCTGCTATGCCCCGATCACTGGCCCTAGCACCCCATGTTCCACCCCATGCTACCCCTGTGTAGGACATTGCTCTGACTCTCCTGACCATATACAAGGACCCCCTGTCCTACCATCAGGTAACCCGTGCACCACCTCTATTGACTGTTGCTTAGAGAGAGAGACCCAAGGGGCGGTCCTGGCCCATGGTGTTCTTGGTTGTAACCGAATCAATTGGGGAGATTACGGGTACACCCAAGGGATTCTGCCAAGATACCCAGGTATCTTGTGCATCACCTCTACTGATGGTTTTATAGACAGAGAATCCAATTGATTCTGCCGAGACCTGTCGATAGCTGCAGCAGGGTTGGGAGGTGCCCTGTCACTGGCCTTAGTATCACAGGTTCCCCTTATGTTACCCCTTGGCTATACTATGTCTGGGTCAAGGACTTCGAGGGACGGGCTATTAAGAAGCCGATCCCAAATACTACAAGTAGCTCTTCCCATACTCTTTATGTTAAAAGAGCCAGTATGTATCATCGCTGTAGACAGTTGGTGATTTGGGATTTTGTTGATTGCAACATGTATGGTAATGTGTAACTTATGTTATCTTTCAGATCCTGGACTGACAGATGGAGCACTAAATTTGGTCCAAAGCGAGGTCGTTGGGGATTTCACCCAGCGGAGCGTGTAACATAGTCTGTATCTTCTGGCCTACTGTATCTCTCCTCCCTGTCATGTAACTACTAGCAATCTAGGCTATGATAGGTTAAGCTATGGGCTTTTTGACCCCTCCTCATGCCCCTCTTATGAGTGACAGAAGTGTGGTGGTGACTCATGCCTGTGTAAGCCTAACATGGATAGGTATAGACCATGAGCCCGCCCCTTCTGGTTCCTCCTAGGGAGTGACAAATTTACTCAGTCCTGCTCTGGAGGAGTAAGAGAGAGCAGTAGAGATGTAAGTCTCTCCCATAGCGGGACAAGTGTGCTCACCCCCAGCTTTTGGACTGGGGGAACATCTGATTCAACTCACAGATGCCCTGTAAGATCAGGGGCAATCACCATCCAGAGGCCTGGGACTTCTGAGACTCTGCACCGCTGTGAGGAAGAACTGCAGTGAATGCCATCCAATAAAGACCCTTGTTCATTATACTCCTGTCTGAGTGTCAGTCCCTGGGCAGGAGGGAGAAGCATGCAAGAGTGGGGGCTGAACTCTGGACACCCTGGAGCCCACTACGGCTGGAGGCACTAACCACAAAGAGAAAGAACTACAGAAAAAGAACCTAAGCCTGTCCTGATCTCCATACCACCGCAGATCCAACTCAGCTCTCCTGATCCTAACAGGTATCCGCACCACACACAGGTAGCAGAAGCTGTGTATCTCCCACTAGGGGGGTCAGTGCTACATGTAAATCACTTTTAGCAACATTTTCCCTCCTCAGTGAAGTAGAATCAATTTTTTTTTATAGTTGCCTACACTATGTTGCTTCATATTATTTTTTTATTTATATGTATAAGTTGTATTACAATAAGTATTAGTCTAACGGTGCACTCATGGAACCAGATATAGATGCCATGGGTACTCAGCAAAAGTAACGATGATACAGAGATTGAAGAGAAAATTGTGCGATCTCACTGTAATACATTTTCTATTTTTGAAAGACCACTGGAGAGCCTCTTCACTCTCTGTTACAATAAGTATTTACATTCCTTTTTGGTTCCGTGTTTGCCAACTATCCCACAATCAGCAAAACTAGATTAGAGATTTAATACTAGAGTGCAAATACAAAAGAAACAGAGGGACTTTGAAAGTCTGACTGATGCAAATTCAGTGTTTCTATTTTACTTGGTTCACTGTAAGCACCAAAGGACAACAACATATTGCACCGAAAAACTAAAGTGTGTTTTGGGTCTCAGACCCATGTAAACATTTTAGTTGAAATGTCCAGAAAGCAAATATGATAATTGAAAAGTATTACATTTAAAAAAAATGTTTTCCATCAATATACTACCTTAAAATTATGGCTTGCTGTGCTTTTATAAACAGCAGTACCTCTGGCTAAATATGTTAATATGTTGATTTTTTTTTGCAATACACTGCCAATGCTGCTATTTAATTCCATGCAAACTCTGACATTCTAAATTATACTGGGATATGTTGTGATATCAATAAGAACAATAATACTGATGGTGGCTAAGTTAGAACTGCTACACTGGCACCTTTCATATATGGCAGTCGGGGTGTAAAGATTAATTAATTAAGTTAGAGCAGCTCTCTGCACACTGGTTATGGCTGGAGTGAAATATTCAGCCACTTTTGTTCAAAATGGCCCAGCTGGTGACATAGCTGCTTTAAAGATCGCTTTCACAGACCCAGTATGGTCCTTCTCCCACCAGCAGAAAAGAGAGGGGCATGAGAATTGTGCCAGGTAGTGTTAGGACCTGCAGATTGCTCATGCCGTGAAGTGGCTGCAGGTTTATAACCTTTTGCCCAAAGGGTTTAACTAAATGACCCTTTGGCTGCATCCCCGCTGGCGCTGACCACGCTAAGCTCACGGTGCTTGACACTTTTAATTACATAAATGTATATGTGCAAGTCCCCGCTCACGCGGTGTACGCACACTCACTCAAGCTTGGCGCTTGAGTAACCAAAAAAAATTAACTTTGAAGCGCGCTCAATTTGCCCGCAACGCCCCCTTCCCCCCGCGCACTCTTGTGAAATAGCCAGTACACCCGGCTCTCATGCTTGGAGAGCTGGTGACGTCCCCGCTCTCAAGCATGAGCGCGGTCAGCGCCAGCGAGGCCGCAGCCTTACTCATGAGCAGATAAGCACTGAAGTATTGTACTATATATTTTGTGTCATTTTGTATGTTGCGCTGGGCCTTTCTATTTTTGTTTAACGATCATTACAGTTTTGCTCTTTTTTGCTGACCAGCATTGATTTCTTGGTGAGTACGTAACAGTCTTTACTTGTGTCAATACCAGCATCAAGTTTAGAGGTACCTGCATTTAAGGTTTTTATGGGGGTATATTTTGGCTATGCATTTCATCTTGTTCACCATTTAATAAGTTAAATAAGCCTCGCACAATGTGTGAACAATGTGTGAACTCTGCCAAAAAATGTATATCTCTTGAATCTTAACATGGATATTAACAGAATATGGCAGAAGTAAAGCAAATGTAAAAGTGGCAGTTTTGTAAATAAACATATATTTTAAACTATCAGAAACCAATGAAACCTGTGTGTGTTTAACTCGAAAACATTGCTATACCGTGTATGACTTGGTTGTGACAGCTTCACAGATTCACTGGCACATTTTAGCCCGGGGGGCCAGACCAGCAAACAGGCCCAAGCATCTGGCAGCCCACATACCATACACAGGTGCACACTACACGCATTCAACACCTACCATACACAGACTCACGTACACCAGATACACGCACCGTACACACATGGCATGCATACACTATACAACGAGAGATCTCCCTACACATACATAAGCATAATAAACACACACCATCTATGCATCATATACATATATTCGCACGTACCATTACCAGCAGCACTGCAGAAAGGAGCCCGCCCGGGGCAGAAGAGGAGGACCTGCTGGGCTCTGCAGCGCTGGAATCTACAGAGCGCGCAAACAGCTTCTCTCCTCCAACTATCGGACTCATTTTTTTTTAAATCTGACTTGTCCGGGGGTCAATTTCCCCCTTGCCCGTCTGGCCGGTCCGCCCCAGGACAGTATTATGTAACACAGCTCAGAATCCACAGCAAACTTTGTATGCTTGTGCTGAAAACTTTAATCACATTCAGTTATGTTCTGAATTAGAAGCTTTATGAAAGCGCAAAAAAACAAAAAACAAATTGGGGATATATACCAAGGCAAAGGATGTTCTAATGTAAAAAGTTAATCAAAGTGCATTACATTTAACCTCTGTTTGTTACCATGGATGCACTTTGTATCACTGCAAGGGATGAAGGGTGGTAACTGTCTGCAAATTGTATAGAAATATTAGTTATGCATATTTTAATGCTTTTCCATCAAAGTGATTTATATGAAGTTTTAATTATAAAAATGACAGAATAATATCTTGTTTTTTTTACTATCATGGGGAGTTGGCAGAAACATCTATAAAAGCTTCTTATTTTGTTTTAATTCGCTACCATCAGGTTCATTGCAGTAAACCAAGCGATAGAAACATAAATGGAAACTTATCAAAGAAAAAAATAAACAAACAAGGTTTAAAAAAGGGATAGAAATACCCCTTTTTGGTTTGTATAGCAAGTCGAATCATTAAACCTAGCAATGTTTTTAGAAAAACCTAAACCATTGAGCCAAACCATTAACAATATTGCAAAAATGAACAAATTTTAAAATAACACACGAAGCCCACCCATGCTAGAAAAGCCTAACAGTCTAGACAGTGGTTAAACAGAAAGACATAACTATAGCCGCTTAACTTAAGCATGATAAGCATCCACCTTCGTTCTAAATATGCCTCATTTCTTCTTTTTTTTTTAAATAATTTCTTTGCAAACACCTCCAAACTTTGACGCTATCAAGGTGCTCACTACTAAAAACGTGATCAGGTTTCCTTGGTACTACAAGTTGGTGTGGTAACTTCTGTCATATGATTTACCCATCATTCATCATTACAGCATTTGATTTACCCATCATTCATCATTACAGTAAATATTTAAAAACAAAATGTTTGTATGATTCGCACGAGTCCACATCTACAAAGGAAAACTAGGGATATTAGTATATTCCAGTGGGCAGCTGTGAAAGTCAGACTGTGTTCTGATTTAACATTGAAACACCAACAACACATGTTCTAAGCTAACCCCATCAGTGCTACAGAGGGGCCTTTCAGACATTAACCCATATTTACTAAGGCGAGCTAAGCCGACAGGCACTACCTAGTAACATGCCCCATTGTGTTGTGGAAACTCTCAAAATCTGCTTATCTCTGAAAATTTGCTTTTACAATTGGGTGCAATACGGAAAGCGTTAAACAAGTGCTGTCAGCGAAAAATTCTATAGCGGTTGAACAACATTTACTGTCACTTGTTGTAGAGCCCTTGTAGTACTAAAAGGATTAGGGGGGGGGGAAAAGCATTCATTTCAATTCAACAATTTTGTGCATGAAAGCAAATACATGGACTTCCAGCCTTAAGATTTTACCTGCTCTGACGGGCAAAAAAGCAGCAAAAAGAGCAAGACACAAACACACATTTTTCCTGTCAGTATGCAGTTATTATTTCAAAGTCAGCCTCTCTTGTTTTGTCAGGTAGTGCAGAATTCCTTGCTCTTGAGATGACGCACTTTTATACAGTGTTCTTCACATTCTCATTGCACTGATAACTGAAAACCCCTTCTCTGCCTTGTGACCTGCTGCTGGAGCTTCTCACAGTGAACCCAGCGGCCCCACCATAAAACAGCAGATTCCCAGAACACATAACGGTAAGTGGTTTTATCTATTGTCCAGGTGCCCTTTTCTTCCCTTCACTCTTGGATTGACCAGGGTTCTTCTCTTGGCTGTACGCAGGGGTGAAGGGGAAAGGAAACCCATATCCATTTAATCCATTTATTCCATCATGGAAGACACACTGGAAGAAGCGGACAGGAGCTGATGGGAAGAGAAGAATTACTACATTGACGGACAGTTAAAGATATGCAAACAGTGCTACAAGGTTAAAGAAAAGATGATGTAAACTAACTCTGGAATGATTATTAAAATGACCCTGGAGGGGTTTGTTATACAAACAGTGGTGGAAGCATATTTAAAGTAACTACAGTGCTTTAGTGCTAGCGTGGCAGAGCAATGCACTGCAGGACCCTTATACACTGAAATAGATAAATGATTCCCATTCGGCACAACTGCTTATCCCCGTTTCTGTTTCAATTATTTACACCTATAATATAAACTAATTCACATTAATCATAGGTTGCAAAGGTATATAGACAAAACTATTAGCAAATACATATTCTGCATGACTACTTTGGGGAATATGTACCAACCGTACAAAAATAATGCTTTCATGCATGGGAATTTATTTTTCTGCATTGCAGCTGATGTAATATTAAGACAATAGTGAAGTTATGCCATCTTCAACTGTGCACAATGCCAGTTCTCAACAAATTTATTATAGGGTTTAATGCGGGAAAGAGAGTAAAATGATGATCAAAGGCACAGAATTTGATATAGCTCATATGCATTGTGAAGCTCTTCAGATTGACACCTGCTATGTCTTTCACCAATGTGAAAGCAAAATATGAGCTAACTTTATTTATTGACAATAAGAACTGCATGTGTAAAATAGATCTCATCACTTTAACAAAGTAAAACACTTTGCCTCAGAAGGTCACTCATTTTTTAACGTTATCTAATTTTAACATATCCATAAAGCATATCTTGAAAGCTGCTTAGCGCTATGTTGTTCAGCCATTTTCCTTACAAATAAGGGAACTATACATTTTAACGGACCTTAGGCTTCATGTCAAAGCACACTAATAACGCAATGATATTTAGCGCCTGCTGAAAGCTGTCCTTACTCACTTCTAAACCCTGAGGAGCATTGCATTATTTCTCCAAATAACCTACAAGGGAAAAGGGAAGGTCTTAAGTGGTACTCATAAGAATGGGCTGAGTGTAGGAATTAACCCATTTATAACATGTGTTATACAAACAGATACATAGTGGACATATACTGTAAATGGCTGAAACACAGAAACAAATTAATATAGTATATATATTTTTTAAAGGATTAACTATAATATGTTGTATAATGATGAAATTGAATGTTAGATATGTTTATGTGGCCTACTATTGTATATATTATTTATGGTATATGGTATGAGTTTACCAGAATGAATCTACATAGAGTATGAGAAAATTATTTTCAAGGAGACTGAAGTAACCAAAATAATATTTAATTACACACATTTCAGGCACTAGGTTTATAGAAATTAAAGTTAAAAAATGGAACATATATAATATTCTAACTAGTATAGTATACTAACGTCCCCTAATAATGTTCTTTCCCAATGCGCATGCGCAGTGGTATTTTTTGAGGCAGCGGTAATCTAGGTAATGTTACGTTGGTTGTTTTGCAAACAGATTTTACTTTTGCATATCATTAGCCTTGAGGATACCAGTTAATAAGGCGGAGAATAAGGTCTGTTACCTATTTTGGGAACGTTACATTATTTACACAAGTTAGGGACCTGAGGACCTACCCCTTTATTCTATAGACTAACGCAGCTGATCGCCCCGGTCAGTGGGAGTTTCCCAGTTAGGAGATTATAGAATAAGTACTATGGATGCTTTGGCTTCTTCATGGTCTTTGCTACTAATAAATTCTCTATTCTAGTCAAGCTCAGACTTCCCTGATATGAAGAAATGGCTTCACAACATAATTAATAGTATAAGTATTTTATATATCTTATTCAATACTATCAAAGAAAGATTTTAAACTGGATTTGTATTCATATTCAGCTCATTCTTGTTTTTATATTAAACATACAGTAAATAGTCTATTGCTTCTCATTTTCTTCTCCATGGTTTGTGCTTTTTGATCTCTTCACATCTCACTTTGATATTTAAGCACAGAACCCCCTCCCCTTCCCCAGAAAAAAAGTATGATAGCCACAAACAGTCTTAAAAACATATATTAAATGAATGGTTTGTACAAAAAGGAAGGGGTAGTTTAGTCTTGATATGCATTTTTTTTAACCTAAATCTCAATGCCTATAGATAATCTGAGTGAATACATTCCCTTATGTTTACTTTGCAACACGTTATCTAGATATGGTGCACAATTGCGTGCAATGATTATCTAAATGAAGTACAGCATATTTTGCACAATAAAGCTTTGAAAAAGTGTATTTACAACATATTATTCAAAGGATATACTGTAACTTGAGTTATTACATTCAGCTTTTTTTCCTTGACAAAGAAATACTAGATTTACTCATTTTGTCAGCTAAGTGTCAGAGATAATGGTTCAAGCACATTGCTTGAAATAACATAATTTAGTTAAAAGCCAGCCATTTAAGTGAATTACCTTATACCCGAGAGCAGCATGCAGTTTGCATGAATGGTAGTGAAGGGACAAGTACTAAGTACTACATAAAGATGTAATGTATTCTGGAAGCCTACCTTTTTCTTTCTTTACAGGGACTATGTCGGCAGCTTCTAGTGGATACAGATAATAAAAAAGCAATATCAGTAAAACGCTTTTCAAAAGTTTTATAAGAAAAATGATTTAGAAAGCAGTGGAATACTTGACAAAGCAAAGAAAACTTGGGGAAAAACTTGGCCATCGGGCCTTTGCTATGTTTTTTTTTTTATGGTTGAGCACCGGTCCTTTTGATTGCATTGGTAGCAGGGGCTCATTGCCCTGAAGATGGGGGCCGTCAAGTAGAAGGGGGTAAGTAAAATATTTCTTTCAGCTATCTATTGAGTGCCATTGTGGCTACCTAGTGCATGCCTCCATTGCCACAATTGCTGCAAATGGGTTAATTCATTTTTTCATTGGGAAGAGAGAAGTCAAGGAAGCAAACATCTGTTAACTATTTAGGTAACGTGATGTTAATTACCCTGATATAACGCAGCTGTGTGGATCTACTCCTTAATGTAACACTAAATGCACAGTGATCTATTAGGAATTAAGGGCAATGGTGTTCGTCGAAGTCTCAGTGACTTTCACTGATCTTAGCATCATTTGTCTTCAAGAGCTCAACTGAATCTAACTCTTTAAAACAGTGTTAGCATTAAAATACTAGTATTTTGTTCAGAACCCCAAATCCCATTAATTGGGGTACCTGGACATTGATATCAATAAAAGACAGTTAATAACACTGGTTCAAGTTCCATTCCCAGATTTTCTCAGATTTTTTAGACCACATCCAATACCCCCACCAAAATCTGACTGCGGATAGGGTACTAATAAGTCAAAGAGGATTAATCTGAATCCGCCATTGGAAACAATCCAGGCGGATTAATAATCAACGGTGAGAGAGAGAAACTTTAAAATTAGTACTGTTTCCAATTGTATATATATCCCCTCAACCCTGTGACACCAGCCCTCCCACACATATACAATTGAATCCGAAGCAGTGTTTAACACTTTTTTTTAACTGTAACATTATTTACAGCATAATTAACACATGTTGCTTACTGCCAGCCAATTATACATAAATAATTATTCGTGAACACAATGATACGCCATACATTTTAATGCAAGTTGTGCACTTTTCTTGTTTTTTCTATTTTAATGCAAGACCTTTTATCTTTATTGGGTATGATATTAACTACATTTTAATGGAATGTAGTTAATCTACAGTAGGCCTAAATAAGCAAATGTACAAAATATGCACAAAGAACAGGGCTCAATCTACAAATCAGGCCTGTCAAACTCAGATTAAATTTGAGGCCAATTCTTAAATCCAACTTCCGACTCTGGCTGCATCATAAGGATTATATTTCACTTTACATTTTTAAAGTTGAAAAATTTGCCAACATTTTGATAAAACTTTTAGCCTAAAAAGTGTGCTCGAATTTGATGTAAAATCCCAATTTGACATTTCAAATGTAATTTTGAAGTTTCATCACAGAAGAATATTCCCTGAATTATGGATTTTGCTGTAGAGGAGGGGAGAAAGACAGACAGAGAAGGAGCGGGGAATTAGTTTGTGTGTACTGTGTGGTACAACGTGTGTGTTTTTGGAGGCTGCGGAGAATTTAACTTGACAAACTGCTTGAGAACTTAAAGAAAAAGTTATGAACTCTGCAAATTGAATAAATTGGCAAAGTTTGCACATTTCAATATTTTGGGGGGAAAAGTTTGAAAATTTAGATTTCTCAGAAACCTGGCTGATTACTTTCAGGGATCCTTAAAAAGATGATAAACATAGTGGCTTCCTATTGGCATGCAGACCCCAAGATATTTAGTAGCCATATTGTTTCCCCTGGTGGGGATATTTGAAACTCAGTGCCTTCACCGGTAATTATCTTGGGAACAGGTGGGCCACTGGAGCTGAACGTAGTGCAGCAGAGCTCTGCACCACACCCCATTTTTTTAATTACAAATGTAATTAAACCTTACCCCGATACACATATTAACACCCCAATACATATATACCACCTACCCCAATAACACACACTCACACTTCCCCTCTCTATGAATTTTACCCGGGGAGGGGAAGGGGGATAGGCGCTCTAGAGATGTTCTTCTTAGCTAAGCAGGGGGTGGGGGAACATTCAGGGGCAGGGAGGGATGGGCTGTGAAGTGACAGCCCCACCCCTGCAGCAAGCAGAAAAAAACCCTGCAGCAGTGGAAAGAAAAGTGACAGTACAGCGTAACCTGTGGCGGATTTCCCATTAGGCCTCATAAACCTGGGTCTAAGGTGGCAACATTTTGGGGTGACATAATTTTGGGGCGGCATGCACAATCGGCATTTGCTGCCTGTGCAATTGGCACTTGACGCTCACGTGCACGTGTGGCCGGAAAGGGACGATTGTGCATATGGGGGCGGCAACGTGCTGTCACATGGCGTCGCATTGCCATGGCAATGGGACGGCACCCGGTAAGTGCTTAAGGGCGGCATTTTTTTCAATCAATTTGGACCATATCATCACAAAAAAAGCCCTGAGCAGCAGTATCTCAGCCCTGGCAGTGGGGAGTCCCAGCTGAGGGTGGTATCAATATGAAAGTAAAGGAAAGCCTACTGTGATGCCAGGAAAAGCCGCAGCTGTCACTTTCACTCAAGCCGCAGCTTTTTAAGCCACAACTTCAGCAAAAGATAGTCGGCTACATCTGTATGTAAAAAAAAAATCAGTGGGATGGCTGCTTTAAGGATCTGGCACCAGCCTTCTTCCTGAAACAATGAGGCATTTACCGTCTGCTCCCTGCCCCACAGGGGAGACTACCCTTCCAATCCATTATATGATATAGACTGCAAGAAAGGCATTTTTTATGTAGCCTTCAAAGGCATGTCTTTGATGTGATAAGTCTAATACAAAAGGTAATAATGACAACTTGATTGCTTGCTTGTGATTTCACAGAATAATCCTAAATTGAAAACCTGCTTAGACTGTTAAAGTTTTGTAGGTGAAAAGTCTATATTGATTGACTGTGGAATGTGAAAACAAAACACCTCATATGATTGCATTACATTTATGGCGTAGTGATTACAAAGAATCAGAGAGTGAAAATGAAGTAAGCCTAACTCCTTGCACTTGGAGGATATATCCCAATACAAATAGAAGGTTTTTTGGTGCAGTGCTTAATTTTCTCATCTCGGGTATGTTATAAGGTACAAGAAACAAAGAAAATACAGCACCAAAAAACGGATACTGTGGAGGTTCAGAAAAGGGCACTCAATGGGTTAAGTACTTGACTGATAATTGTTTATTGTGCGGTCAAATAATCAAAAAGGTGAACAAACACTAAAATCATTTAAAATACACATAATGCTGCTGTGGCAGCCCCACACTTGTCCAAGTATATTAGTATTAATATTAACACCGATCTTACTCAGCACCATTATGTGTATTTTAAATGATTTTAGTGTTTGTTCACCTTTTTGATTATTTGACCGCACAATAAACAATTATCAGTCAAGTACTTAACCCATTGAGTGCCCTTTTCTGAGCCTCCACAGTATCCGTCTTTTGGTGCTGTATTCTCTTTGTTTTATTGTACTAATTCAGCTCTTAGGTGCACCACCTATTCAATTTATATGGTACATGGTTTTATGGGTTAATTAATTCCTGGGAAGTAGAGCTCTTCTCAGCCCTTCTTTTCTACTATGTTATAAGGTAGGAAAGAAGCTTGTTAGTCAAGTTTTTCATGTCCGGTACACATGATAAGAGGTAACTTTTTGTGCAACTAAAAAGTTAAAATGTTAAGCATCTTAAGCACAGAGCTTGATAAATCCCATTACAATATGTGCACTTCGTAACTCTTCCTATTGACACTCCCCAAATTGCAAACTGGTGAACACACAAGAGAAGTGGAACAAAGAACTGTGACACACTCACAAAGTGGAGCAAAATGAAGATTTTCCTCCAAAATTCCCTTGATCCCACACTTCATCAAGGTAGAAGAACCCTATACATTTACTGATGCTGTCATCTTGTATTGTCTCATATTCTTCTCTGTTAAATAATCCTTATATTTGTATTGTACTATGCTTCACATATAAAAATGCCTGAAGAATATTACAGAAAAATATAAAGTTATCACATACAGATAAAGCGTGATTTATGTTCAACCGCCGCGCTAAAAAGAGGTATGAGCACTTTGTTGTTTACACCTCATTCATGGCTTCGCTGCACTGAGCCGCACGGACCTCATTTGTGGTCAGATTCAACTATTATTTGTGTTGTTGCAGGTCAGTGCGTGTCTGGCAGGTGACGCACAGAATATCTTGGCCTATGATATTCTGAATGCTTTAGTTCAGTAATAACCTAGCAGGTCTAATGACCTTGTACATTATTTTAGCCATGGCTGGTCCAGACTATTTTCTGCCCTCCTGTCACATAAGTCCTAGTAGCTACAGGCAGTGACAGGTATCCTGTGGGGTTTACCCCCCCTCACGCAGCCGCCCTGAGTGGCAGGAGAGGTGGCGACACTGGGTCTGTGTTGCAGCCAATCATGGTGCAGACCCTGTGCCCTCCCCTTTTCATTAGGGAGGATGCCTTTCAAATTATACAGTCTGTATGTGCCTTCCCACCCGGGGAAGGGAGGGGAGCTCAGCTCCTCTGCCTTCTCACCCGGGGAAGGGAGAGGAGCTCAGCTCCTCCTGGGGTTGAGGGAACCAAGATCTGTGCCTAGCACAAAGCCTCAACATTATCTGTTGGCCAGCACCATCCAAGGGCCTGAACCCCATTCTCCACTATATGCAATGCTGTTATACCATCTGCAGTGGCTGCATCAAATAAAGACCCTTTTATATACTTCTGGCTAAGTCGCAGTCTATTGGACAGAAGTATAGGAGAAAAGAACTGTTATGGTAGGGACTGACTGGAGGCGCTGTCACCGAATGAAAAGAACCTGAGGATCACCTAAAGCCTGTCCTGTTCCGCACAACATCACGGACGCTCATCTCTCCTGGACACTCACAGGTTACCAACACCACACTTACCTGTAGCCTGGACACAAGTGTTCCAAACTAAAATGATAAACCGAATTGCTACATTGCAACCTTTCAATATATACTCATAATAAATTGGGATATTTTACATGATCGTCTACAACAGATATCCCAGAAAACAGCAGTTATCCCTTTCAGAAGACCGCCTAACCAGTTTGTTCAAATCTGGGGCACAAAGTAGTTCCTGTGGATCTTGCACAAAAGTTCTGTTTCATGACCCATATATTGTTGTCTTTTATACTTTGACAGAAATGCTGGTTTCTGAATATTACAAAGCCCCAAATTGTGGCTTTTGTCTAATGTGATATTTTTATATTACATTAACATGCTTTAAGAATTATACACTTATACAAGTATTTACTTTTCTATCTGTAGCTCTTATTCCTAATATGTTTCCTATTATTTTGTTATATTTATATTACATTCTCCCTTTTTTTTCTTTCCTTATTTATATATGTAAATCATGTGACAATACATAATTTTACATTCTTACCTAAGTTGGCAATCGTTTGGTGCCCCTGTTATAAATCTGTAAAATCCCAATTGTGTGCCTAACAAAATGTCCACCTTCTAACTTTGTGCTGCAATCTGTGAAATGCTGCAGCTGATATGTGACATTATATTACTAAGTCTAACACATTATTGATGCAGCTTTCAGAGTAATAGACAGTCTGCTGTTTGGAACACAGCAACAGATCTGTTTGCAATACTCTGCAGCTCAAAAAGCTGTGTGTCAGAGCCTACTTCAAAAGAGGAAGTGGATATGACTTTCTAAATTATTTATTTATAAAATGTTTTACCAGGAAGTAATACATTGAGAATTACCTCTCGTTTTCAAGTATGTCCTGGGCACAGAGTTATTGTGACAATACATGGTTACATTAAATGAACAGGGTTATACATTGTATTTAAAGACATTGCATGCACAGTAAGAGGTAATATATGTTATAGGAATATGCAACAGTTACAGACCAAATTAAAATGTGAGACAGCTTTAGTTTTGAAAGAACTTAGACTGGTCACGGGTTCGAGAGTCTCAGGTAGATTTTTACATTATATTAAGAGAAGGAGGAGCGGTCGGATTCTTTGTTGAATCTTGGGCTGTGAGCAATCTTTTGGAGGCAGATCTGGGGTGATAAGTGCAGCATGTGTTAGGGTTGAGGAACTTGTTCAGATAAGTGGGTAGATTGCCCAGAAAGTATTTGAAGGCAAGAAAAGAAAAATGAACTTTGCGCCTAGACTCAAGTGATGGCCAATATAGTTCTTGGAGCATTTTACAGTAATATGTGTTATAGTTACAGTACATTGGAGGACAAAGTGAAACATTGAGTTGTAGAGGGTGTCTAGTTTGTTAAGGCGAGTTTGGGGTGCTGTGCCATATACTATGTCCCCATAGTCTAAATTGGCATTAGCATCTGCTGTGCGATGCGCTTTCTGACCAGCAGACTTAGGGAAGATTTATTCCTCTAAGGAAGGGAGCACAAAGTTTTCCTCCTGCCTGGTCTCCTCCCCTGCTCGTGCCCCTCCCTCCTCCCCCCCCCCCCTCTGCTCGGCTCCGGCCATGGCAACGTGACCCCCACAGGGTCATTTGACACTGGGTTACCATGATGACTCGTCACCACTGGCACCAGCAAACCGGCTTAATCAAGGTAGTATAAAGTTACAGAGGCCTCACGCAGACCCCCAGCATTTCATTTAAATGCCTTGGGGGAGAGCACAGGACCTCTATAACCACCACGCCCCCCTGTTCTGATCTGTTGCTCTGTAATTGGTAACTTTAGAAATTTAGCCTTGGTTCCAAATATCACTGTTACAGTCTTGTCAGTACTTTAAAATGGTTTGTTTAGGAAAATACAGTTTAAGTCTCGAAAAATCAAATTCAAGAATGTGTCCAAGGTCAGAGAGGCTAGGGCAGTGCGCATATAAGATTATGCCATCCGCATACATGTGCAGTTAAGCTCCCTTACAAGCAAACGATTGCTGTAGCAACCAAATAATGATCAGTATGTTAAAAAAATTCACTTAAAAAAATGCAGACAGTATTATTTAATACTACAGTACTGATTTATTTATTAAAAAACATATAGGATTTTTCACATTTTGCTACTTTAAGAGACACCCTAACTTCAGTGGTTTATAGCCAGGATGTACACATTCTATGGTCTTGTGTGCCTTCATCACTTCTTATACCTATACCTACAGTATTACCTATCACAGCTTCCCAATAAGTTCCATTACTACTGTAACTCAATATGTTTTATCACACCATTTCCACCCATGAATTGAGATTCAAACCATGCATCTAAATATTTTTACTCTAAGTTCTGCTCCTATGCTTTAACAACTTATTCAGTACTGTATTAACAACTTCCTGGTATGTTTGTTTGATTGGGACCCTTCTATCAAATGAAGCCAATCTGCTATTGATCTTTATTTAACAACCTACTGGTATGCGCTGAATAGGCAGAACCCTCCCTTAATTGTTAGTCAAGTGAAAATGTGTTAGGATATTTAAATGAGTCTATCTTGGCTGTGTCACCCTAAAGTGTCACATAAAGTGTCTGTGGAGTTAATACTGGAGTTAGAATTGGAGTTGAATACTACAAGAATATCTGGACTCTGCACTTCAAAAACAACTACAACCTTGTAACTGTGAGAACTTGACTTTCTAAATGCTATGATAATTTGTACTCTTCCTATCCTCCAATAAATACCTGGTTTAGTCTCTCCTCCTGCATCTCACTATGCTCTCCCTATTGCCTTTTTTGTTTAATGTCTCCTCACACCTTTGTAAACATTTCTGTTCTCTCCAATTTCCCCACACCAATCCTATCCACATTTTTTCATTCCTCCTCCCCTTCACTTATGTCTGTGCTATACACTGCACCATTATTTATACACCTTTTTCCCAACAACTCCTTTACCCCTCAATATAAAGCACCCACACAAATAATCTACTCACACCCTCTTTCTACCCCTTCCTGCTGCTGGGGATATCTCTTCTAATCCTGAACCCAGACATACACACCTGCTCTCACCCATGCCTCCCTGCCACCTCCTCCCTTGCAAATGGTGTTAACTTTCTGATTTAATTCTGACCAACCTTAAAACTGGAACCACAAATCAAGCATCCCAAGCATCTTAATAGCCTGCACTCATGGCTATTGTCCCACACCCATAGTCACTCTGACCACCCAAAATGACCAAGCACTGCTATCTACAGCACTTACTCCCTCACCTACTGTCTCTGTACGTCTCCCATCATACCTCTTAGATTGTAAGCTCTTCAGGGCAGGGATTTCCTTTCATATTGTCTGATATTGTTGCACTTAATGTATTATTATAGCGGTATATAAATAAAGACATATATACATAAATACATATTAAAAATCACCAACTTGATGCTGCCAGTACCTGGGAGAACCTTGCATCACAAGAGTACTACATGCATAAATATAAAAAGGCCAATAAATATAAGTACAAAATCAATAAGATTGTACTTTTCCATAATGACATTGACATACAGTATACAGGGAAAGTTACTAAATTATGTTAATGGAAAACTGCCTCATAAGTGCAATATGAGAAGTTCTCTATGCAGAAATACAAATGGATAGAAATGAGTCAGTGTGTAGTTACAGCATGTTGAGGAGATTTTATTGCAATTGTAAGTGTTTACTTGACAGAAAGAATACTGTGCACTTCTGAAATGAATCCCTTAACTTACATAAATTACATATTTCCTGAACAGAGTTAAGCAAACCACCTCAAACATTCCATTTGCTACACACTGCCAGATCTAACTAGGCGGTGTGGACTTGTAACAATTTTATAAAAGAGTGCTTTTGTCTTATCAGCAAAATATAAGGATGTCCTGCAATGTTTACTCATGGACATCTGTTTATTTTTACATGACAAAAAGGGTATTTGGAAAATATAATTATGTAAATCTCACTTTTATCAAGCAACCAATATAATGTAAACATGATATGTCATATTTAGGTGTGTTGTGGGTCATGCTTACTTCCTGTTAAACTGAGAAAAATAAATTGACTAATAATTTTGTCATCAATGATTACCGTATCTATAGTTGTATACTCTCTCTATATGACATGTTGCTGTCTTGTACAGTAGATTTGACATTTAAATCTGTTTTCAGACAATTCTTCTGTACTTCTTTTTCATGGAATTAGATTAGTAACTGTGCTTGAACTGCATCTGCTAACATTCATTTTACTGCTGTTTAGTAACTTCCCCCTATCTAGTCTGATGTTTCCTTATCTATTACAATTTAACTGTTTTCACTTTATCTTTTTCTGTAACCTGAGAGTAAATATAACAATAAAAACCTATAAAAATAGTTTATTTTTTAATTATTTTAAAGATAATGAAGTTTGTGAATTAACATGAATTACCTGCTGTCCCATTTCCGTGCTACCAGACCTCCTTTACTGATGGCACTGCTCAATAAAATGCCATCAATGTTACTGTAGTGCATTTATGTTTAACTGCTTCCATGCTAAAGTTGCAACACAATGAAATGTAACATAGCACTGAAAGGATTAAGGGTTTTTAGTTGCATGTCACACTTGTAAATAGGCTTTGATGGAGGAAGCAGGATTTGGAAAACCAAGTCGTTTTAGGGCACATTTTTCTTCCAAAACTCACAATTGAAAACAGTAAATATGCTGCATATAGGACTATCCATATGGAGAAGATAGAGGGATAGGCTGTGACTTCTGCCCAGGTCAGCAACCAGGCTCACAAATACCTGAATATGTATAGGCGGAAAGATCACAATGGAATTAGAAAGCCATAATTGGGGCAGCCCTAAAGATGCAATCCTGCTCCAAAGGCCTGATTTAATATTGTCTGAAATGCCTGATCGTTTTGCAACCAACCAAAACTGCCATTCAAATCAATGACAGTTTTCTGTTGATCACAATTCTACCAGACAATATAGAATCAAGACCCAAATCAACTCTGCTTTAAATACATTATATGTAATTGTAGATAATTACAAATAATATAGTACAATAAAAAAAATAATTCTAAATCAACTGACATACCATTTTAGTTTTTTGGAGGTCTACAGTATTAGTGAAGCTGTAGGGTTGCTATTTTATCTCCCAGAGATATTTGCTTGTTTCAGTCTCACTGTTTATTGACATTTCCTTTCTAATTTGGGGGAGTGAAATCATCTGATTGAAATGTCATTGTCAAACACATGACGTAATTGAACAGTTTAGGGGGAAATTGTGACGGGGCTGCTTGCATTATTGTGGAAGTTAAAGGCATGTTTGCTTTCTGGCATCAAGTGCACCACCTATCTTTCTTTCTTTCTGTTTTCTTTGCTGGGCCCAGCGATCTTTTTTTTTTGTTTCCTTTATCTGAAATGTTACTAACCTTTAATGTGGTGTCCTGAGGTCAGTCAGTACAATGCAGGTGTGGTTGATGTTAAACACAGTTTGATGTTACACAGCCATGGACAGTCTCTGTTAAAAAGGAAAAGGGCATTTCTTTCCTGCATACCATCCAGGGTAGATTATACCATGGTATGGGGGGGGGGGGGGGTAATTAAAGTAAGTGATACTGAATGTCATTTATTTTGCAGAGTAAAGACATGCATGGGATGTTTGTAAAAGGTACTGTTTTGGGGCTTGCTATAGAAAATTGTATGTTGTGTGAAGTGTATTATGTTTGCTAATTGTGTAAGTTTTGGGAGACAACTCCCCTGTGTGGTATACTTAATTTGGTTTGGTCCAAATTAACCAGTAATAAAAGGGAGGGGGTTTCTTTCCCTGGGAGCTGCTGCACTCCTTGTTGTTGCTATGTGATAGGAGGTTGTTCTTTTTCTGCACTCCTTGTTGCTGTTATGTGATATGAGGATGTCTGTGGAACTTCAGTGAAAGGATGCAAACTTTCTAAGGCAGATATTGCTGGCTACTCTCTGTATGGAGACATCACGCTGGGAGAACTGGTTGTTGTACACCTGAATGTGGAATACCTAGTAAAAAGAAGGTTCAGAGAACAGCAAAAGCCTCTTCCATTCTTCCTAGGGTCTGATGCTGCGGTTTCTTTAAACAAAGGCTGGGACGCAACCTTTCACAGAAATCATTTATAATTTGCGTGCGCAAACTCAATTTTCAGCATATGACAAAATAAGGATTTCAATATTTAGTCAAATGAAAAGAGGAGGTATGGAGCAGTCAAGATAAGAATAAATAGCAAATATATAGTGGGTGGCAGGATAAGTGACAACTTAGACTTCCGAATATCTCTCATGAATATAACATGGATGCAGCTTCTGTATAGTGATTCTCACCTTTCAGTTATATTTTCCTTTTGTCTCTTCAATTACTATTGCCCAGGTATTTTGATTCTGATACCTGGACCTATGGGAATTGCATTCCAACTCAATTCATACAATTTTATATCATGCATTGCTAAAAATCACATCAGCTAGGAGATAGATATCAGGACACATATTCTGCTGTGAATGCACCAAATGGTAGGTCTTTCACTAGTTGCTTCACTGCTGGACGAGCTTACAGCCGTGTTCTACAGCAGTGTTCTACAGCAATGGCCCTAGAGCCTTTTGTTCGCTAGAAAGGCTTTTCTTACTGAATCCTATTAGACTGTTTCAAATGTAAAAAAGCTGCTAAAAGCATAGAGTGGTGAGTTTGTTTTTCATGTATCAAAAACAAATACAACTAATGCCCACTGTTTTGTCGACCTGGTACCAGCAGCACTGCAATCGGAATGTAAAAACCCTTTGGAAAAATGCCCTTATCTGTCCACCTTCAAAGAAAAAATGACAGTTATACAAACTCTGGAATACAAACTGGCAGTGGGTGTGCTTTTTAAGAGTGTATTTATATTATTCAGGAAACTACAGCTACTGTAACTGAGAAAAAAAGAGCAGTCAGTGAAATCAGCTGTTTAGAAAGTTGGGCGCACATTTAAATATAGCTCAACCCCGTTATAACACGATCCGCTATATCTAGAGATCTAGATGGCGGTAAAGTCTCAGGTGCCGAAATTTTAACGCGATCCCAGTTATAACGCGGTCTCATTCTTTGGCACCCAAGGCCCGCATTATAACGGGGTTCAGCTGTACAGTAGAGGCAACGTTTATTCTAACATTTGCCGTAAACTAGCCGGGTTACATTCAGGGTATGTGCTGGGTATGTGCTGGGTATGTTCTGGGCTAGTTTGAGGCACGTTTAAGGCATTTCTGCATTGACTAACGACCCATAGGATTAAAACAGCAGGGATCCCTGGCAGTCCAATTCAGTTTGAATGGGACTGCCAGGGACCCCCGCTGTTAATCTGATAGGCCATTAATCAATGCAGAAATGCTGGGGCTAGTTTAAGGAAAGTTTAAGGCATGTATTCACAATGTACCTGGGTGTTTCCTGGGTTTTTTGGGGAATTGCCACTGGTTTTTGTTAGAATAAGAGTTGCCTCTACTGTATGTGCAGTTTTATTTAAACCTTTGATGCCGTTTGACACAGCTATTGGTACCCCAGCGGCCCCCACGACATAGTAACTACAGTATGTCATATTGTGTTTGCTTGTTTTGAGATTGTGTTCAGAAGGATAAACTGACACCGCGATCATGTGATCACTCCTGATTGACCACGACGACTAGGGCGCCACTTGTGCTACAAACCGTCAGGCGGCATATATATGAATATGTTCTTTATTCTTAATATTATGTATTTGTAATTCATTGTCTAGATTGGCTAGTCTTATCTTACCCATGCATATAGAGGCCTTTATATACATATGCAAAATATAGTGGGTCAAACATGAGCCTAGGATAGGTGACAAATAGGCAATATTTTTTGGCAGTAATCAGAAAATGATGGTACCGGCGTCTACGGAATAGCATGTGAATAAGCAATTTGGCATTAATTACTCATTTGTATATGCCACATCTGAGATATCACTGAGATAAAAAAGCCCATTGTCTCTGTTTCACCGCCTTGCGTGAATAGGGTGCCTTTCTTATTCATTTACTTATCAACTTTTAGTGAAACAAGGCATATATGAGCTGAACTAAGACCGACTTAATGTTTGTCCCTATTTCCCTGATTGTGTGCTCTTCTCAAATATCGAACCAAATGTAGACTTTGCGTAGGTGACCTTATCAATGGCTAAAATGAGCAACGTTTTACAACTGCAAATCCTCTATAGAAAAGCAAATAACTTTTCACCTACAATACACTAACATCTATCATAGCAGGTAAGAAGAAATAAATTGGTATAATAGTGTCCTTTGAGAAAATAGCTTTAATACTTCTGAAACCTACTACTAAAACAACCGCATGAGGTTGACTGTTTGCCAGGTATCCCCTTTGATCCAACCTAGCCAATTAGAGTGGCTTTTGTTACACTGTTCATTGTTGCTGGAGCAGCAAAACATCCAAAATAGATATGGGTACAGGGAGCTTAATTAGCAATACATTTACAAGAGACAATATAAAAATATTTCGACTCAAGGCAAATTTGTAACAAAACTGGGAATTTTTATCTTGCCCTTATAGCAAAGCATTTTGCTCCAATTTTGCCGCATCTGCCCTAGCTTGTGACTTGGGGACTGTCAGTAGGGGAGGAGTTACATGGTGCCCAGATTATAATGAGAAGTATCACATTCACATCTATCTGCAACACTCTTTTCACCTTTTGTTTGCCCCCATAAATCCTTCATATACTGTATGAAGTGGCGTAAGTCTAAAAATGTCGATCAATTGTAAGAAAATGTCCATGCATGTGCCACAGCTCTGCTCCACAAAACGGAGCCATGCATCAATGATGATACATGTACCCCCCTTTTCTTCCCCTAAGTCTGATGCTTTGAAGTTCACAGAATCCACATTGTTTCTCCTCTCTCCCTCTGTGTTGCTGTCATCCTGTACCAACCTACTGTATCAATTTCTTGATAGTTTTGCTGCCTCGCTTTTTCACTTCCTACACTCGTCATAGGAGACGTTAACATTCCTATCAACAACCCCAATGCTCTCTATTTTTGTAATACTCTCCCTTTCCCCTCTCTGATAACCACCTCCTAACCTTCAACCTTATTCTACCCCTGCACTCCAACACCTAACGCCATACACACATACAGATGGCCTACAGTAGACCTTCGCCACATTATTAGAATCTCTCCTCTCCCTCCCATTTCCATCTCCTCACCTGGCAACCTATCTATGCATTAGTGCACTTTCATCAGCCCTAGACACGGCAGCTCTTGCCCCCACACACTACCCCTGACACTTGAAGCCACAACCATGGCACACTGATTTAACCTGCAACCTCCAAAAGTGCTCCCGCACTGGAGGTAATCACATTTGAAACATATTTCCTCCACCACAAAGATACTTTGCATCTACAACACAGCCTTTCCATTACCAATCAAACATACTTCTCTTCTATCTTCACTGTCCTCTAACCAAGGCGTCCGCAAACTGGGGGTTCAGGAGATTTTTTGGGGGGGGGGGGCGCAGCAGTTGAAGAGGCTCCGCGCTCTTCTCCAAAGCATTTTAATTAAATGCCAGGGGATCGCGTGAGGCCTCTGCAACTCTCAACTTACCGTGATTCAGATGACTGTGTGATGCGTTGCAATGGCAACGCTCGTCAAATTACACTGTGGGGTCATGTGACATGACGTCACACGTGTCAAATGATGCTGTGGGTCATGCGACATCATATGACCCTGCAGCATCATTTGACGCAGCTCCAAGGTAGGGTGAGGGGAGGGGGGGCGAGCAATGTGGCAGGCAAGACAGGGGGGTGCAGGAGCAAAAGTTTGCGCTCCCCTGCTCTAACCCTCAACATGTATTTGCCACTTTAACTCCATTCTCTGCCCAACTACACCAGAAACCCCTCTGCCCAACCTACTTCAAAGATATAATAGACACTGACAGACATGACATCTCTTCCTATTAGGCTCCACATGCAACACCTGCCTCCCTCTGCACACCCAAATTTACTCTCGGCTCATTTTCCCCTGTGACTGAGGATGTCTCCACACTCATTCTTTTCACCCTACAACCCGCACACTTGATCCTATAACCTCACATCTTATTTGCTCCCTCTCTGCCACATTAAGTTTACCTTAACTCATTATTTTAACTTTTCTCTCACCACCACTCTTTAAACAAGCATTCATCACACCGAATGGCAAATGAATACACAAATGTAGCTGTCAGTAGCACCACAATACTCATGTATGTAACTCATATTTACCTCTCCTCTCCTGATTTCCCCCATTCTCTCCTGACTCGTGTCACCCATTATCTCTCTGTTATCTTTCCTGGATGTTCCACCGCAATGTACCTCAAGCTTTTAAATGTCTAAAACAGAACTCCTTATCTTTCCCCATTACACTTTTTTTCCCTACATCTGAACTGTTACTCACTGTTAATAACTTAACTACACCATTTACCACATTCTTAATAACTTAATAACACACCAAGCCGGCTGCTTACGGGTCATCTTTAACTCCACTCTTTCCTTCGGCCATCACACTCCATCCCTCACTAAGTCCTGCTGCCTCAACCTACAAAATATCGCCAGAATGCACTCATTTCAGTGAGACGCAACCAAAACCTTCATTCACTAACTCATCATGTCCCACCTCAACTACTGCAACCTCCTCTATGTTTGCACTCCCCTCATCTGACGGTCCCCACTCCAGTCCATCCAAAATGCTGCTGCCAGACTTTATCTTTCTCACCAACGTGGTTCTTTCACTGCTCCATTATGCAAATCCCTACACTTGATTGTAGAATTACATTGAAAATTCGAGCTCTGACATTGGTAATGGAGATAGATACTAGACCCTGTCAGCCTTGGAGCAGACATTCAATAGTTGAAATATACTGAATAAACAAGAACACATTAGATCAGAAATGATGCACCCTGTGTTCCCCCAAACAATACAGTTTTTTTCATTTTTTAATGTTACCTTTGGATTCTTCTTCTTTTAAATGTTTCTTCTCAGCCATTTTTGATGCGGCTAGAAAATAAAATGAATAAAGTCATGTAATAGTAAGAAATTTAAAAGAGGTCTTCACCGAAGATTTGTATTACCTCGCAAAACTCTATTAGAAACGTGAGAAACGTTTGCAGATATCACTGTGAAATTTGAACAATTGCAACTGGCAGACAAATTCACAAAAATACCGAATCCGAATATATTATTCGGAGATCAACACTCTAACGTTTGTAAAAGTTAAGGTGAGGAACTTCTCGGTTCTTTAATGTGAATAATATAATGCATGTCTTTGTCATGCGAATAACTACATAAACCAAACAACATTGAAGTTGGTTACTGTACATCTGTACATATATACACAACTATATGAACTGACAATAATTGCATGCATCATAATATCAAGAAAGGTTTATAAATGATGATGTGTTTGGAATTATAGCTCAAATTATTTCCATTTAAGTTGTGGTTTTACTTAAAATCTGCAATAAAATACCTCATCATGATTTGTAGTCTCTGAAACATTGTTTGTTTGCCTCGGTTGTTTTCCGAGGGGAAGACACAAACAAGGAATGCAGCCCCTTTTTGTGTTGGGCATGAAACATTCAAATCTGTAGATTGATTTGCTTGCCATGCAATAAGCTATTACTGTACATTTCTGAAGCGAACAATATTAAAGGGCTACTGTATGTATCAAGCAGCTGATTATTTGATGAACAGAAGACAGTGTAGTTTCGGGACACAAAGGGGCAAATTCTAGTAGCTGCAAGATGGGCGATTTCACAAGGCAATATGGGGCTTATTCCACATCAGCCGAACCGGCCAATCAGGTCATTTTTATCCATTATTCCCTATTGAAGACAATAGGGAATATACCCACAAGATTTTGCCGTTACCTGGTCTTGTCGCCTTCGCTCCCGCTGTTTCTGACAAGTCCATTAAAATATTGAATATTTAAAAGAAATGTTAAGCAGAAATCAAATGTTGGCAGAATTCAAACAAGCATCATTCTTCCGTTTTTGCAATATTTGCACTTTCACCCCTCACTGCAATAGGCACCAATGTTTTGCATGGAATTGGATAAGTTAATATACTGTACGATGAGAATACATGCAATAAAGAACATATTCTAGTGCACGTATAAGCAGATATTATAGAAAGAAAAATACTATTCCCCCAAACAATACAGTTTTTTCTTTTTTTAATATTACCTTTGGATTCTTCTTCTTTTAAATGTTTCTTTTCAGCCATTTTTGATGCGGCTAGAAAATAAAATGAATAAAGTCATGTAATAGTAAGAAATTAAAAAAAGGTCTTCACCGAAGATTTGCATTACCTCGCAAAACTCTATTAGAAACTTGAGAAACGTTTGCAGATATCACCATGAAATTTGAACTATTGCAACTGGCAGACAAATTCACATTCTTGCAGAAGAGAAACATTTGTCTACTGTAATATTTTGTGACATTAATATATTTTTAATTAGACTTTTTTTTAAATCAATGTAAAATACAGATAGATTGGAAGTAAGGATGGAAGACTGTTACCATTATAATATTTTTATATGTGTTATTGTTATTGTTCTGCTGTGGAATGTGTTGGGGCTTTGTGCTAATGTAGCAGGCTTCATTGTCCACTCTGGTGGTTTCTGGTAGGATAAGTTATTATATTCTGTATCAACGCTGTTACTGAATCCCATGGAAAACTGTTTTGCTCTAAAATGGAATATGTTATGTTATCTGGTGGAACGATCTCCATGTGTTACATCTGTAAATAAAGCATACAAATAAAGCCAATATTAACCTAACTTTTAAACCTGAGGGTATGGCTTTTCAAGAACTTGTCACCCTCAATATACTAATGTATCCGGACTCATTGTTATCACAGTCCTGCTGCCGCTGGCAAACTTCAGGCAAAGCAAAAAAAAAAAACAATGTATAAGCTACAGTACAGCAGTAAATTCACTGAGCTATGGCAAATAGATTCCTTTATGAAGGCTCTGCAGAAGACACATTGGGCTACATTTGTAAGACTGCTGTGTAAGTGTTCTGATTGTACATTAGAGCCTACTAATAGTTGTACAGGCCAGGGCATTTAGAAACTCCAGTTTTGGCATGTCTTTTATTTTTTAGCATTATTCAAGTAAACTTAGGACAGTGTTCACTGAGCTGATTGATGTGCTAATGTCCTGCACATGCTTGGCTGATAGCCTAGCAAACAAAGCAATACTACTTAAATAATGTTGCATTTTCAAGGCCATTAGGCATTTAGATTCACTTTGTGCAAGGCTGAACTAATACCATGTTTTCAAGGCCATTAGTAGAACATGTGCTTAGCAATCAGGCATCTGGTAGAAAATTCTTGATTCAGGTTTGTAAAGGGGAATAAAATTAGTACCACTAGTAGAAAAGATCGTTTTGTTCCCTGTAGAAATGCGTAAAAAAAAGTTTGCAGAAGTTAATGCGCATTGAAAATCCACCAAAAATTCTGATAATTTCTCCAAATTCTCTTAAATTTTGTTGTAATTTCTCCTTTTGCAGAGATTAGAAATTGGGTACATACACAGAAGTGTATTATTTGGCATTATATACTGCCGTTTTCACAAAATTCTGTCAAATGTTACAACATTTTGCAGTAATCCGGTGAAAATATTGCACCTAAGACTATTTTCGTGAAGATCCGAAATGTGAAAATTGTTTGTTGCAAGTACGCAAAATTAACAACGTAAAAAGAGCACAACTTTAAATTAATTAATATTAATAGCATGTTCTTGTATAGCGCTGCTAGTTGTACGCAGCACTTTACAGAGACATTTGACAGGCGCAGGTCCCTGCCCCGTGGAGCTTACAATCTATGTTTTGGTGCCTGAGGCACAGGGAGATAAAGTGACTTGCCCAAGTTCACAAGGAGCCGACACCGGGAATTGGAAAAGCTCGCCTGCTTCAAACTCAGTGCCAGTCAGTGTCATTACTCACTGAGCCACTCCCTCTCCCTTAAACACTATCTGTACTATTTAAATATTATTTACAGTTTGAAAATGGATATATGATATATCTTCTGCATGGAATCAAAGGTTAGATTGAGCAGTGACTCTAACGTTAAGATATACATTAGTTAAGGACAGTCACCATGAAAATTGCCATTCAAAATAGAAACAAGGTGAATTAGTGTTTTAACAGCTTGTTTCCATTTTTTGGGCCCATTTTCATTTGTTTTTAACTACTCTCCAATTAACTTTTTTTACGTGATATAAATAACTATACAATTTACCCGGTAGATATGTTGGAACAATATTGATGCAATGAAACATTTTTAAAGGTCTATATATTGCTCAATCATTCAGTCCTGCTGTAGCATTTTATTCCTATCATGTAAGGCAGCAATCCCCCTATTTTTTCATTTGCAGAATTGGAAGGGGAGTGGGCCACCTGGAGATTAACAGTCCTATTTTTAGACCATGGTTCACTACATATTTACCTTTTTAAGTGAAAAAACTGTACAATTAGAGTAATATCTAAATAGCTGCCGAGGTTGTCCAGTAGGAAGCTGCAATGTCATATTCTGATGACATTGTGGCTACATATTGGCCCGTGTGAGTGTGGCCTGGATGGTAGCCATTTTGATTTTGCTCATAGGGACAAGAAACACCAGCGCACAAAAAGAGAGGTATCTCAGCAACCAGGGGGTCCCTAGAAATTTAAAAAAAATGGGGTGTGCGCCGAGTATGCACGTTCTAAGTGAAACTTCTTTGTGTTGTCACTGAAATTGTATTTTGATTTTTATCATTTTGAGTGAATGAAAGACTTTTTAGAGTGGCAAAATGCAAAGAAGTTTCACTTAGTATGCACGTGCTCGGCACCCACCCTTTTTTTTTTGGTTGTTGGATGGGTCGCCAATGGGTTAATAGTTCAGCCTGGCATGACTAATCCTGATTACTCTTTATGGTGTGTGTGTGTGATATATAAGTGTAGCCCAGTGTCCTGGGACCACTGATCTCCTGGCCTCATAACACTGTAACACGTTTAATAAGTGGGCAGTGTTAGCAGTAGACTCTGCTGAGTATGTTATATTGTTCATTGTGCAAGTTCAGTGTTAGCCTGCTATTGTAAGGGGGGTCTATGATATTGTGTAGGCCGGCTTTCCAGCCACCCCAGGGAAGGAAGGGGGTTGTTTCCTCTATAGTGTAGAGTAGGGTTAGTGGCAGTAGTTCTTCTGGGATAGACTTCAGAGTGACCAGACACAGAAGAGAGTTTCTCCTGCTAGAGGAGTGTGCTGAGGCCTAGCCCACTAGGGGGTGTGGTACTAAGAAGATAATGGCTGAGGCCGCCAGTATGTTTACTATGCCAATCCTGTGTTCCAGTGTATATGTGCTGTGTTCAATAAACCTCAGTTAAACCAACACCTGGCGTAGTATATGAAGCAGGGCTATTGATCAAAGAAGAAGTGTCCCTGAGGTTCATCCTGAAGCCTCAGGATCCTCTTGGACTGGAGGCGCTGTCACCTAAAGAACTACCGTGATCCTGTCCTGATGTCCTCCCCACAACTAGGCAGAGATCTCCTGCCTCCTGTTTACCACTCAGGTATGAACACCAGCTACAGAATACACCAGTAGCGACACCAACTCCCATAAGGTGGGGGAAAGAGGGCTCATTGGCATGTCTTAGACAGGTTTGCAGCCCTGCCTTTCATCATTATCACCCAGCATACAGTACTTCCACTGCAGTAAGGGATTCTGAGAGGTGTCATTCAAATGAGCAAACAGTGTCACCTTTTGCTTCAAAACCATATAACATGGTCCCCTAAAGCTTATGCTTGCTGCATTTCACAGCTCTTGAGCACAGCCTGGGTTAAGATGCATAGCCGGTAAACCCACCCACAGACAGCTGTTTCGACCTTAATGGGTCTCCTCAGTGTGGGGTTGGTTATACTGGCTTTGCAAAATGAAGCTTTGGATAGGTTTCACCACACTTAGTTAAGTTATGGTGGGTAAAATATATACTGTACATACATACACATATAATATATATATATAAAAAAAAATTATATATATATATATACCCTATTTCCTGAATTCTAAGACGCACCTTTTTTTCAATTTTCACATGTCTGAAATCGGGGTGCGTCTTAGAATCGATGTATTAATCGATGTATTAACAGTACTAACCCCCTCTTTTCACTTACCATGTTTCAGGAGAGGTCCCATGTCAGCGGAGGACGAAGTGTGCGGCGGCGGCAGGACAGGTCCAGGCAGCTAATAGATCATAATAGCAGGAGCAGAGCGGCGTAGGGGAACGGCTTGGGAGGTGCACACTGTAACACCGGAAGTTGACCGTGTCTGACTTCCGGTTACAGTTTGCACCTCCCAAGCCATTCCCCTATGCCGCTCTGCTCCTGCTCAGCTCTCCTGCTATTATGATCTCCTGCCGCCGCATGCCTGCTGTCTTCTTATCTTCATTCACCTGCAGACTTTGGACCTGTTCTGCCGCCACATACCCAACGCACACCCACCTGCTGTCCATCTTCCACCATCTGCAGACGTGGGACCTCTCCTGCCACCACCGCCCGCTTCATCCTCCGCTGACATGGGACCTCTCCTGAAACATGGTAAGTGAAAAAGTAATTTTTCTCGATTGTAAAGGCCAAATCGATGGTGCGTCTTACAATCGAAGGCGTCTTACAATCGAGGAAATACGGTATATATA
Organism: Ascaphus truei; assembly: GCF_040206685.1. NCBI lineage: Eukaryota > Metazoa > Chordata > Amphibia > Anura > Ascaphidae > Ascaphus > Ascaphus truei. Next base: position 246,521,582 of record NC_134486.1, read on the forward strand.
TATGTGCGTGTACAGTGCCTGTTAGCTATATCAGGGTTTGCTGGAACTTGTACCCACTGGGGCCTTCCCTTCCCTTCTGACATCCACACCTGAACTACAACTCCCAGCAGGCAGCTAACAAACTACTACTTCCGTTCAGATTTGGAGTATTTTTCCCTATCAGATTTTTGAATGTTGTAGTGCCAGCAAAGAAGTTTCACTTAAAAATAAATAGATGCAGCTGAGCAACAAGAAATCGTCCGGTTATGATTTTGCAAAAAAAAATAAAAAGGCCCAGACTGACTCCTACAAAAACACTGCATTTTATATGTTCAATTGTTTTTTCTGGCCTTAAAACTAATCTGATCATCTAGGAATTTATAACATGCTACAGTAATTATAAACAATGTATAGATGTTAGGTGGGCTTCCAGTCAATGACTATTTGGTAACATCTCCATATATTGATGTCAAGTGTTGGAAGTTCTGTTTGTTTACAAATGAGGAAAAATATACAGCTTTGCAACTTATGGTACTGAGCTTCATTCAGAGGGTACAGGAGAAAGTGGAGCTCTCTAATGTGCTAAGACACTGGCAGACATAAGTTTATTTATTTATATTTATACAATGTTTTACCAGGACGTAATACATTGAGAGTTACCTCTCATTTTCAAGTATGTTCTGGTTGCAGTTGGCTTTCATTAGGTACATGACCTGAGAAATAAGTAATAGTACCTGTTGAATACACTAGGTAGAGTTGCAAGGTATGCACATGAGTAATGCTAGAGAAAGGCTTGCATGGCAAAGGTTTTATTTGAAAGGGAGAAGGAGTGGCTCAGTGAGTAAAGACACTGACTGACACTGAGATTGCTGCAGGGGAGCCTGGTTCAATTCCCGGTGTCGGCTCCTTGTGAACTTGGGCAAGTCACTTTATCTCCCTGTGCCTCAGGCACCAAAAACATAGATTGTAAGCTCTACGGGGCAGGGACCTGTGCCTGCAAAATGTCTATGTAAAACGTTGCGTACAATTAACAGCGCTATACAAAAACATGCTATTATTATTAATTACAACTCCAGTATATGTTAGTACAATACATGAAATTACCTCTTTAAAGCAGCAGCTCCCATTTTATTTATTTTTTATTTATTTTGTACCTATCCCCATTTTTACACACTGCTATAAAAAGTGCAGACATACTGATATTTTCAAACTAAGGAATTTAATGTCAGTGAGTGGATATAATGTGTTGAATCTTACACAATTTTATTTGCAATATTAATATTTTTTTTAGTCTCAGTTTGTTTTCAATAATATGATACACATTGCCAATGCAAAACAAATATACAAGTCCGTTATACTGTACAGCAACATATAGCAGCATTCTCCTATTTAATAGCTCAAGCATGTTCAGAGTGCTTAATATATCTAAAACAATCAACTGATTATAATAAGCGCTAACTTCTGAAACAACAGTTCTTAATGATATATAACCCGTTAACACAACTAGTACAAAATCAGATAAAGAATCACTTGGTTATGACACTAGATGGTTAGGTTAATTGCACGCACTACAGAAATGTAATACATGCAATCAATAGATCATGTTACAAAAAACTTGATTAAAAGTGCAGTCCCGCGTTGCACAAAAATGAAGCAAATTATCCTACAAGTATTTGTAAAACATTACAAGTAAACACGGTGAGCGGAGACACAGGAGGGATTTCATTTCCTCCCTGTTCTGTGACGTGGGCAGGACTTTGCACAGGGAAACCCCCTCAATTTCTTCTCCTGATATCACTGGGGGGAAAAAAACCTCTTGACTTCTAAAGAAATCAAACGGTCAAATGTTTGCTTTGAGCATCATTATATTTGCTTAAAGAAGTGGATTACAGCAATACCGTAAGTTATTTGCAAAATGTTTTTTTTTTAACAGAGATATTACACCTTTAAACAAAACGGCAACTAAAATGATGTTTTAAAGTTGTTTATAACAAAATGTTCTCAGTTATGGCCAAAATTAAAAACTCCCATATGCTTAGCTAATTTTACATTAGATACATTTAATTACAATTTACAAAAGATTGAGTAACAAGGGGCTATGCCGCAAATAGATAGTTCCTACTGTACATATTCAGTAAATAAAAATATCACTTGTGAGCACATTCACATGTCTCGGACAGGTCTGCAACACTGCTTTTCCCCATTATCTTTTAGCAGACAGTGCTTCCACTGCAGCCAGGGATTCTGGGAAATCACATGCAAATGAGCACTCTGTCACATTTCATGTATTCAGGAAACTTTGTCATCAAAGAAGGCGCACTGTATTTTATTCCGTTAAAATTTCTTACCATCACATTTTAATTACTATTTCCTGGCTCGCTAAGTGTGTCAAACATTAAAGACACGCTCAACAAACGTTTTACAGCTAAAGCAGCCACAGGCAGAAAATAAAAATAATTTTATGACAAACACACTTTTCCTTACCCTGATGCATAGGCTACATGCCGTTATGCATTAAGCAATATCTGTTAAATGACATGCATCCGACAAAAAAACAGCATAAGCAAACCATTAAGTAAACAGTTATCATTCTAAACATTTCTAAAATACAGTAACTACATTACCATCAGCTATGAAGAAGAATAAATCACAACATTAACTATGGAGAAAACAGCATAATCAATCCCTTGATTTGTCTAAGTGTAGCTATGTCCCCTTTTACCTCCGGTGCCGGGGAGAGGGATGGCTGCAGTCAGTGGGAGCTCCGGAGCTTGACGGCGTACCCTGCAAGCAGGGGCCACCATCTTTAGTGTTCACGCATGTGCATGATGAGATATGCGCATTGAAGCTGAAGTTGCGGCTGCCATTTTAGGTTTGCGCATGCGCAGTCGAGTCTTTGCACATGCACAGTCCCCAGAGTTGCGGCAGCCATTTTAGGAGAGGCTCCGCAAGGGACTACAAGTCCCAGGAGCGTGAGGGACATGCAGTTAGAATGTTGACACAGGCAGTTACTGGAATTGCTGACAGTTGCTGGAAGTTACTGGCAGTTGGAAGAAGGGGAGAACGGTTGAGGTAGTGTCCAGGGAGCAGTGCTCCACTGGACTAGGACTAGGGTTGTCCCGTAGGTCCCAGCTAGGTCCTAAATCCCCTTTTAGATTGTGACTGCTATAGGGAGGACCCCAGACATGGACGCTATCCTTTAGCCTTATAGTGTCAGGTGTAGCACCAGTGAAGAGACGCCACACGGTGGCTATACAGACCAAATGTGGAGTAGCATGTGTGCTAGAGAGATCACATGGAAATCACGTCCTCCTGTTCCCAAGGTGCTGGCAGCATGTGATCTCTCTAGCACACATGCTACTCCACGTTTGGTCTGTATAGCCACATTACTCTCAGCATATCATTTTGTCTTTTGTAGACTTTGCTGGACTGTGGTCAGGATCTCTATGTTGGTCTGTACAGCCATACAACTATAGCATTTTTTCCTAAGCGTATCTTGCTGGACTGTGTTTGCTTGAGTACTTTGGACATTACCTCTATTAATGTGGTTCCCTTTTGTTAACCCCTGCTAGGAGGCATTCATGTCCCATTAACCCCTATTTGGATACATTCATGCCTTATTAACCCTTGTTAGGATACTACCTGGTTACATTATTCCCTACTAGGATACATCCATGTTTCATTGTCCATTTGTTTTTGGTGCTTTCTTTGGGAGACGTGTATAGGGACTAGGGAAGCACCATTAGATACCCTGTGTCTTTTGGGAACGGGCCTGAAGAAGGGGTTCATACACCGAAACGTTGCCGCCCCCCTTTTCCCCTATACTTTTACGTTTGCTACCTCACCCTTTCCCCTTCCCTCCCTCCCCCCTTTTTGTATTGTGGTTTTTTCACTCACTTTGTGTTTTGCTCATTAAACTTTTTGGTTCACCATTCCCCCATTTTCCTTCTTTTGTGTGCTGGGAACATTTAATATTTTTAAATTATTTTTTAACCTTCTGCAATAATAGTCATCACGTAATTACTCATGCCGACGTCATTACGTTTTCTATGCAAACAAATAGTAACCTAGCGACTGCACTTAATTCCTAACTGGCCAACAAAAAACCAGCGAGGAAAGAAATATAATAGGTGAAGCGATCATTAAGTTCATCGTGTAGTAACCGGATCCTCTAAAATGCAATGCTATAGCCACCGTGTGAACATAGTGAATATTACCATACAGTATATACACAAATACGAACATGGACTGCAAGAACTACAAAAGTGATAGATACACTTTGATAAAAAAACCTTATTGCAAAATACGCAATATAAGTTTCAATATAGTGGAAAGAATGTAACAGAATCAGAGACATTGTCAAATTGTATTGTATGTCTTTTTAATATAGCACCATTACTGTACATAGCTCTTCACAGTAGTAATACATGTGGTAATCAAATAAATAACAGATAATATAAATAACAGATCATGGGAATAAGTGCTTTAGACATAAAAGTAACATTAAGGAAGAGGAGTCCCTGCCCCGTGGAGCTTACAGTCTAATTGGCAGGTAGGGAGAACGTACAGACACAGTAGGAGGGAGTTCTGGTAAGTGCGTCTGCATGGGGCCAAGCTTTATGTATCATGTGTTCAGAATATCCACAGTGCTATTCATATGCTTTTTTAAGCAAGTGTGTCTTAAGGTGGGTCTTAAAGGTGGATAGAGAGGGTGCTAGTCGGGTACGGAGGGGAAGGGCATTCCAGAGGTGTGGGGCAGCCAGTGAAAAAGGTTTAAGGCGGGAGAGGGCATTAGATACAAAGGGGGTAGAGAGAAGACATACTTGAGAAGAACGCATGAGTCTGGATGGTGCATAACGAGAAATTAGGGCTGAGATGTAAGGAGGGGCAGAAGAGTGTAAAGCTTTAAAAGTCTCCACAGGTCAACTCACACGTGAGCAAAGGAGGAGAGACTTCCTGTCTCAAAGGCAGGCTTTTTCTGCTACCTGTACTCAGTCAGGTGGTGCTAGTTAATTTGCTACCAGCAGTTAACCACCACACTGCTGGATTAGAGGCATCTTTGTGAACAGGGATAAGTCCCCTGTTACATACCTCTCCTGTTTGTGGGAAGCTCGGGCTTACCACGGCCAAAGCCCATCCTTCCACTGTCATTCGAGATCTTTCTGTGACTTGAATGAGAGTGGATGGAGGAAGAGAACCCTCTGTCCCACTGGGATTGGAGCCCTTTCTCCAGTTTATTTTGGTCTCCTCCCGAAGGTGTTTGAGATCAGCACTCCTCAGTCGCTCGAGGAGAACTTTTTCCAAGTACCGTCTTTTTACCGAGTGCACGGGCATGAGATTTCCCTTGCGTTGGGCGCTCCTCTTTTTGTAGGCAGATTGTATGGCGACAGTTGCAGAGCGTTTGAGAGTAACCCTTTGAGTTATCCGCTCTTGAAGCTGTCCTTCTGCACTCTTTCCACTCCATGGTGTTGCCAGTTCAGATTCTTTGGGATTGAGTTGCAATTCCACCTCCAGAGAATGTCCCATCTTTTCAGCTTCATCCACTAAGGATTCTTCTGATTTTTATTCTGCACGTATACCTTTCTGTTTTGCCTGTTGGCCAGCTGAAGGTTTTGCTAGTGCTTGCTTAGGTGGTTTAGACTTTGCAACCTTGTTTTTCAGATGAGCGGTGTTCCCAGCTCTCACTGTACCCTTGGCTCCATGGGTTTTTGAGGCTGTGGGATACTGACGCTTAGTCAGGGTCAATACTTGTCCTTGTAGGACTGTAATCTCATCCACAAGAGATCCCTGTTTTTTGAGTGTGTCTTCAATTTTAATTGGCAGCCAAAACATATTAAATATCTGGGAGTTAACATCACCAAAGATTGTAAGGGCAGTGTGAAGCACTATGAACTTCTTTGCTTGGGCCACAGTTACTTGTTTCAGTTTCTGGACCTTCTTGTGCTCCCTTTTGTGCCGCGTCACCTGGGTTTTAAGCTTGGCTTTTAGCGTTGCTTTGGTGATGCTCAGGGTAGCCTTCAGTTTCTGAGCCTTCTCACACTCCATCTCATACAGAGTCACCTGGTATCGAAGCTCCGCCTCCAATAATGCTCTGAAGACATGCAGCGTGGCCTTTAGCTCCTCATACTGCTCAGTGGGGACGTACTGGGTATTCAGACGTTCCTGCAGCGCTTGTACCTCTTTAGCAGCCTGCAGCTTTTCTTCCTGCAGCGTTTGCTGCTTCTCCTCAGCATACTGGAGGTGTGTATGCAGACTTTGCAGTTGGTTCTGCAGTTGGTGCTCTGCTTCAAACATTTCCTCTTTCAAAAGTTTGTTTCTTTAAGAGCCTGCAGCTCTTCATTCTTTCCCTTGACGTATTCTGTCAACTCAGAATTTTCTTTTTTTAATCTTAAATTTTCTCTTTTTTCAGTCTCTGTACTATTCAGGGCTTCCTTGCAGTCCACCTTCCATTTTTGCACATCTGCTTGGAGGCGGGCTGTCTCCTGGCGTGAGACTTCTATCTCCAGGTTTAAGTTCTGAAACTCCTCCTGAGAGACTTTGAGATCTAAGTTAAGATGTAGGATAGTTTTCCTTGAAATGTCCAGCTCCTCAGTGAGACTGTGTAGTTCTTTTCTGGAAACTTCCAGGTCTGTGCGGCAGCTGTTGGTCTCATGATGTGAGGCATTCAGTGCTCTGTGGAGTGTCTGAACCTCTTTCTGAGCAACATCCACTTCTATCCGGCCACTGTTGACCTCCTGTCGTGAAGCATTCAACTCTATGCGCAGAGTGTGAACCTCTTGCTGGAAGACTGTCATCTGCTTTAGTGCCTCCTCATACTTCCGCTTTAGCGTAGCCACCATTTTGTCAGACTGGCTCTGCTTTACATCCAGGGCGGAAATAGTAGCCTTTGCAGTATCTAGCTCAGTCTTGAGATCCTCCAATTTAGTCTTGGCCGCAGAGTAAATTGCGAGCACAGTCTTCTGTAGCTCAGCATTATTATTTTTTTCCCTTTCCAATTCTTCACAGAGCAGATCACAGTCATGCCTGGCAATTTTCAGGGCGTCTTCAGGGCTGGTCAAGGGATCGTCACTCACTGGTTCCGGCTCCACTTCCCTGGGATGGTTGGTTGAGGGTTCCTCACTGTTGGCACCGGACAGACACTCCTTTGGGGTACACGACTTCTGCCTTGGGCCCTCTGGATATTCGGTTAACCGGGGGACGAATTCTCCATTTTCTCTAGGCTGCAGGGCAACTCGTCCCCCTTTTTCTCCACAGGATCTGCGGACGTGTCTGTTACTTCCACGGTAAGTGAAGAACCGCTTTTCTTTTTCTTCCTTTTTGATTTGGATGACACCGTCCCTTCAGGGATACTGGGGTCTTCATCTTCATATGAAGTTTTAGCAGTTTCATTATATACGCCAGGCTTTTCTTGCAGCTGCTTTAGCTGACAGAAATATTCGGTGATCCACTGCTCCCGCTCTGTCTCCTGCTGATCATATTCGTCATCAAAGGGAGCGGTCTTTTCTGTTTGTGCCGAGTTCAGGCACCCCCACCATTCTTGGGGTGTTTTGTGGGTGTGACTCGGTTTGGGTTCCCCGTAAGAGATGTCTTCCTCTTTATTGGACTGGAAGGGCCACTCTTCAGTGGGGTAGGGTTCATTACAGGAACGCCGCATCTTGTCCTCCATTTTTAGGCTATCAGGTGTCATTTTCTTCCTGACCTCAGGAGGCGCTATTGCAGCTGTTGCCACTGTATTTGCTAGAACCCCCAATTGTGGTAGTTCTACAGGTGGGCATATCCTGCGTGTAGAGGTCACAGCTCTCACAGGCATCTCCGTAGACTTTTCTTTCTTGGGTAATTTTTTTTTTTTTTTTCAATATCAGCAGTGCTGTGCATGCATTTTCTTTTATCAGGTATACAAAATGTGCAGTTGCTAGGTTAAAAAAAAGTCTATTTGCTGTACACCATTTATTTTCTAGGTGCAATCCCTCCGCTTCAGCAACAGAATTTGGTTTTCTGCCTGAGTTCGGTAATTTTCAGTCTCACCTTTTATTCTGAAGCCAGGGCACGTTGGTATGAATGGCTCCCGATAGCATTAACACAGTTCCCTTTTAAATCACTCCAAGTCCTGTAATATTTCCTCCACTTTATTGGGAAAAGGTAGCAGGGTACAGATACTTGTGGATGGTGTGTAGTGGTGATTATTAGTTAGGAACCGGTAAAAAGAGATGGCCTCACCAAGGGTTATAAACAGAGAAAGGTTCTTTACTCACTGTCTCCAGGGTTGAAAAGAGGAAGTGAGGTGCGGTGTGGGCAAAGGACAAGTCTAGGGACAGACCATGTCTGAACAAACAGGAGGGGGGGCAGACTAGTCCATTCTGGTGAGGATCTCAGAGACTGCTGTAGCAGCTCACTGATGTCATGCTCGCAGGCAAGGAGTGCAACATTGTTGCAAGCCACGCAGGCACAGTATGTGTCTGCAGACTCCATGCAGCTGGGAATAAAATCTGACAGGCAGAAACTGCAAAGGAGAGAGGGGGGTGAGTCAGAAATGTGGCTCTTGTTCCATAACACTCCCCGTCTGGTATCTGTAGATACCACTATATGGCAAGCTATGTGGAACATATGTGCAATACATACAACATAACAATATACTGCAAAGCTCCATATTTCCATAGCAATGTGATACCGGCTGGTACCACTGGCATCAAAGTCCTTTGGCCAGGCCTTCCAGTAAGGGAAGCCAGGTGGGTGCGTAGCTCTTGGTTAGCTTGATGCACCACAATGTCTCTTAAAAGTCCACGGCACTGGTAACCAGTTTTTCCCCATCACAGTCCGATTTGGGCATTAGAAGGATAGTCTCTGTAATGGGTCTTAGGAAGGTTTTAACGATCCCATTCTGGGCCACTCGTACTTCCACTTTGCGAACCCTTTCGTCTTCGCTTGGGATAGTTCTTATTATAAGTCCCATGGGCCATTCATTTCTTGCCACCTGTTTATCTTTCAACAAGACCACATCCCCCACTTGGATATCTGGTTTTACTGTTTGCCATTTGTGGCGTTCTTGAAGTGTCACCAGATACTCGCGTCTCCAGCGGTCCCAAAATGTGTTGGCCAAGTACTGCACCTGTCTCCACTGTCGTTTGTACATATCCTTAGAATGGAAGTTTTCGACTGGTGTGGAGATGTTCCCTACTTTCTGGGTTAACAGCATTGCTGGTGTCAGAATACTTGGCGATTCTGGATCTGTTGACACTGGGATCAAGGGCCTAGCATTGACTATTGCTGATATTTCGGCCATGAATGTGGTTAGCACTTCGTGAGTGAGTCGAGTCAGATCGGTTTTTAGCATTATAGAATCCAAGATACGCCGAACCACTCCGATCATGCGTTCCCATGCTCCGCCCATGTGAGAGGAGTGAGGGGGGTTGAATGTCCACGTGCACTCTTGGTCGCGCAGGTATCTTTGGATACTATTGTTTCTATTGTCTTTAGTGTCCATTTGTAATTCCTTGCATGCTCCAACGAAATTGGTGCCACAATCGGAGCGTATTTGTTTAACTGGTCCTCTGACGGCAAAGAACCTTCTGAGGGCATTTATGAAGCTTGAAGCATCCATAGATTCTATAACCTCGATGTGTATAGCTCGTGTGCTCATGCAGGTGAAGAGTACCGCCCATCGTTTGCTGTTTGCTAGTCCGCCCCTAGTTCTACGCGAGATGACCATCCAGGGCCCAAATACATCAAGTCCTACATAGGTAAAGGGGGGTTCCGTATTAAGTCTGTCGACAGGTAGATCCGCCATCCTTTGGTCTTGGCTTTTGCCTCTCAGCATTCGGCACCTAACACATTTGTGGAGATTACTGGCCACGCACCTTTTCATGCCAACGACCCAAATGCCCGCCGCCCTAATGGCGCCTTCGGTGAAGTGTCGTCCCTGATGCATGACTTGTTCGTGGTAGTGGCGCACCAACAAAGTGGCGATGTGATGCCGGCCAGGGATGATGAGAGGGTTGCTTTCCTCCCTGCTCAGTTGGGACTTATTGAGGCGGCCTCCTACTCTCATGAGGCCGTCGTTGTCGATGAAGGGATTCAACTTCCAGAGTGGACTGTTTTTGTGAACACTCTTCTTTCCGCGAATGCAATTGATCTCTTCCGCATATGTTTCCCTTTGAACATGACTGAGAACAGTTTCCTTAGCCTTTGTAATTTCCTCTACGGTGCGCAGCTCTTTGCAGATGTGCCAGCCGTGGCAACCGGTAGTTTTACCGTCTGGTGTCTGGCGGAAGGAGGAGGCTATATGCCCGAGATGGGCTACTGTTCGCAGAAGGGCCGTCCATCTTGAGAAGCGTTGGAATCGATGTGATCCGAATGCGTTTTTGTGCGATACATTGGTGAGTACCACGGATACTTGTGGGGGCCTTATCTCCGTATCCTTTTCGGGATCCACGAGTCCAAAATCGTCAACTGGGGTTGGTAGCGTTTCCGCAGGCTGCGCAAGAAACATTGGTCCTGTGAGCCACGACGTATTCTGCAGTTGAGATGCAGGTACTGATCTGGTGGCGTGATCTGCGGGATTTTGCTCTGTGGGCACGTGGTGCCATTGTTCTGGTTGGGTTGACTTCCTGATTCTTTCTACGCGGTTAGCTACGTATACGTAGAATCTCCTTTTCTTATTGTAGATGTATCCCAGTACCACCTTGCTATCTGTGTAGAGTTTGACGGCATCTGGTTTGCTGTCCATCTCATTCTCGATAAGCTCCGCCAGTTCTACTGCTAACACTGCACCACACAGCTCTAGTCTGGGTATAGTATGGTCGGGTTGTGGCGCCAGCTTAGCTTTGCCAAGGATGAACCTGATGTGGCAACTTCCATCCACGTCCGTGGTTTTTAGGTAGGCCACCGCTGCTATAGCTTTGGTGGAGGCATCTGAGAACACGCAAAGCTCTTTGCTGTGTGCGGCGGTGAGAGATATAGGTGAATAGGGGCGTGGGATTTGAAGTTGCTCGAGGGCCTTCAAGGAGTATTTCCACGTTTCCCACTCTTTCCGTTTTTCTGGAGGTAGTGGGGTGTCCCATTCCTGTTTTTCGAAGGACATTTCTCTGAGGAGGGATTTCCCTTGTATAGTGACAGGAGCCACGAATCCTAGCGGGTCGTAGAGACTGTTAACGGTGGACAGGACTCCGCGACGTGTGAAGGGTTTTTCTTCGATGGCTACCTGGAACGTAAAGGTGTCTGTTTTAAGGTTCCAGCTTATCCCTAGGCTCCGCTGTATGGGAGGCGTGTCGGTCCCCAGATCCAAATTCTTGAGATCTGGTGCTTGATCATCTGCATGGAACGCCTTCATCACTGTGGCACTGTTGGAAGCTATTTTGTGTAACCTTAGGTTGGCTTTTGCTAACATCTTTTGTGTCCTCTTGAGTAGATCTACGGCTTCTTCTTCGGTGGGAACTGATTTTAATCCGTCGTCCACATAGAAGTCTCTTTCGACGAAGCTCCTGGCGTCTTTCCCGAACTCTGCTTCTCCGTCTTGGGCCGTTCTTCTGAGGCCGTAGGCTGCCACTGCAGGTGATGGGCTGTTCCCGAAGACATGTACTTTCATGCGGAACTCCGTGATTTCTTTTTCTATGTCGTCATCTTGGTACCACAGGAATCTTAGGTAGTTACGGTTGTCTTCTCGCACAAGGAAGCAGTGGAACATCTGTTGAATGTCTGCGGTTACAGCGATAGGTTCCTTGCGGAAGCGGATCAGCACTCCCAGAAGACTGTTTGTCAGATCCGGCCCGGTGAGGAGAACATCGTTTAGGGAGACTCCCTGATGCTGGGCACTGGAGTCGAATACCACTCGGATTTGGCCAGGTTTCTGGGGGTGGTAGACGCCAAACGACGGGAGGTACCAGCATTCTTCGCCTTCTTTCATTGGGGGCGCCGACTCTGCATGGCCACTGTGGAAGATTTTTTGCATGAAGGCCACAAAGTGTTCCTTGGTCTCCGGTTTCCTTTGTAGGTTACGGCGGAGCGAAGCGAGCCTAGACATAGCATGGTCTCTGTTGTTTGGGAGGCGTCTTCTTGGCGAGCGGAAAGGTAGTGGGGCCACCCAACTGCCCAATTCGTCCTTGAAGAGCTCCTTATCCATTAGCCTCAAGAATTCTTTGTCTTCCATTGATGGCGCCTGTTTGTCGTCGTCCTTTGTTGTCTGGAACACTGTACTCCCTAGGTTGTTGGGGTATTTTCTTGCCACAGGCGCGTCTCCGTAGTTCCTTTTGGTCTCGAGCTTCTCGTGGACCTGAAAGTGGTTCGGACAAGGTTTGAAGTGAGATATACGACCGTTCTCCAGCAAGTTCGTCTGTAGGGCGCCTACGTTGTCGGGTCCTCGTATCCTGTCTATGCATACTTCTCCAACTACCACCCATCCTAGATCGAGCCTTTGGGCGCTTGGGCCGTTGTGGTCCCCATTTCGCTGTTCGCGGATCTTGTGTGCTCTCATGATGTCTCTGCCAAGTAGCAGCAGGATCTGGGCATCTTCGTCTAGTGGTGGGATGTGATCGGCAATGGTTTTTAGATGGGGATGGTGTCGCGCCACGTCTGGCGTGGGGATCTCAGTCCTATCTTCCGCCATGTGATTGCACTCGATGAGTGTGGGAAGGGGCATGCTCACTTTGCCGTCTATTGAGCATATGGTGTAGCCATTCACTCTTCTCCCTGTAGTCTCCATTCGCCCTGCGCACGTTCTGAGAGTGTAAGAAGTACTGTCTTGTATGCCGAACATATCGAAGAATTCTGACCTGACCAGCGATCGGTTGCTCTGGTCGTCGATGATTGCATACATCCGTTTGGCTCTTTGGGGTTGTCCCTCTGGGTGCACTGCTACCAGACATATTTTAGAGCAAGATCTACCGTCGTCTCCTTCTCCGCATACTTCTGTGCATTTGGATGCTACTGACGTCGGGGGGGGGGTGTCTCCCACTTCTTCCTCCCCGCCCTGCTTTGTCGGAGGGTTAGGGGCTTTGCTTGCTTTGGGCTTCATAGCTTCCGGGTGTAGAGCGGCTATGTGCCTGTCGCTATCGCACTCTGTGCATTTCATAGCTTCTTTGCAGTCCTTGAATAAATGAGTTGTGGAAGCACAACATTTGAAACAGGCTCCCCATTCCCTGAGTAGGTTCTTTCGCTCCTCTATGGGTTTCATCCTGAATCCGAAGCACTTGTTAAGTGGATGCGGCTTTTTGTGGATAGGGCATTCTTTGTTAAGGTCTCTTGGTTTTTTGTCCCTGTCGGCCGTCTGGCTGGGACTCGCGTGGGTCGTAGGGGGCACGTCCGTCCTGTGGACCGAGATGGGTGTTCTGGAGTCCTTGCACCTTGCTGTTGACCTTTCGTTCCTCGGGTGGCTGGCGCTGGATGTGGTTTGCGCACCTAAGATGAAGCTGGGGTCGTTTCTTGTCTTTGCCGCTTCGCAGATGAAGCTCACGAAGAATGAGAATGGGGGGAAGACAACCTGCTTCTCCCTTTTGTATTTGGAACCTTGTGAAAGCCACCTTTCTTGGAGGTTGAAGGGTAGCTTCTCCAGGATGGGTCTCACTCCACGAGCTGAATCTAGGGCGTTGAGACCTATTAAGGAATGGTCTTTCCTTGCGGACTCCAGTTCTTGCAGCAGGTCTCCAAGATCTCGTAACTTCGAGTAGTCTTTACTCGTGATCTTGGGGAAGCTCTCGATTCTTTTGAAGAGTGAATCCTCGACTGCTTCAGGGCTGCCATAGGTCTCTTCTAGCCTTTCCCACACTAGGTCCAGACCTACTTGGGGTTGATGTGCGTTTGCCGTCCGAAGTCTCTGCGCTTGCTCCCTGGATACGTTCCCCAAGAACTTAACTAACAGGTTGAGCTCTTCCCTTGCTGAGAAGTCCAAGCTGTCGATTGCGTCTTTGAACGTGAATTTCCACGTCCGGTAGTTCTCAGGGCGGTCGTCGAAGCTGATGAGTCCTGCGTGCACCAAGTCGCGCCGGATCATGTACTTGGCTATGTCTGTCAGACCTGAGACGTCGGCGCGTTTGCCCCGTTCTGAGGTAGTTGCTGGGACGGTCTGTGCGGTCGCCTCTTCCTTTGCGTGGACGCGTGATGGCTGCTGGCCAGTGTGAGGGGCTGTTTTCTCCCGCGTGGGTGTACCTGGATTACGAGCCTGTTGTGGTGCATCCGTGTGCGCTCTGGCGTGTGGATCACTGTTGCGGCTGTGGCTATCCCAGGCAGCGTGTGCCATTGACGGAGCAACGTCTTCTCCTCGTGGTCCTAGCGAGTCTTCGTTGTCTGTGGTGTCGCTCCCTCCGTGTTGAGATGGTGCGCTGGTGTTTACACTGAAGAGGCTCCTTACGTAGTCTTCAGTGCGTTGGGCTGGATCCTCTGAGGCTATCCGTCTGTACGGTAGCTCCCCGCCGTCCTGTCTCGCAGCTGCTTCCAGGACTTCGGCTTGGGCTATGGCGGCAGCGGCTTCCTTCTCTTGATTGAGTGCCTCTAGATCCGCGTCTAATTTGGCTCTTTCTGCCCTTACGGCTGCCTCTCTTCGACCATATTCGGCCCTGGCACGTGCGGCCTCTGCGGTGGCTCGCGCCTTGGTAGCGCTCGCGCTTGCGCTAGACGCGTGAGATTGCACTGATCTTGCTGACCTTGATGAGTGTCTGGATATGCTTGAGCGCTGCGATGCGGTTTCCAGCAAAAGGTCCTTTCTCCTACTCTCAGCCTCCGTGATAGTGGTACGCACGCGGCTGTCTCGTGCCAGGTCAATGTTACTCTGTAAGTCTCTTTCTTGCAGGCTTTTGCTGGTGTTGGCCCTGGTCAGGTAAGTAACGTATGCCTCTGATAGCTCTTGATAACGCGAGTGATCAGTCCTTAATTGCGTTATTGCCTGCTCGAGCTGCTGCGCATAGTTGCCAATACTAGTGACATTGCGTATTCCCAGTGTGGTTGTTTCCCAGGCCAACTCTAATTTAGCGCGGTGCGCTTCAATGTCAGTCTCATATTTTTCGCGGGCCTTTTGTGTCAGTGTGACTGTCCGTTTAGGCCTTGCGCCTGCCTGCGCCTGTTGCAGATGCGCAGCGGTCTCTGTGTCTGAGAGATCGCTTTCCTGCGTGATGTCTGGTGAGGCTCTGAGTTCTGCCATGCTGTAGGTGTGTGTAGGCCTTTGCCAGTGCGTGTGGCGTGCGGTCTTTTACCTTGTCAGCGATGGGCGTCTGTCTCAGATGATGCCGAGCGGTGTCCTGCAGCGTGCAGCGTTGGGGTAGCTGTACTTACAGGTGTCCGTTGGCTCCTCACTGTGGGGCTGAGCAGCGGGTGGACTCAGGCAGAGAAAAAGGCAGTTAGTAATTGTGAGAGGAGCACTGCTTGTTGCAAGACTGCTGCGCAGCTTGCTGTATAAAGCTTGCTGCCCTGTCTGGCAGAGTGAAGCTGCTGCTTGTCCTGGGGTGCAGAGACTATTCTGTATAGCATAGAGTCTTTGAGTAGTAGCTGCTGTGTGATTCCTTTGTGTAGTATTAGCAAAGTAAGGCTGCTCACTGTCTTTGCATAAAGCTGTGGTAGTTTGCTGTGTAGAGGCTTGTGGCTCTGTGTAGCAACGTGCTTGTGCAATGTGGTGAGAGACTGCTGTTTATTTATTTGCTACGTAAGCTGCTCGCTTGTATCTTTAGCATAAAGGTTGTGGGTAGCAGCTCCTCTGTGTGTATTTCCCAAGGCACACGGTCCTCTTTTTACTATTCTGAAGCCAGGGCACGTTGGTATGAATGGCTCCCGATAGCATTAACACAGTTCCCTTTTAAATCACTCCAAGTCCTGTAATATTTCCTCCACTTTATTGGGAAAAGGTAGCAGGGTACAGATACTTGTGGATGGTGTGTAGTGGTGATTATTAGTTAGGAACCGGTAAAAAGAGATGGCCTCACCAAGGGTTATAAACAGAGAAAGGTTCTTTACTCACTGTCTCCAGGGTTGAAAAGAGGAAGTGAGGTGCGGTGTGGGCAAAGGACAAGTCTAGGGACAGACCATGTCTGAACAAACAGGAGGGGGGGCAGACTAGTCCATTCTGGTGAGGATCTCAGAGACTGCTGTAGCAGCTCACTGATGTCATGCTCGCAGGCAAGGAGTGCAACATTGTTGCAAGCCACGCAGGCACAGTATGTGTCTGCAGACTCCATGCAGCTGGGAATAAAATCTGACAGGCAGAAACTGCAAAGGAGAGAGGGGGGTGAGTCAGAAATGTGGCTCTTGTTCCATAACACCTTTGGGTATCTGTTTTCTCCCAAGATATACAGTATATAGGCAGATTTTTACTTGCAGAAAAACCTTCTTTGCAGTGGACTATTTCTTTAATTCCCGGCAGGGTGACTCAACACTCAGCAATTGCCTTTGAAATACCTTTCCTTTATAGGGCAATTTTACACTCAGCAGTTGTTTGCTAAAAATACCCCTGCTTCAGCACAGTCTTTGTATCAATTTTCACACTTTTCTGCATATACTCCATTCACAGCTGGTAGCCCTATGCGGTGTGGCAACCTTTATTTGCAAAATCAGTACCACTCATGGGTCACCATCTGTATTCACTGCTTCAGCGAAACTTTTAAAAACAACAAACACCTATCCCTTTGAGGGCTGACTCACTTCTTGAACCCTGACTATGGCTGGAAGGCAAAACCCCTATTTCAATGACCATATTACGCTTTGTGATAGGCAAATAAAGTTTTAGCTGTTCGGATTGGGGCAAAGAGTCCATCTGTGGTTTTGTAAGTTTCAATGCAGTGTAAGTTTCAGTGGTGTGTACACCTTTAACTCTTCCTCTGCTGCATGAGAGGTTTTTTTTTTTTTTTTCCCCCAAGTTGTTTAGACTGTTGTAGGCAAAAAAGCATAACAAAAAATTCACATAAAAACTCCGGTCCTTTTTAACTACAAAGACACCTCTTGTCCCACTTCTGACGACCATATGTGGACGGACGTTTACAGAGGTACACACTTGGAGTCGTTTATAATGTGAAATTATAATAAGGCTTTATTGTGCCTTTTCCTTTTCATCAGGAAATTCATCCAAACAGGGGGGGGGGGGAACAAAGCTTCTAATCACTTGGGAGTATTTCTAGTGAAATCCTTGCAATCAGTTCACATCTCCATTAGTTAAGCTTCTCCCAGCCCAAACACATAACATGAAAATAAGCAGATATAAGCAGTCTCTTAATACTGAAAGTCTTATCTGTTTCTTGGAGGGAAAATCTTCACTGTCCCTGCTTCAGCTCCCTTGTCTCCAGGGTTGATCAGCATACAGGTTTAGAAGTTTTCCCTGTGTCTTGAAAATCAGCTCTGCGGTGCAGAGCTTAAGACCGGTCAGCTCCAGAGATCTGGGTTTCTTTTGGTCAGTCTCTCCTGTGACTCAAGAACCTCTGCTCTGTCTCCACAGGTCAACTCACACGTGAGCAAAGGAGGAGACACTTCCTGTCTCAAAGGCAGGCTTTTTCTACTACCTGTACTCAGTCAGGTGGTGATAGTTAATTTGCTACCAGCAGTTAACCACCACACTGCTGGATTAGAGGCACCTTTGTGAACAGGGATAAGTCCCCTGTTACAGTCACCATGAGTAATTCCGTGATGACTACGATTGCAGGAGGTGTTTTATCACTGTAATAGGTATACGAGGGATGTTTATGTGATATACTAGCATCTTGACAGAGGTCCAAGTTGGGGAACGAAACGTTGATTTCACTTCAATAAATTGCTATTTTTGTACAAGACCTACTGAGTGTTGCTCTGTGCCTTCATTTGAAGATTTGAATTGATGCTGATTGTGCCGTTTGGCGTTGGGCGTGCACACAAGAAACTTCCTGCTACAGAGTCCAGAGAGTGCACCTCTACTTCCCAATTTTGCTATAGCCTTATTAGCCAGCATTGGCTAAATATATTGTAAGTACTCGTGTATGTGTGTTATAAGGTGTGTTTGGGTAAGGTGAGGGTAGACCGTGGTTATGCATCTTTTGATGCGGATGAGGAAGACATTGCAAAGCAATGCCATACAATCGTTTTTCTTATGCCGAGGAGGGCTAGGTAGTCTAGTGTTAAGTATATATTAACAATGTGTAGCCCTCAGTTGTCAGTTAGGTGTTGATTGACTATTACTATCTGTCCACTTGAGCTACTAAGGCGTAATATATTAAAAAAATGATCAAAATTAATTTCATTAATGTTATTATTTAGTCTTGTAATTATCTCCACTGTAAGTTCTATTTAGGGTCTTGATGCGAGTAACACCAATACTTAAGTCATGTAACATTATTTGAAAATAATGTACTTTTATCCAGAAATAAAGTGATGTTAAGGCAACGTCAATAAAGTCAGGTAGGACCGTTATTTTTTTCTTAGAATTATCATTATTTTTACCTGATTTAACTGAGCTTTTGCAAATCTGTCCCTAAATACTGTCTATTTAGATTCTACTGATGTCAAGTATATTCAATTCCTTTAGTCTGTTCATACTAAAACTCCACCCTTCACAGTATACTGCGTTATCCTTTTTTCTATCCAAAGCTATATTCTTTATTGTATGAATGAGTTAGGAATGTTTTCAAATGATTACAGCTATGGCAAAGAATAGCATAAAACCCTTTATCCCTCGTTGTTACCTTAAATTCTCTATGACAATAAATGATACACCCTATAAGCCCTGCATGGATTAACTGCAATATATTACTGGGGGGAAAAACTACAGTGTTAGTACTGACAGCATTCATGATGTGCACATGGTAAGCTAATAAAATATCCTACACATACTGTATAAATAAAATATATAGGATAAAATATCCTATCCATGCTTGACTTACACATTTGCAATGTCTCTTAAACCTTCTGATTCAATAATTTAGGCTACATAACAAAAATATATAATTAATTTGCTAATGCATGCTCACTAAAAAAAAAATGTTTTTCGTTTGAGAACATCATCCTACAGTAGTTTGACAAAGTATGTCAAACATAGTCACCAAGTTAAAATAACCCGCTTAGCTTTGGCAGAATCCCACTCTATCCAACTTGGTTATCTTTTCCCACTCCTATTTGAAGTCCCTCTTCTTTGTATAATTCTGCCTTCCCTTCTTGGCTGCTTGTCTCCACGTCTTCTCATCCTACATGCAGTAGCTACACCTCTACTGCCTAAATGTACATGTATGAAACCACTCTTCATGCCATTAACTACCCTCTTATTTTGTAACATGCACCTGTCTTCTTTTTATTGGCCCATTAACTGCCCCGCCGTTGTGAATGAGGCCTTTACACAAATGTTAATCGTACTACAGTACATACTGTAACTAATATAAAAATACCAGTTATTATAATTGTGTAGGATGCCTGTTGCATGGCAGAACAAAACGATTTGATAAATAACGTAAGTAATGTTCATTCAAACAAAACATACAAAAATAAATAATGTATTTATTTTTTAAAGAAATCATGCTTTTAAAACATTCTTCTGTTCTCATAGTTTCTTCAAAACAACATACTTGCTGTGTCATTTGATTTGGCTGGAAAGCAAAATTAGCAAGATACATAAATTAGGACATTAAAAAGCAATCGTACGTTTTGCTGAAGACATCAAATTTAAATATAGAACACATTTTTCATTTGTCCCACTGTAATTTGTTACACTTAAATTGTCCAAGAGTCTCCACAGATGTAAACTACATGCTATTATTTCTAGGTATCCCAAAATGGAGTACAGGCATACCCCGCTTTAACATACGCAATGAGACCGGAGCATGTATGTAAAGTGAAAATGTACTTAAAGTGAAGCACTACTTTTTTTCCACTTTACGATGCATGTACTGTACTGCAATCATCATATACATGCATAACTGATGTAAATAATGCATTTGTAACCAAAATAAATACAGTAGGCTTTATAGAAAGAAAATCTTTAATGTCAGCTGATTTTGTTCTTACTAGTGCTGGCAGATGCAAAATGGATGAACGGAAAATTATGTAAAAATTATGTCAATTACCCCACTCTCTCAATCCCACCCACAAAATACATACCAAAACCCCCCACCCCTCTAAATACATGTAACCCCACCCCGCATTACATAATAAAAATACCCCCTCCAGCCAATACATTTTTAAAAGACCCCCACCGCCTCAATACATTTTTAAAAGATCCCCCCCCCCCCATACACAAATCGGGCCGCACGGGTAAAATCATCACATCTCCTCCAACACCCCTCATATCACCACCCTGCGTCTCCCATATATCACCCCCCCTGCATGTCCCTCACATCATCACCCCCCCTGCATATCCCTCACATCATCACCCCACCTGCATGTGCCTCACATCATCACCCCCCCTGCATGTGCCTCACATCATCACCCCCCCTGCATGTCCCTCACATCAACCCCCCCTGCATGTCCCTCACATCATCCCCCCCGCATGTCCCTCACATCATCCCCCCCTGCAGCGCCCTCACATCATCCTCCCCTGCATGTCCCTCACATCATCCCCCCTGCATGTCCCTCACATCATCACCCCCCCTGCATGTCCCTCATATCATCCCCCCCTGCATGTCCCTCACATCATCCCCCCGCATGTCCCTCACATCACCCCCCTCCCTGCATGTCCCTCACATCACCCCCCCCTGCATGTCCCTCACATCACCCCTCCCTGCATGTCCCTCACATCACCCCCCTCCCTGCATGTCCCTCACATCACCACCCCCCCTGCATGTCCTTCACATCACCCCCCCCTGCATGTCCTTCACATCACCCCCCCCCCTGCATGTCCTTCACATCACCCCCCCCCCTGCATGTCCTTCACATCACGCCCCCCCTGCATGTCCCTCACATCATCCTCCCCTGCATGTCCCTCACATCATCCCCCCTGCATGTCCCTCACATCATCCCCCCCTGCATGTCCCTCACATCATCCCCCCCTACATGTCACTCACATTATCCCCCCCTGCATGTCCCTCACATCATCCCCCCCTGCATGTCCCTCACATCATCCCCCCCTGCATGTTCCTCACATCACCCCCCTGCATGTCCTTCACATCACCCCCTCCCTGCATGTCCTTCACATCACCCCCCTCCCCTGCATGTCCTTCACATCACCCCCCCCCTGCATGTCCTTCACATCACCCCCCTCCCCTGCATGTCCCTCACATCACCACCCCCCCTGCATGTCCTTCACATCACCCCCCCCGCATGTCCTTCACATCATCCCCCCCCCCCCCTGCATGTCCTTCACACCACCCCCCTCCCCTGCATGTCCTTCACATCACCCCCCCTGCATGTCCTTCACATCACCCCCCCCCCTGCAGCCTGCAGGTCCTTCACATCACCCTCCCCTGCATGTCCTTCACATCACCCCCCTCCCTGCATGTCCCTCACATCACCCCCCCATGTCCCTCACATCAACCCCCCCATGTCCCTTCTCCCTTTCTTCCCCTACCTGAAGCAGCATGCAGGTTGCGGGCGGCAGACGCACGGCAGTAAGCGAAGGCTCTGAGCGAGCTCGGGGGGGGGGGGGTGGGATCGGAAGAGCCAGGCTGGGTGGGGGGTGATCGGAAGAGTCAGGGGGGGTCTGGGGGGGTGATCGGAAGAGCCAAGGGGGGTGGGGGGGTGATTGAAAGAGCCAGGGGGGTGGGGGGGTGATCGGAAGAGCCAGGGGGGTGATCTGAAGAGCCGGGGGAGGTGGGAGGTGGGAGGTGGGGGTGTTCAGAAGAGCCGGGGAAAGGAAGAGCCAGGGGGAAGCTGGGGAACTGAAGAGCTAGGGGAGCCGGGAAAAGGAAGCGCCGGGGAGAGGAAGAGAGCGCACACCGCCGCAGCATGCTCACGCTGCCCCCTGGTGTCCGTACTCGCGAAGCATGTGTATGTACACAGGGGGTAAGGTGCAATTAAAAAAAAAATGTACGTACTTGTGAGTGTACGTAAAACGGGTGTACTTAAAACGGGGTATGCCTGTATTTGTAGCGAAGTATAAATGTGTTAGTGCTAGCTTACTTTCTAAGCACACAAGATTCCAGATATCAAGTGCACTACATCAACTAGTCATCTTGGTGTTAAAGGTTAATTTTAACCAACATTAGTGTCACATTAATTTTATGACAAAGGTTTTAACGTGTCATGTGCTGAAGTAAAAGTTTTTGGCAACAGTATGGCAAGTATATTTTAGATAACTTTTTATTAGGACATTTTGAACCACAAAATATAGAAGACTAAAAAATCTGGGTGATTTATGTATTATGAATAATTTTTTATTCTGATTATTATTATCACCAGCATTTCACCGTGCAGGATTTTACACACTATTAGAAATGAAACCATTCATACTAACAGCTGCTTCATTTTCCACTGTAGAAACCACTGTCAATGATTGCACCTACAGTATGGTAAATTATAATATGATATTTTAAATGAACTTTTCCAGTGATGCGCATGAGAAGTTTTAGCTTCAAGGTACAGGAGATATCCCACAGGAATACTATAATGAATAATTCAAACTTGTACTCACTTGTTTTAGCATCATGCACTGCCTTTTCAGTCTTCAAATCTTCTTGCTCTACAATAAAAAAAAAAATGTCATAATGAAGTAATCCGTTTTAAATCCGCTAAAGCTTCAGTTAATTTAAAGTTCATTAAGGGATATTTAAGACATACTGTATGCGTGTACAATACTTGGTGACATTTTGAAGCATGCAATCATTATCTTTCCTGTGACAAAACATTGAAAAGGGAAAGTACCGTAATGTGCTTTTATTTGGGAAATTGGAAACCCTGGATTATGAAGTTTGGTCTCCAAATTCAATTGCCCTTTTCGATCTTTATTTTTCTTCAGTCTGGGTTGTGCTCTGTTTCTACACAGCTGCCTTCTGCTTTGAGTTAACCCTTCATGTGTTGGCTTTTCTCCTGGCCTGCATCTCATGTATACAAATACTCTATAACCCATAATAGTGCAAAAACTAGCGCATTCAGTTGTATATATATATATATATTTTTTTTTAAATATGCCATAAACATAGTTGATTCCACTACAGTTATGTCTTTAATTACTTGCTTTTCTAGGGTTAAGAGCAACACATGTTCAGTACTATCCTAGAGAACTTGCGTTCTGTAGCAAATCACATGTACAGGAAATAGAATGAAAGGGACACATGCAAAGTATTATGGGAACTGTGCATCGAGGTCTCCCTGCTGAAAAACTGGGGGAAATGTGGCCAAATTAAAAAATACACTGTATATGCGTTATCAAAGCAAAATATTTCATTGCTTTTTTCCATAAATCTGGTATATTTATAGTAACAGTACAACCCCAGTTTTGCAGTAAATACTTGGATGAATAACAACCTACAGTCAAAGTCAGTTACCAAGTTTGCAAGAAGCATGTATTAGTGCCACCCTGCAGCTATTTTTGTTGTGGCTGTGTGTATACCATTGTCAAACTGCCATTGAGCTCATGCATCCAAATATAAGAGTACAGCTTTCCTCATGGCTAATGGAATAAAAAAAAAAAAATGCATTTATTATGTAAGTTGAGATACAATTATGTCAGGTTTTGTTTCCTCCAAAAGGGCATTCCCCTGGATTTCTTTCATTTTTTTGTTTTTTTTAATGCATTTCATTACTCCTACATGTCTCCCTGCTTCTCGTTATTAGAAATGATTATAATTTTTCTGCAAAAATCTACAGTAATAGTAAATGTAAAAAAAATTATCTTAAAAGTAGTGATAAGAATGGGTCCACATTATTACGTCTGTGTTTTATTAAGTAGACAGACTCGCTCCATCTTACTTTCTTCATTTCCAGCCAAACTTAATTTACTTGAGTCTTACAGGTCTAGACAGCCTCACTAGACAGCCTCACTAGACAGCCTCACTAGACAGCCTCACTAGACAGCCTCACTAGACAGCCTCACTAGACAGCCTCACTAGACAGCCTCACTAGACAGCCTCACTAGACAGCCTCACTAGACAGCCTCACTAGACAGCCTCACTAGACTTAAAGCAAGCTTGTCAATGTTCCCAAATGTGTTATTTTCTATTTTTTTTTAAAGGAAGAAAATAGTGTGAGGAATTGCTATATTTTAGGGAACAATTCAAGTTGGTTGGGAACGTAAAATGTCCAGAATTGAGAGAAATAACACCTTTCTATTATTTTAACAGAGGAGTAGTAAGGAAGGTTTATGCAAAAGGTAGAGGAAGGAACAGAAAGTAACGAATAGAAAAAGAAGAGAGACAAGGAGGCCGGTATCTATGAAGAGGTTGCAAAGTGGTGACAGCAGAAAAATGGTTTGCTAGCCACGTACTGTACCCTCATAGCGCCAGCCCCAGCTTGATGCTGCTTCTCATGTCATCAATAATCACAAGTGGCCCCAATTCCCTTGCTGGAGTGTTGGTAAGTATCATTGTGCTCTTGTAGGCAGCAGGAGTATTGTAATTGACTACAAGCTTGAAAAATCATTAGGAGAAGGTACATTGATATAACGTCACAGGACAAATCACAAGCCCGTTTAATAATACAGTAAACACTTGTTATGTACTCTAAATAAATGATGGCTTAAATAAATGGAGGCTTCAGTAAAGTTGACTTGATACTAACTGATATCTTTGTGGTAACCAAGGGAACAAAAACGAAATAGCAGCATTGTTAACAAAATCCATAAAACTGCAAACAAATAAAGCAAACTGCATTACATTTACATTACAAACGGCTTAGTACAGTAGTTGTTAATTTGTGTATAGTACGCAAAACATAGCACACTTAAGGTTTATAGCAATACACTACTTTTCTGCCACAAAATACTAAATACAGTGCCAAAGCATTACAAGAAATGTATCTACTCCAGAAAGGACAGCTGCAAAGCTATGATAAATACCCAGGGCACAAAATAATTTGAGCTACCTACTTTTTGTTGCTTTTGATTTGGCTGTAATATAGATACATATATTTGTAAATACAAATACAGTAGCCGGGCCGGGCCGAGCCGAGAGCCGGGGCCCAGAGGCGGCAACCAAGGGTAAGTGGTAATTGTATTTGTGGAGGGGGTGGTGGTGGTAATTGTATTGAGTGGGAGTCGGTAATTGAGTGACTGATAGCGGAGGGGGTGTAAAAGAGAGAGGAGGATAGTGAGTGAGGAAGAGAGGAGGGGAAGAGTGGGGTGAAAAGTGAGAGTCAGAGGGGGAGAGAAATATGGGTTGAATTGGAGGGCTCGCAAGGCTGCCGACACTTTGAGGGGGGGATGGGGGTCTAGGCAAAGGAAATCTGTCAGTGGCCCCTGTAGTGGTATCCG
This sequence comes from Ascaphus truei, assembly GCF_040206685.1. Taxonomy (NCBI): domain Eukaryota; kingdom Metazoa; phylum Chordata; class Amphibia; order Anura; family Ascaphidae; genus Ascaphus; species Ascaphus truei. The sequence goes on from NC_134486.1 coordinate 246,546,825, forward strand.
TAGGATTATCACAGTAATACCGTAAATGTAAACTTAAAATGTTTTCATTTCTTCTTTATTGTAAGTGGTACATTCCTAATCCAAGGGTGACAAAAAATCAATCCAGTACATCCATTATAGATAAAGTAGCTGAAGTCCATTTAAATGACCTTTAGCATTTACAAATACAATATGTTACAAAAGCAGGTTAGGTATCCATAGAAATGAAGGATTATTAGCTAGCTGAGTAACAGTAACGGTAATGTTGCTCAGTCATGTTACCATCTACAAAAACGGGTAATCTTTTATGTGAGATAAAAGGATTTCTTGTACAGTACTTATACTTTCACACCATTTTAAATAGGAAGAGCAATATGTTTTTCTATGTGAACATACCTGCACATATCTGTGATTTTCGTTCTACAGTTAAATACCAAGAATGTTGACAGAAAAGGCCTATTTGGAACTACACTGCTTTAGAATTAGTGAGGACATCTATTTTCTCCCTACTAATTAACACTGTCAGCAATATAAAGTGAAGCAGTAAGTGGGATTTTTTATTCACATACCTGATTTTGCATCATGAGTGTCTTTTTCATGTTTAAAGGCTTCTTGCTCTATGAAACAAAAAAAAAAACACAGCCTTGTTTTCAGTTATGTAATAACATGAATTAATCAATACATCATGACCTGCAGGCAAACATAACAATTATGGTGCATCCAAGTGCAAAAGGAACTGTGATAAATTAGGCTTGTGACTCATTAATATATCTGAATTGCTGAAGTCAATAATAGAGAAATATTGTGCTTATGGCAATGTGTCCCTACCCTGTAAACGCTTGGCGCAGGAGACTCTGTAATGCAATGTCTTATAGCATATTTCTATGTAAAGCATGACAAGGCCTTCTGTCAATAACAATACATGGTACATGATTAGAAGACCTTGAGGATGATACAGAATTAGGAACTTGGAAAGATATGACCTTGAGTTATTGCTTCTATCAAGAGCACAACAAAAGCATACTTCTTGTATAATGTAGGAACAATACTTGTAATCTAACGCACAGTAATGATAAAAACCGCACCTGAGCACATTCACATCTCTCAATCAAACAGGTCTCCTGACCTAGAGATGTGCGATATCCCCACGCCCTTTTTTTCACTTAATATGCTAATTTGTGAAAGTCTCTCAAATGTGCTTAATGCTAAGACAATAAATAGTTACATAAACCATATTTTACTGACTGTCTACTGATATGGTGATATACTGTAGCTTGTGAAATTTTCAAATGTAAGACTTCATTTTGTGACATTATTAAGTCTTTATAGCATAGAAAAACATTTCACAAAAATGTGGAATTTAAAAAAACGAATAAAAAAAATGGTTGTGTCTGCTGCTACCAAAACCTGCTTCACCACATAATTACACAGCCCAAAGTGCTCCTACTGCAGCCAGGGACCCTGGGTAATGAAACGCAAATAAGCAGTCATAGTCCCAGACTTATTAAACTCTGTAAAATCAGGCATATGATGTGATGTTACCTAAATCCGGAATAAACGTTATTTGACCTGAGTTTTCCAGGGTACTCACCAAACAAATGATTAACATCATGTTATTTCAGGATAACGCTACATTATCTTCAAACAAGGCAATGTTATTTAGGTTATGGAATTACTCTCAGCCGGACAATGAAATAGGGCTTTTGGAGGAGTGGGAAAATAATGCAGGGAAATAACACTACATTATACTGATCATATGAATTTGCTTTAATAAATATTTAGTTTTGAGTGCCCAGGTTGTAATGATTTTTCTACTCATATTTTGGTGAGGACGGACTCTTGTGTTTCATCTGGAGGCACCACTGTAATATGATTGTCCATTTTTCGTTAGATTTTTGGGTCCAACAATTTGTTATATTGTGTGCTCAATCATATTTTGTTTTGACTGGATGGGAGTAATGCCAGGTTTAGGTACTGTATGACTTAAATAACCTATCGTTATTTTTTTTCATTAACATTAAAGCTTCAGTACGTGAATAGGGTATTCTTACGCTAACATCCATTTGCATATACTTTGCATATAATTTTCCCTCATCCATTCTTTATAATGCTTGGGTTTTAACGTGACGTTAACATTGCGTTACTCTTTTTAGTGAGTACAGCACTGCCATTAATGTTATATTAACTGAGGTTAAACTATGTTACATGGCCTTGTAGAGTTTAGTGAGTCTGGGGACTAGTGGTTCACTAGCTAAAAGCTTCTTATCCAATTTAGCATGGATCCAATTAAACTTATGCTTTAGCGCCTCTGTCTGATGTGAATGTGATCATGAGTGTTCTTTATTATTACTATATACTGCATGGTGGAGTGTTTGTCATATTTTACTCACATTTATTTTTGCACCTGGTATGTAATCAAAACTTTACATTACAATTGGTTGTTGTGAATGTAACAATTATGTCACCAGCACATCAGGGTGTGTCATTATGAGGAGTAACATGGCGTACCTTTAGAATGCACAATATTTAATCAAAGTTGTTTTTCTACGTTTCAAATAAACATTAAAACATAAAACCAAATGCCAATAGCAGTTCACATGTATAATATGATCAGTGTAATTTTGTTACCATTTTAATGAGATAGTTCGTAAACAAGCAAAAATCTCAAATTAGCTGTTAATGTCATTTGTTTGTTGGGAAAAAAAACAAAAGCTAATTAGCAAAATTGTTAAAAACATGAAAAGCATAGAAAACGCAAAAATATATTTCTGCAGTCTTTCTAGTTTATTGCTCTTGAAAAGTATGCAACACAGCATATTATGTTTTAGGTTAATGGCAATTGTTTGCTTGGATGCCACATTGTGCTGTACTTGGTGAAGAGCCAAAGCAGCATTATTAAAACAATCAACATCGACGTGTATGCAGAAACAAGCAGAGCCTGAAAGTAGCAATCTACATACTTTTTGCTGCTTTTAACTTTGCTGCAATTCAAATCATAAAAAATACATAAACCAATATTCATGAAAATGGCATACATTTCTTATATACAATATTAGCTACAAGTGAGCAATAATGTTCTAAATGTACACAATATGACACTTGAACCGTAATAGAATATAACAGACATATTGGGATACTACATGGCATACTGAATACTGTTATGGTAATGTCTTCACCAATATCAATGTTTCATTATTTATTTCAAGACTAAAACTGTGGATAACCCTACATTATTCCTCCCCCCAAAAAACAACACTTTTTGAGGTTCATTAAGCAAACATATGTATTTCACCAATTCTTAAAAGACCTTCAAATCGTTTTTAAGAAATAGGTAAGCAATCATGATGAATTGTTGATAAATGAATAAAACTCAAGGCAATACTGTGAACGGTGCGATATACTGAAAGTAACCCTCTCAGTACTACATTAAAGTTCTATAGAACTCTTCAACCAATACTTGCGTTAACATGTGGGGAAGACACATGTAATCAGCATGAAAAAGGCAGATATTGAGTTTCTTCTAAAAAATAATAATGAATGAAGCTATAATAGTGGTATTAACATACAGACTATGTACATTGTGTGTTATGTCCCTTATGGCAGGGGTGCTCAACTTCAGTCTTCAAGCCACTCCCCCTCCCCCAACATGTTAGGTGTTCAGGATATGCCAGCTTCAGCATAACATGGGTGGCTTAATTAGTCCTTGCTTATACACAGGTAGCTCAATCAGAGGGTCTGTCAAAGACTGAGGGGGTTATGCACTAGACAGTGATAAGTGCTTTTAGGTGAGATAAAAAGCCATCATAGCGTGATATTGCCTGCTGTGAGATTCACAAAGCAGTGATAAGTCTTTTAAGTGAGATAAATGCCTTTATAGCGTGATACTGTCTGCTGTGAGATTCACAAAGCAGTGATAAGTCTTTTAAGTGAGATAAATGCCTTTATAGCGTGATACTGTCTGCTGTGAGATTCACAAAGCAGTGATAAGTGCTTTTAAGTGGGATAAAAAGCCATTATAGCACGATACTGCACTGTTATCACTGCTTTGTGAATCTCACAACAGGCAGTATCACGCTATAAAGGCATATATCTCACTTAAAAGCACTTACCACTGCTTTGTGCATAGCATCCTGAAAACCCACTTATCACTGCTTAGTGCAAAACCTCCTGAGCCTCTAATTGAGCCACATGTACTGAAGCTGGAATATCCTGAAAATCTGACCTGTTGAGGGAGCTTGAGGACTGGAGTTGAGCTCCCCTCCCTTTCGGAGCTGCAGTGTTTTGATTGACTACTGAGGGGTAATATTAACGGGCAGCATAATAGAAAAAGGAAAATGCTTCCAAATGTGCTTAAATTAAGGTTTATTTGGAGCTATAAAGATGATGACTAAATTGGAAAATACAGTAATAAACACGAGGACTGGTGAAATTCTCTGTGTGAAGCCACTCATTTTACTGTATGGCTTGTACTAACGTGGAGGACTTTGACATTTTCTACATATGGGAATAAAAGGGAAGAGTTTCCTCTAGCTAAACAGATCTTTGAATATGTAATACTCAAGCTTTGATGAACAATGAAAAATATGTTTTTACTTGTCTCCTACTCATCTAAAGAGGATCCCCGACCCAGTAGGATTTTAAGGTAGGAGGGTAGACCTGAAGGTAATTGATAGTGGAAAGTTTAAAAGGCCATGACCCACTTAAGGGACAGAGGAAATGCTAAACGACCACTCAAAGAGAGGCTACCAACAGAAAACGACATATGGTAGAATCACTTGTAAACCTCAATGTTTTAAATGTACCCCCTGCTTAAAAACTGCCGAAAATACAGTAATAACACACTTTTCCTTTGCATTCTTTTTTTAATGAAAATTATTTTGATAGAATTGTCAATATGATAGGCATGTAAAACATTATAAAATTATAAGGCATTCAATTACAAGTGTTATTAATAGAACATATTTCTAATCCACAAATAATAAAATGTTGGTATCTAGATAAACAACACATGCAAATTAATCTTAAAGAACACTGGCTACTCTAGCTAGCAGCAAAAAAAGACAAGATGTTTTACTAGACTATAGTGTGTGGTGAGAAATCTGTTTTTGTGTGGTAAAAATGTAGTAACATTAACAGTAGTGCTGTTATTGCTGAAATCAGTATACTGTTGTAATGAATATATTACTGAAATAAACAGAGGGGGGGGGGGTCTCTGGAGAAGGATTGAAGGTGATGTTCTGTTTCCCTTTTGTCTGTTATGTTTTCAGTCTCCGTTTTGTGTGTAAGAGTGAGAGTGTGGTTTGAATGTGTTTTGCTCACAGTAGATTTACGACTGTGTCTGAATTAACACCCACATTCCTGGTAACAAGAAGTGTCTGGTTCCTATAGAGAACTGTTTTAAGCCAGTTTTAACAAGGTTTTAATCTGTAAAATGATTGGTTTAAGAATTAAGGAGTGGTTGGTATATTCTGCCTGGTAACCTATTTTGAACAAAGGAATCAAAAATGTATAAAGGCTTTTTGGACACTCACTGGCAGAGAGTCTTATAGACTTTTGTATGTGTATGAGCATACTTTGCAATACACTTCTCATTATCAACGAACCCATATTTGTCAGTTTGGAAACAATGACACTATTTATTACCTTTTTACCAGACAATAATAACTTGCAAACACAGCTAATAATTGGCACAGTATAATTCACAACTATATTGCTTAACTTCTACCTTCCTTAATTAATCAGAAATAATGCTGGTTGGAAACACTCAATCATTGAGGAATAGCATCGACTGGAGAGTATGCCAGCTCTGTATAACATTAAGGAAATTATTTAATCACTATGTGCATGTCATAGTGCAAAGGGCAGGCATTCGGTGTGTGTGTGTATTATACTTCCATAGTGCTAACTGGAAAATATTCTGAATGCTAGTGAACAGTGAATAGCATGAATATAAAAGCATAGTAATTGAAATATATTGTGATTTATGCTTCTGTCTAATAAAAAAACCAGGCTATTTTACTTTGCATTTTAAGTTCCTTAGTCAAAATGAAATTCAGTATAAGATATTAAAACTGGCTTTCTTCCCAATATATTTTAATGATGTTACAATTTGGGCAGTGGAGATGATGGCTTTGAAATAGGCAAATGCATTCATGTAATGAACTAATCCATTTACTGCACATACACAGATGAAGAAACAAATAAATCTAATGCCTCTGGCTTTCTGAATGGCTACATCACCATTTATTTTTATTTTCAAAGCATAGACCAATAAAATGTAACCTCGCCAATGCTGAAGGAATTGGAATTAAAAATTATTACTGTTTATTTAACGCTTACAGCCAAACCCCCAAAATGATTGAGAACAAAAACATTGGACAAACATTTAAAGGATGAAACATAACTTAGTCTAGAGCTCCAGTTTTATAATGGGATAAGCCATATTTCAATAGAGTTGTTAATATGACAGAGTGCATATATGGGAGAGGGAGTGGCTCGGTGATTAATGACACTGACTGGCACTAAGAGTTTGAAGCAGGGGAACCTGGTTAAATTCCGGCGTCAGCTCCATGTGACCTTGGGCAAGTTATTTTATCTCCCTGTCAGGCACCAAGAACATAGATTGTAAGCTCCACGGGACAGGGAGTTGTGCCTGCAAAATGTCTCTGTAAAGCACTGCGTATAACTAGCAGCGCTATACAAGAACATGCTATTATTATTATTATTTGGGTACAATTTACTTCAACATAAAATATGATATTTTTGTTTCTGCAATACTAAAATCTAAAAGGGGAGAATAAAGTTTACCTTGCTTAATTGGTGGGGCAACTTTTTCAGTCTTTTGAGCTTCATTCTCTAAAACACAAAAATGAGATATTCTTTAAGTTATTTAATAACACATTTTTTCACAATGCCATGATTCGTATATATTTTGAGCAGTGATGGACAGTACAGGGCAAGCTTAGGACAGCTGTGCAAAGCAGACTAAAATAGCATTTGGTTACATTCTGTGCTAACCGTACATCACAGATGTCATCGACCTTTCCAATTGTGAGATCACACACAAAGCCCATCACATACATAAAAAATGGAATCCATTTATTGCATATAATTGATATGTCCTGATGCAGAAACTTAAGCCGGTAACTGATTAGAGGCAGGGAGAGTAAGGCAAAGGCCCCGCTGTACGAGCCGGCGCCCGCACTGCGTTCAGGCGGTGCGTGCACGGTACCGCTATATGCGGTCTTTAGGGAGCCGGTTTTCGGCGCGGGGGGGCATGGCCAAAGCGGCAGCAGCTGATCTGTACGCTCCGTGGAGCTCCGTTGGCCACTGTATATCTCAGATGCCTGCCCTGCCATCCACTGAAGGGAGGGGGAAAGTAATAGGCACTAACGCCTGACCCTTCCCTACACACTGCGCCCAGGCTGGAAACCCATCTGCCTTGTTTCTTACCCCCCCGCTTTCACTTTGAGCCGGTAGCCGGTCCCCCCCCTCCCCCCCCAGCAACCGGAGCTGGCCGCGACCTCCCCAGCACACACAGCCTGCAAAACGGGCACGGGAGGGAGGGAGCGGGGGGGAATGCTGCCAAGCTGCACAGAAGAAAGTGCAGATTTCGATTCATGCAAACGAGTCCCTGCGCTCCAGACAGCTCCCCTCCTCCCCTCATTGGCTCCCTGCCACACCACGTGACGTGTCGCCGCTTGGGATCACGATCTTCGTGTATCCCCTGCTGGCTGACGCGTCACAGTGCGCAGTGAGCCTTGCAGCAAGGAGGGACTGGGGCTGGCTCCGGGGGAACTCCGGTCTTGTGAGTGACGCGGCCGTGCGCACCGCCGGATGCAGTGGGACCCCGGCATAAGGGTTGTCTGTGTGCAGGGAAGGCCCCACCCCCTGCAGGAGGCAGAGAGAAGCAGCAGCACCAGCCAGCGAGGAACTTAAACCTGACCTCGGGCCAACTTCCAGAGCCACCCTGCATAGCCCCCCTGAGCTTTCAGGACCCCCCGTATTGCGGGGTTTAGTGGAACGGTTGTTACGCCACTGAATATCTCTTAAATTAAGCATTTGTGTGAGTGACAGTGCTCAAAATTGTTGCCAATGTTTTACACAATTGTGCAAAAATTGCAATATATAAAAGGTCACATGACTTGAATTTGTGACCTGCAAATTGGTTTGAAAGTTTGGCGATTTTTTTTTCCCAAACGTTAAAATTTTTGTGAAATTGCAGGCAAAAAGTTTTGCACATCTCTAGTTATCACACAGACATTTACTGTATGTTTATGTTTAGAACACACAGCAAATTTTAATTAAAAATAGCATAATCTGCCGCAGATATTGTAAGTAAATTGTACAGTAGGAAGGATTGGCTGCAGTTTTAGATGTGGTACAACATACTTTTTGTTGCTCTGACTTTGACTGTAAACAAAATAGGAGACAGGGTTAAAAAAAAGAGCATTTGGTAAGTATGAAACTTGAAATAAGAACCATTATTTGTTTAAACCATTGACTTAAAATATAAAGCTCGTAAAGACGAACCAAATGATTCTACCAATATTTGTAAATGCAATCTTATTCTTGAATTTATGTGATAATAATAATAATAATAATAATAATAATAATAATATGCTTTAACTCCTTCATTGCTTTGGGTGAGTAGAAGCTCAAGTGCTGAAGAAAGTTTGAAAATATTTTATTCTAACAGTGTCAAAGACAAATAAATTATTTACATTGTGAGAAATTAAATACCTTTACTTTATTAAAGCATGCCTTTTTGGAAACAATTGTATTGCTAGGCCATAACATTGGTTCAATCTGTGAATACAAACTTGAGAAAACATCTCCTGTGGCATCTACTTTATCTACTTTGTGCTCAATATGTGAACCACCATTGGAGATATGAGGGGTACCATCTAAACATATTAGTAAAAAAGTATTTTTAACCAGCACAAAAAGTAAGAGACTGTAATATATAGTATTAATATACTTCTAAAGTTACAAAACACGTAAAGAAAATATGGTAGAAAACATGAAAAAAACTGTTTTGTAATACTTCACAAAAGGCTGGTCTTGTCTGAACATCCCAACTCTGAATTCAAACAATTTTGGGGGTAGTTCTGCACCATAATGTTGGGGCAAAATCCCATTGGGTGGCACCAACATTATGCTTTTTGACATTGCCTCAACGTCATGGAGTCTTTGATTGCCTCTATGGCAGAATATCAGACGGCAGATCGGGGTCGCTACACTAGCAATCACATGACCCTGGAACAGGAGCATCTCTGGCACCAGGTGCTGCAGATATTACCACACATAAAGGATTAATGGGACGAAATGCATCATAATGGATGAACTAAATTCGATCTCAGACTAATTTTGAGCATTGAGAAGATTTCAGTACTTTCACATTTTATGCATACACATACTCATGAGATGAATTGATTCTTAGAATGTTGAAATACCTTCTACTTATTATATTACCGGTATTATTATTATTATTATTATCTGAACAATATAAAATTATATAATTGTCCATTTAGAACAAGGACTTCAAAGCATACTGGCAATATTCGTATGAGTAATGCATCACATAGGGGTTATTTTAAATTGTCCAAAGCAGCTGTTTGGGACAAAATGTCGATGTATATAGAATAAGGCCTAAAGTGTGTCAAATCCTTTTCAAAACAAAAGTGCATATCCAAATCCCTATGGTTTAAAATACAAAGGTCTATACACATGTTTTTCAGGATTGACAGGGTGAAGAATCTCTCTAAATGGGACACATTCTGGATTTACAAATGTAAAGCCCTTTATCCCACAGTCTTGATCTTGAAATTGATCTTTTCTTTAAATACCTTAATCTTGTTCATGTTTGTATTCTTTTTAGTCAAGGATTGTTCTGTGTTTTTTTTTTATTCAAGTTGTTTTTGTTCATAACAAGAAAAAAATTATATGTTGTGTATACCGTATTTCCTTTTTCATTCATTGACAGATAGATTTGACACTATTATATATATAATTGATATTTTGTATTTTTTAAATACCATCAACTTTTGATCTTTTATAGGTTTGGGATGGGTGTCCTCCCTACTGGTATGTTCCTACATGTGCTCTACCACAGAGTATCAAAATAAATAAACAATACTTCTAATAACTTTATGCTTTGATATTCATTTCACATGTAACGTTTAACTTTTTATTTGAACAAATTCAATATATTTTTCTTTTTCATAAGATACTTTTTTCATTTTTTTTCTCTTGTTTTTTATTAGTTTCCAACAGTTGTGGGGGGGGGGGGGAGGGTACAGAATTAAAGAGGAGGGGGTGGGGTGGTGAGGGGGAGGGGGAAAGACTGGTGCAACATTCCCGAGATATTTGACAATCATACTTCGCTTATATAAAAATACATTATACACGGTCACTTAAAACAATACCATTTTGGATAAAAATTGTTCCTTCTCTGATTTATCTCAATTTTTTTTGTTAATATTATTATTACTACTGGGGATGGGGGTGGCTTACCCATCGGTAATCTGGATAGCGCAGAGATTCTCATTGGAGGATTTTGGACTGATCTATGGGTGGGTGGTCCTGCGTATTAAGAGTTTCATAGATCAGCCATGGCTGCCATATCTTTTGAAACTTTGAACAGGAGTCTCTCAGGATCCTCGTCAGTCTCTCCATTTTGAGAGAGTACCAAATTCTTGTTCTTATTTGATTAAGACCCGTCAGGCTCGGACTCATCCACGCTTCTGCTATAGCACAGCACGTTGCTGTCATTATGTGACTAATGAGTTTATTCTGATATCTATCCAGGTTCTCCTGGGGCTTATTTAGGAGACACGCCCATGGGTTGAGAGGGAAGTCGAAACCTAAATGTCTCTGGGCTATTACAGGCTATATAAGGTACATTGAAAGCCATATACTTCATACCTCTGACGAAGTCACGTGTCTGTGATGAAACACGTAGGGACCCCTATGCTGAGACTTATTACGTCACTACGTCACCACGAGGAGTTAGTGTATCGAAACACTTACCCATTTTCAGAGTGGTAGTAGTTTACTAAGGACACTTTATAGCAACATAGTAATTTCATCTCATTGCCCTACTTGGATTGTGGAGGCTCAAGGACTGCTACATTTGTTTCTATACTACCCTCAGAGATCTGATGCGGAGTTTCTTGATGCTGCAGGAGATGCTCAGATGAGTATCATCTCGCAAGAGATTGACGCTCTAAATGCTTATATTTAAGCTACGCTTTTTAATTATCTACTTTTGAGAATAAATATACACAGATTTATGCAATGTGGCATGCACCTTTCTGCTCTTTTTTCTGCTAGATTATCGTTGATGTGGTTCATCTTTTGAGAGGCTGCGGAAAAGTCACGGCTTTGGATTTATAAATGTTTAATTTTTTATTCACATTGCTTTGTTACAGACACATATGTGGACTTTATATGTTTTTTTTCCATGTGAATATATTCTCATCATTATAATGTGTATATTTTAACACTGTATTTGATGTCATTCACACACTCATTTCTGTTACTATTGTTATCTATCTTCAGCATATACAACCTATCTCACCCTACATTGGGTTTAATTTTATATTTGATTAATTTAGTTATCAGATATTTTAGACTGCTACGGGCACTCGGATGGCACCACAGTATGCCAATCTTTTCTGCGCAAAACTGGAAAGTGACTTTCTTTTCACCTGTCACTTGAAACCCCTTACATACCTTTGGTACATCGATGTACCTTTACATACTGGTACATCCTCCTGATTTTGACCTCTGGTGGACAGGACCTCAAAGAGTTCTATGAGAATATCAATACATTTCACCCGACCATCAACCTCAAACTCACCCATTCCCTGGATGAAGTATATTTCCTAGACAGCACCATTACTATAAAGAACAACCAACTACAGACTTCTGTATACCGCAAACCATCAGACAGAGACTATTTGAGGGACAACAGCTTCCACCCCACACACACTAAGCATGCAACCATCTATAGTCAAGTCATACGATACAACCAGATATGCTCCGACACAGCAGACAGAGGCCAGCGGATTACAGCCTTGAGATCGGATTTCATAAACCGTGGATATAACTACAGAATTCTAGAACAGCAAATTCACAAAGCCACCAGAATAACAAGAAGTGAACTCCTTGAATACAGACAGAAAGAGACAAGCGATAGGTTGGTGGTCACATATAACCCACACCTAGAAGCCCTACTCAATACTTTTTACTGCTTATCACTCTAAGCCACTCTGCCATACGCAAATAATTTTTTTTTTAAATCTGAATTTTCTGTATATGTTCATTTTTTCTGCTGAAAAAAAACAACCTGCAAGAGTGAAAAAATATATGTGATGATATACAGTTTACCTTTCTTTGTCAGTGGTGCTTCTTTGTCATGTTTTTGCACTTCTGTCTCTAAGGAAGATAATGTTCATTTATTAATAGTATACAGTATCATATTTTGCATATATGCTGCTGCATAGAGCACTGTCAAAATTATTATTGTACCCACAATATACAGTACATTTGGGAATATACAGTAATGACTATGGCAGAATAGCAAAACATACAGAACCCCAATAAGCTCATATTGAACCCCCAAAGTAACCACAATATATATATATATATATATATATATATATATATATATATATATATATATATATATATATATATATATATATATATATATAAGACATACAAATGAGCATACAGTAATATTTACAGTTGCTTTATGCTTTACTGTGGAGGGTTTTTGTCACTTTTTTTACCCACCATAACCTTAATAATTGTGGTGATTATATATATATATATATATATATATATATATATATATATATATATATATATATATATATATATATATATAGTGGCAGGATGTCATGGTAAGTGAGGAGACAACACGACTTTTCTGGTGAAATAGTGCTGGTGGATTTATTTGTCCAAAAAAAAAAGGTAACTAAAACAATGGGTACACTGTCCCTATAAATTGAAACGTAAACAAAAAGCCTAACCCCGGTCGGGGCACTGACTAAACAAAAAGTGCAGGCTAACTACCTGGCTTGCTAGCTAACCTAGTCCAGCCCAACAAGGTTCAGCAATAGCAGTTGGCTCCTTACCTGGGAGCTTTATTCTCCCCCCTTGGGACAGGGTCAATCTGAGCAGCTTGTGTCTGTCTGTCAACACTCCTCTGTCTTCTCTCTGCACCTCAGAGAGAGACTGCTGCCCCAGAGGCATTTCCTCTTCCTGTTTTAAAGCAGGTGAACTAGCTTAATTTGAATCACCTGTGGTATGCTTAGCAAGCTGAGTTAACCCCTCGTCTACTGGAAAGCATGCATATTGCCATCTCCTATTAACATATACTGAGTCAATGACCCTGTCACATATCCTCCTTCCCAGCATAACGTTACCGAGTGGAGCGGCCCGTGCACCGAGACTGTGCACCCTAGAGAGTGCATCAGCATTACCGTGCAGTATGCCTGGCCGATGTTGGACCATGAAGTTGAAAGGTTGCAACGACAAAAACCAACGGGTAACTCTCGAGTTCTTTTCTTTATTTCTATGCATCCACTGTAGGGGTGCGTGATCTGTTATTAGCGTAAAAGACCTGCCTAACAGGTAATACTTCAATGTGTCTGTTGCCCACTTTACGGCCAAACACTCTTTTTCTACTGTGGCATATCTTTGTTCGCGGGGACACAATTTGCGAATTAAATAGAGGACCGGGTGTTCCTCTACTCCTACAAACTGGGACAGTACTGCTCCGAGACCTACTTCGGAGGCGTCCGTTTGCAGAAAAAACTCCTTAGTAAAATCCGGGGCTACCAAGACTGGGTGACTACAGAGCGCTGTACGTAGGTCTAAAAATGCGGTCTCCGCATTACTGTTCCATTTTACAACATCAGGTGCCTTTGCCTTTACTAGATCTGAAAGCTGTGCTGCCCGGGTTGCAAAATGGGGTATAAATCACCTGTAGTAACCTACAATGCCTAGAAATGTCCTAACCTGTTTTTTTTTAAGGGGACGGGACCAACTCTGAATGGCTTCAACTTTATTGAGCTGGGGTTTTACTGTCCCCCTTCCCACAACATAGCCAAGATATTTTGCTTCTGCTAGGCTGACTGAACATTTAGCTGGGTTGGCTGTAAGACCCGCCTCCCGAAAGGTTCTCAACACTGCCTCAACCTTTTGTAGATGTGAGTCCCAATCTGGACTATGAATTACCACATCGTCTAAGTACGCTGAGGCGTAGTTCGAGTGTGGGTGTAACAATTTATTCATCAACCTTTGGAAGGTTGCAGGCGCCCCATGAAGACCAAAGGGTAAAACAGTATACTGAAAAAGACCATCAGGTGTGGAGAAGGCCATTTTCTCTTTTGCTGAATTTGTTAGGGGGATTTGCCAATAACCCTTTGTAAGATCTAAAGTGGTTAGAAAACGAGCCCTCGCCAACCTCTCAATTAACTCGTCTACCCGTGGCATAGGATAGGCATCAAACTTCGAGACTTCATTTACTTTTCTAAAGTCATTACAGAACCGTATTGACCCATCTGGCTTAGGTACCAAGACAATAGGGCTGGACCATTGACTATGGGACTCCTCAATTACGCCTAAATCTTGCATCTTCTTTACCTCTGACTGAATAGCCCCTCTTCTGGCTTCTGGGATTCTATAGGGTCTTATCTTAATGAGTACGCCTGGCTTGGTGACGATATCATGGGAAATCACACTAGTTTTCCCTGGTACACTGGAAAATACATCCCTGTTCCTTTTTACCAAGTCCATAGCTTCTCTGTATTGTTCAGGGGTGAGTTCTGCCGATATTCGAACAAGTGGTTCCTCCCCTTTCCCGGATTTATTAGCTACTACCGTCAGACATACCTCTCTATCCTTCCAGGATTTTAATAGATTTATGTGATAGATTTGCTCTACCTTCCTCCGATCTGGCTGTCGAATTTTATAATTCACCGGGACGACCTTTTCTAGAAGCTCATATAGCCCCTGCCAATGTGATAACAGCTTGCTTTCGGCCGTGGGAACAAGCACCATTACACGGTCCCCTGGTCGAAAGTTGCGAACCGTAGCCTGTCTGTTGTAAAGGTTCTGTTGGGCCCTCTGTGCCTCTTCTAAATGTTGTCTGACTATTGGGGTAATATGCGCAATACGTTCTTTCAAATCTTACTCAAATTGGACGACATTTTTCCCTGGAACAGCTTATTGCTCCCACTCTTCTTTGAGGCTATCCAGAATCCCTCTTGGACGTCTCCCATACAGGAGTTCAAATGGGGAAAACCCTGTAGAGGCCTGTGGCACCTCTCGGATAGCAAACAAGAGATAAGGCAACAAGGTGTCCCAGTTTTTTCCATCACTAGCAACCACCTTTCTCAACATCATCTTCAGAGTTTTATTAAATCGTTCTACCAGTCTGTCCATTTGCGGATGGTAAACAGAGGTTCTTAGGGACTGTATTTTTAGCTCTACACATAAGTCTCGCATAAGCTTAGATGTAAACTGGGTACCCTGATTTGTCAGAATTTCCTTCGGTATCCCGAGTCGGGAGAATACCTGTAACAATTCCTTAGCTATAGCTTTGGAGGAAGTATTACATAAAGGCAACGCCTCTGGATAGCGAGTGGCATAGTCTAGGATCACTAGGATGTATTGATGACTCTTGGCAGATTTCTCCAAGGGACCCACTATATCCATGGCGATCCTCTCAAATGGGATCTCAATAATAGGCATAAGGATCAATGGGGCCCTCAAACTTGGTCGGGGGGGCTGTCAACTGACACTCTGGACAAGAGGCACAGAATCTCTTTACTGCATTATATATCCCTGGCCAGTAAAATCTTTTTAGGATTCTTTGCTGTGTCTTCT
Source organism: Ascaphus truei (assembly GCF_040206685.1). NCBI lineage: Eukaryota > Metazoa > Chordata > Amphibia > Anura > Ascaphidae > Ascaphus > Ascaphus truei. The sequence continues at coordinate 246,562,707 of NC_134486.1, forward strand.
CTACTCCCAGATGACCCCCAAATAAGTGAGAGTGTGCTAGCTCCAGGACCTTCATTACTAATGAACTGGGTACTAGCAATTTTTCTATCTCTTGGCCCTCCTCTTGGCTCACATGGTATAACAAGTCATTTTTAATACAAAAATAGGGATAGGATTCCTTGGTTGTCCCTTCTACCGGGACTCCATTAACTTCTACTGCCTGGCTAAACCCATTTTTCAACTGGTGATCATTAGCCTGTTCCCTACCAAAGTTAGTCAGGGAAAGTTCTAGGCTTTCAAAACCTTCCTCATCTGGAGTTTGGCCGGTTACCTCCACGGGCGACTCGGACACCTGAGCATCAACAGGTTCTGTCTCGGACAACTCTTCTCCCTCTGGTCCCTCTCCGTCAGGAGTAGTGGCCAGTGCTAACTGTGGTGGGGGTGTACCTCTTTTTTTCCCCTTCCTATGTTCTCGTTTCGACTTCGGAGTTTTAAACACCTCGGAGACTAATTCGGGGATCTGTAAATGGAAAAATCTCATCTGGAGTAGGATTGTTTAAGGTGAGCTGTCCTCTGATCAGGGTGTCAAAACCCGGGAAATTACAGCCTAACACTAGGGAATGGGGTAACTTTGGTACAATTGCTGCCATAGTTTGGATGACTTGCCCCTCGATTTTTACTGTTATCAGAGTCGTGGTGTACGGAAGCGTACACCCAGCACACATAATACCCGCAACTTCTCACCCTGGTGTAACCGGAGAGGCTTAACCAACTTTCCTGATACCAAGCTAATATTACTCCCTGAGTCCACCAGGGCGGAGACTGGTTTACCATTTAAAATCACCGTGGTGAGGAAGTTGTGGGTATGTTTTCCCTCGCGGGTCATACCTACCACTCCACAAAATTCAGACTTCACAGAGCCATACGCACACTCCATTGGCTCAGACAACTGTGGGCAGTGAGACTTAATATGTCCCGTCTCCCCACACTCAAAACAAACAATTGGCCCAGTTCGTTCTTGAAACCCTTTCTGAGAGTTAGAGTTTCTGTCCCTATCCGAGTTTTCTTCCACCCGCTCAAATCGTGCGAACGGTCGTGGGTCCTGGCGCCAGCGCTGGCCTCTACTGTTCAAGTTGGTACGTGGGTTGTGGTTTGTGCAAGTGGGGCGTGACAGTTCACGGGTAGCCAGAAACTGCTCCACTGCGCCTACCATGGCATCACAAGAGAGGGGATCTCCCTGCCCCACCCACTGTTGAAGGTCCTGGGGTAACGCTTGAATGAAGCGGTCCAACACCACCATCTCAAGGATCCGTGTCGGGCTATATTCCTCTGGTTTCAGCCACTTAGACGCTAGGTGAATCAAATCCCATAACTGGGACCTGGGTGGCTTCTGTTCCTGGTATCTCCACGTATGGAACCTCTGCGCACAAACTGCGGGAGTCACTCCAATCCTTGCAAGGATTTCGCTTTTCAGACAGTCATAGTCTGCTGCGGCTTCTTCGTCAAGGTCACAATATGCTTTTTGGGCTTCCCCCAGTAAAAAGGGTGCGATAATCCCAGCCCACTTGGAGCGGGCCCAACTTTCCCGGGAAGCGATTCGCTCAAAGGACCTGAGGTATCCCTTGACGTCATCGTACGGCGTCATTTTCTGCAGGTACACATTCGCCTGGACGGGCCGCACTGGACGAGTCCATTTTAATCTGGGTCAGCTGCTCAATCAGCTGTTTCTGTGTCTCTGCAATAATGTCAAGCTGGGCTGCAAGTAGCTGGTTCGTCTCGCGTTGTGCAGCCGTGTTTTCCTGCTGAACAGCGGTGCTGTGCACTAAGGCCTTTACAACGTCCTCCATACTGATAGTTACCGTGTAGTTTACCCACCATAACCTTAATAATTGTGGTGATATATATATATATATATATATATATATATATATATATATATATATATATATATATATATATATATATAGTGGCAGGATGTCATGGTAAGTGAGGAGACAACACGACTTTTCTGGTGAAATAGTGCTGGTGGATTTATTTGTCCAAAAAAAAAAGGTAACTAAAACAATGGGTACACTGTCCCTATAAATTGAAACGTAAACAAAAAGCCTAACCCCGGTCGGGGCACTGACTAAACAAAAAGTGCAGGCTGACTACCTTGCTTGCTAGCTAACCTAGTCCAGCCCAACAAGGTTCAGCAATAGCAGTTGGCTCCTTACCTGGGAGCTTTATTCTCCCCCCTTGGGACAGGGTCAATCTGAGCAGCTTGTGTCTGTCTGTCAACACTCCTCTGTCTTCTCTCTGCACCTCAGAGAGAGACTGCTGCCCCAGAGGCATTTCCTCTTCCTGTTTTAAAGCAGGTGAACTAGCTTAATTTGAATCACCTGTGGTCTGCTTAACAAACTGGGTTAACCCCTCGTCTACTGGAAAGCATGCATACTGCCATCTCCTATTAAAATATACTGAGTCAATGACCCTGTCACAATATATATATATATATATATACAGTGTTCGACAATCCTATACATTTACTCGCCCGGGGCGGGTGGATTTAACCCCCAGGCGAGTAACTATTGGCCCAAGCAGCACACGTGTTTTGTTTTTTAAATTTTCCCTGCTCGCGCTGAAATTTCCCTGCTCGCGCTGAAATTTCCCTGCTCGCGCTGGCTGAAAAAAAAAAAAAAACTCCCCCTACCTGACAGATGATTGGCGCGCGCTCCCAGGCTTTGTGGGCGCGCGGCCAGGCTCTATATGAGCCAGCCCCCAACGAGCGGCCATTTTTTTCCCATGGAGGATGGAGGACACAGTAAGTATTATCTGTGCCTTTCTCCACCTCCCTCCCCTCCCCGGTGCTCCTGCTGCCCGCAGTTATGGTGATGGGAGCGGGGGATGCCCCCTCATGTTTCCGTTCCCCCCCCCCGCTTCCCCCCCGGTCCCGTGTCAGAGAGCGCGGCGGGTGATGTGAGCGGGGGATGTCCCCGCTTCCCCCCCCCTGCTTCCCCCCCCCCCCGCTTCCCCCCGGTCCCGCGTCAGAGAGCGCGTCGGGTGATGGGAGCGGGGGATGCCCCCTCATGTCCCCGCTTCCCCCCCCGCTTCCCCCCGGTCCCGCGTCAGAGAGCGCGTCGGGTGATGGGAGCGGGGGATGCCCCCTCATGTCCCCGCTTCCCCCCCTCCTTCCCCCCGGTCCCGCGTCAGAGAGCGCGTCGGGTGATTGGAGCGGGGGATGCCCCCTCATGTCCCCGCTTCCCCCCCGCATCCCCCCCCGCTTCCCCCCGGTCCCGCGTCAGAGAGCGCGTCGGGTGATGGGAGCGGGGGATGCCCCCTCATGTCCCCGCTTCCCCCCGGTCCCGCGTCAGAGAGCGCGCCGGGTGATGGGAGCGGGGGATGCCCCCTCATCCCCCCGGTTCCGCGTCAGAGAGCGCGCCGGGTAATGGGAGCGGGGGAAGCCCCCTCATGTGGGAGCGGAGCAGGAGATGGGCGGGGGAGCGTGGTGGTGCTGGTCATGGCCTGTGTGTGTGTATATAGGTGTGTATATATGTGTGTGTATGTGTGTGGGAGTGTGTGTATGTATGTGGGAGTGTGTGTATGTATGTGGGAGTGTGTATGTATGTGGGAGTGTGTATGTATGTGGGAGTGTGTGTATGTATGTGGGAGTGTGTATTTATGTGGGAGTGTGTGTATGTATGTGGGAGTGTGTGTATGTATGTATGTGTGTGTGTGTGTGTGTGTGTGTATGTATATATATAGGAGAATGTGTATGTGTGTATGGGAGTATGTGTGACACCAGAGGTACCTCCCCCCCCCCCCCCCAATCAGTCAGTCACCACTGCCCCGGTCAGTCAGTCACCCCTGCCCCGGTCAGTCAGTCACCCCTGCCCCGGTCAGTCAGTCACCCCTGCCCCGGTCAGTCAGTCACCCCTGCCCCGGTCAGTCAGTCACCCCTGCCCCGGTCAGTCAGTCACCCCTGCCCCCCTCTCTCTGGTCTCCCCCCATCTCCCCTCTCTCTGGTCTCCCCCCGTCTCCCCTCTCTCTGGTCTCCCCCGTCTCCCCTCTCTCTGGTCTCCCCCTCTCTGGTCTCCCCTCTCTCTGGTCTCCCCTCTCTCTAGTCTCCCCTCTCTCTGGTCTCCCCTCTCTCTAGTCTCCCCTCTCTCTGGTCTCCCACCTCTCTCTGGTCTCCCCCCTCTCTCTGGTCTCCCCCGTCTCCCCTTTCTCTGGTCTCCCCCGTCTCCCCTCTCTCTGGTCTCCCCCGTCTCCCCTCTCTCCCCTCTCTCTGGTCTCCCCCGTCTCCCCTCTCTCTGGTCTCCCCCGTCTCCCCTCTCTCTGGTCTCCCCTCTCTCTGGTCTCCCCCCTCTCTGGTCTCCCCCCTCTCTGGTCTCCCCCCTCTCTGGTCTCCCCTCTCTCTGGTCTCCCCCGTCTCCCCTCTCTCTGGTCTCTTTCTCTCCCCTCTCTTTCTCTCCCCCCTCTGTCTCCTTCTCTCTCCTTTCTCTTTTTCTCTCTCCCTCTCTCTTTTTCTCTCTCCCTCCTCTGTCTCTTTTTCTCTCTCCCTCCTCTGTCTCTTTTTCTCTCTCCCTCCTCTGTCTCTTTTTCTCTCTCCCTCCTCTGTCTCTTTTTCTCTCTCCCTCCTCTGTCTCTTTTTCTCTCTCCCTCCTCTGTCTCTTTTTCTCTCTCCCTCCTCTGTCTCTTTTTCTCTCTCCCTCCTCTGTCTCTTTTTCTCTCTCCTCTCTCTCTTTCTCTCTCTTCCTCTCTCTCCCTCTCTCTTCCTCTCTCTCCCTCTCTCTCCCTCTCTTCCTCTCTCTCCCTCTCTTCCTCTCTCTCCCTCTCTCTCCCTCTCTTCCTCTCTCTCCCTCTCTTCCTCTCTCTCCCTCTCTCCCCCTCTCTTCTTCCTCTCTCTCTACCTCTCTCCCTCTCTCTTCCTCTCTCTCTCTCTTCCCGCCTCTCTCTCTCTCGCTCTCTCGCTCTCTCTTTCTCTCTTTCTCTCTCTCCCTCTCTCCCCCTCTCTCTCTTCCTCTCTCTCTTCCTCTCTCTCTTCCTCTCTCTCTTCCTCTCTCTCCCCCTCTCTGTATCTGGATATCTTATTTACCCTATATATCTTAACTGTCCTATACTACACCAAAATAACCTATACTGCTTTCTTCCAGATCTGACTCAAGCTTCACACGGGAGACATCGGAACCCCCCCTAACCCAGGAGACAGGTAGGGAACACATTCCCTCCAATGTATAACATTGCGGGAATGAGGTACCTGGACATTGAGGGACTGCGGATCAGGTAAGATCCCAGGCAGGATTGCTGCTTTAGATATTGTGAAGCGGGGACGTCCAGACACTGGTTAAGGGGTTCAGGAAACTAGTCATCCACACCTGGCTTTTATTTCTAGATCGACACTTACACACACACACACACAACTAAATACATTTGTCAAAAACGAATGTTGTTCTGACTAGGAATTTATTAAATGTATTTTAATTTTAATTATATATTTTATTTTAAAGCGGGGTTGGGGGCGGGACTAGGGGCGGGGTTGGGGGCGGGACTAGGGGCGGGGTTGGGGGCGGGACTAGGTGGCGAGTAGATTTTTTGGTTGGGCGAGTAGATATTTGGGTGATATGTCGAACACTGTATATATATATAAATATATATATATATATATATATATATATATTTATATAAAACGAAAAGAAGACAGCGCGGCTCCCATAGCATAATACTGTATTTTAATAATACAAATATATGTGCAGATAGACCACGGACACTTACAATATGCAAAGTAAATCAGACAGTGGTTAAAAGTCTTTAAAATCACCCATTGGAGCCTTTGTTGGTAGATGTCATAAGTTAGGTCCAACACACTCCTGCCGTGGATATCAGGAAGGTGCGCGCGCACCCAGTCTCCTCCTGGCAATTAAATCTCACGAGAGTTGGTAACTACCAACACCACAGGATACGGACACAGTGGACAAGCTCCCTGCACCGATCCTCCAGATATAATGAACCGGACAGGCTCCAAAGTAATTCATTCTATCTGGAGGGTCGGTGCAGGGAGCTTGTCCACTGTGTCCGTATCCTGTGCTGTCGGTGGTTAGCAACTCTCGCGAGATTTAATTGCCAGGAGGAGACTGGGTGCGCGCACACCTTCCTGATATCCATGGCAGGAGTGTGTTGGACCTAACTTACGACATCTACCAACAGAGGCTCCAATGGGTGATTTTAAAGACTTTTAACCACTGCCTGATTTACTTTGCATATTGTAAGTGTCCGTTATCTATCTGCACATATATTTTTATTATTATAATACAGTATTATGCTATGGGAGCCGCGCTGTCTTCTTTTCGTTCTATAGATCAAGAGGAAGGTGGTTATTCCTGAGGACTGGCAGCGGCACCCAGCAGCTGATTACAGACACTTTCATTTTTTATTTTTTATTTACGTTTTTTTTCTTTTTGGGGCTTGTTTTTCCTATCTCCCCTTCCCCCCCTCTCCCCCCCTTTTTTACCTTCCCCTTGTCTGTGTTGTGTGTTATTTGTTGTTTTGTCCCCACTAGTATCACTACTTACTTAGTATTTAGTGTTTCCTCTGGTAAACTACCACATTATATTTGCAATTATTTGTTGTCTGGTATCCCAGTTAGCGCAGCAGCTTTTTTCCCCTTTTCTTATATATATATATATATATATATATATATATATATATATATATATATATATATATATATATATATATATATATATATATATGTGTCAAAGAGGAGTGCTACTGAGCATGGCAATATATATTTAAAACCAAAGACAGAACATGAAACACAGACAGAGCTCAGTGCTACATCCATTGACACAAATACACGGTACAGTGCCTAAATATATATATATATATATATATATATATATATATATATATATATATATATATATATATATATATATATATATATATATATATCTTTTGAATAAAATGGTATTTTAGTTTAATTCTTTGGCCAAAGTGTCGTAAGATCTTGAGCCCCTTCAAGGCAGACCACGTATCAAGGGTCTTAACACTAATATAAATTCTTAATAAACTGTACATTACATAGGTAATGAAAAAAACTGCTCGCCTATAACTTATAATGTCCTAACAATGGTAGGTGCAAGGGAGGTAGTTAACACATATTCAACAGAGTGAACTCAAGGAGAAGAGTTCAAAAGCACCCCTCTATATGCACTCTTACCTAGTACTGTTGAGTAACCCTTAAACCACAAGATGAATCCCTGTAACCAGGAACTAAAAGGCAAAAGACGGAAAACAAAAAATTATTTAATACATCATAAAATATATACACTCAAATATTAAAATATGTGATTGAATACCCCTCAGAGGAGCAGTGGAGAGGTGATAGGGACATATCACTCTAATTGACTGTATATATATATATATATGGGTATTAACAGAGAATATCCCTATCTCTCCCTACGGTTGAATTAAGCATGTGATACCCACTATGGCTAGGCAATGGAATGACAGTTACCTCAGATGGATAGTGTGATATTTAACAAACCATCAGGAAAGGTAAGTCTTTAGTACAAGGTAAGTATACTCATTCAAGTTATTCCACATTGGGATGACCCTGATGTCTTGAAGATGCAATGAACCACAGACTCTATCCTAGCCTAAATAGTAATGGCCACATAGTATCACGCATATAAAGCAACAAAGTTAACTGATGTTAAGCTTGCAAAGGCAGCCATCCGTTCAATACTATCCTTCTTATGGTAACACCACTTCCCTACTGTAGCTCTCATGTAAATACATATAGTATACAGACTTTGCCAAATTGTTGCTGCATATAGTACTTCAAATGAAACTGCAGTGGGTTACAGCGAACCCCAGCCAAAACAGTATGCCGTTTGTATATACAATGTTACAATCACAGCTGTATGGAAACAGGCACCGCAGTCGCTCCTCTGTGACGTGAGTATAACCCACGAGAGTGATGTCACAGAGGAGCGACTGCGGTGCCTGTTCCAGATACCCACACGGCTTGTATACCTCTATGCCTCTGCCAGGGCTCGCCGTAACCCGTTCTCCCTTTCCTTCCTTCCCCACACCTCTCTTGCTACTTCACTGCCTGTTTTGTGCAGACGAGCTGCGTGCTGTTTCCATACAGCTGTGATTGTAACATTGTATATACAAACGGCATACTGTTTGGGCTGGGGTTCGCTGTAACCCACTGCAGTTTCATTTGAAGTACTATATGCAGCAACAATTTGGCAAAGTCTGTATACTATATGTATTTACATGAGAGCTACAGTAGGGAAGTGGTGTTACCATAAGAAGGATAGTATTGAACGGATGGCTGCCTTTGCAAGCTTAACATCAGTTAACTTTGTTGCTTTATATGCGTGATACTATGTGGCCATTACTATTTAGGCTAGGATAGAGTCTGTGGTTCATTGCATCTTCAAGACATCAGGGTCATCCCAATGTGGAATAACTTGAATGAGTATACTTACCTTGTACTAAAGACTTACCTTTCCTGATGGTTTGTTAAATACCACACTATCTATCTGAGGTAACTGTCATTCCATTGCCTAGCCATAGTGGGTATCACATGCTTAATTCAACCGTAGGGATAGATAGGGATGTTCTCTGTTAATACCCATATATATATACAGTCAATTAGAGTGATATGTCCCTATCACCTCTCCACTGCTCCTCTGAGGGGTATTCAATCACATATTTTAATATTTGAGTGTATATATTTTATGATGTATTAAATAATTTTTTGTTTTCCATCATCTTTCGCCTTTTAGTTCCTGGTTACAGGGATTCATCTTGTGGTTTAAGGGTTACTCAACAGTACTAGGTAAGAGTGCATATAGAGGGGTGCTTTTGAACTCTTCTCCTTGAGTTCACTCTGTTAAATAACCTGTACATTACCAGGAAGAATGATTTATAATAAATCTCAAAATTAGTTGCATAGTTCTAAGTCTGATTGAAGCTCTTATTAACCTGCACAATACCAGGGAAAGCACTCTGTATTAGATTTGTCGCAATCAAACTGCATGCAAGATCCCATGAGTGTGGAAGGTGAAATGGAGTGAGCTTTAACCATTTAAAAGTGGGAGGGGGTGAGATTCAAACCTGGGAAGGAGGAACCACCCTCCAAATCAGCTAGGAACAGCTGAACAGAATTGCAAAACATACAGAACCCAAATAAGCTCATATTGAACACTCTTTGACACTATGACACTTACAGTATACGCATATATATATATATATATATATATATATATATATATTTATATGTTGCCCATGTCCCCCCCCTCCCCCCAGACACAGATCGTGCCTCTAAGGTGTATTGAGGGCTGGCTAGTGTGTATTGGTGGTGCGTACCTGCTTGTAACAGGAGGGCCTGAGTCTCCCACTGTGTTATTTGGGGACAACAGGTCCAGGCTTCTGGGGTAATGGCCTTCATCTTTAGTGGTGGTGCAGCACCTCCATTCTCTGGCGAAACCTAGTGGGTAGGTTGGAATCTTCCCAGAGAAAGCCCTGGTCCTAGGGTGAGAGATTCCAGTCTCACACACACAAGTCCTTTGATAAAACAGCAGTCTTTATTCTCTCTTAGAAAACCCACAGCAGCAGTTCATTGGCAGCCATCCGCTCCGTGGTCACGCACCGGAAGTGCGTCGAAGACCGGAAGGGGCGGTGGTGGATCATCCGGTCCGCGGACGGGTAAGTAGGCCGCACGCCTCTCCTTCTCGTCCTCTGCAGGTTCCGTCTTCGTCTGGTGGGAGTAAGGGGGTGGTGGAGTCTCCTTACCTCTCCGCGGCAGGCTGATGTACTCGGGTCCCTCTGGATCCGCCTCCGACGCCGTCTCCGCCGCACTGGTAGTCACCACGGCCGTGGGACTTCTACGGGCCTCAGGCGCACCAGCACCGTCGGGAGGTGTCCGGACTCTTCTGCTCCCTCTCTCCAGTAAGTGGACTGCCATCTTTGATACAGCTGGGGTGGTTCGCCGGTAGGCGCATCGCCACCGATGAGACGCCATCTTCTTCCTCCGAAGACGACTTGGTCGGATCCTCCGCTATGGAGTCACCTGGGTCTTTTGCGGCTCCGCCAGTGGGTAGTGGTATGAAACGGGCCCGCTCCGGTACCTCCACTGCAGTCGCGCTCTTCTCCGCCGGATCTCCGCTCGGCTCTGTAGTTGGCTGGGCCTTGGTTCCCACCTAGGCAGGGGTGCAAGGAACTAGGGCAGCCTCATCGGTCGTCTCCGCCATCCTAGTTAAGGTTCCCGTAGAGGCACCCCGAGGGTTCTTGATCATGGGCCATGGTTCAGTAGGCCACAAATAGAACGTGCCACATTGAGGGCATCGTGCCTTCGTGCTTGGGGCCGGTCCGGGTGTTCTGCAGTGGACGCACAGGGACCGGAGGTACTCTTGGCCATCGAGTTGCACTACCAGGAAGCCTCCTGGGAACTGGAACGTGGTCATGCTTAGCTCTGACATTTTTAGTTCAGGGGTGGAACAGTTCAGTGTTTCAGCTCCTTGCTCTTCAACAGTCAGACAGAAGTGAAGTTCCTCGCTCTCACTTTCTGTCCCTCCCTTCGCTGGGGAGGATGCTCCTGATTGGCTCTCCTGTGCCCCCTCCCTCTGGTGGAAACAAGAGGAGGGCACTCCTTCTCTCAGTGTTACGTGGCCTTGTCTGTTGGCCAGTCACAGCACAGATGGGTAGGCTTTCGGCTTACGCGCCTCTCCGCTCCTTTTGCAAGGGTTCTGGGTTTGGCGCCAAACCCCTGCACATCTCCCTCCACATTTCTCTCACAGTCTCTTTGCACGATTCACGTGCGCGCTCCAGGATTGGCGGGAATCACCATTTTAGTTCGGCTGCTAACTGCTGGGCCATGGATTGCGCTGCGGTCACCATTTTGGACTCTTTCTTGCTCCACGGAGCACATGTAGTGACGGCCGCCATCTTTGATGAGCCCACCAAATGTATATCACTGCTATTCTCAGTGTCTATTCTCTGTGCACTGCTCTCGCTGACGGTTCCTACAAGTACTCTGTGGTGTGTTTTATGTGGGTGCTGGCTAGTGTACCGGGCATCTCCTTAAGTACGGGCGTCTCCTACTTTTGGCCACTCATAGTGTGGGCCCTGGGCCATGGTCCCTGGACAAGTTAACAGGCTAACCCCCCCAGTTGCCTCAAACTACCTGCCTCAAGGGACTAGGACAGCAATAGCCATACACCCTTCTACATCACCCTCTTAGGGCACCCAGGGCGTACTGTGCGGGAATCCACGCTCCCCTGACTACCCCTGGTATTACATGCCCTACTCTCTCCAGTACTTGCACGGAAGGTGCACTTCACTCTTCCTGCTCTGCCTTGCTGAAAGCCTGTCCTGTTCTGGATCTCAGCAGCTCGCCTCCAAATGTAGCCCATGTCCCCCCCCCCAGACACAGATCGTGCCTCTAAGGTGTATTGAGGGCTGGCTAGTGTGTATTGGTGGTGCGTACCTGCTTGTAACAGGAGGGCCTGAGTCTCCCACGGTGGTATTTGGGGACAACAGGTCCAGGCTTCTGGGGTAATGGCTTCCATCTTTAGTGGTGGTGCAGCGCCTCCATTCTCTGGCGAAACCTAGTGGGTAGGTTGGAATCTTCCCAGAGAAAGCCCTGGTCCCAGGGCGAGAGATTCCAGTCTCACACACACAAGTCCCTTGATAAAACAGCAGTCTTTATTGTCTCTTAGAAAACCCACAGCAGCTGTTCATTGGCAGCAGTACTTCCCAATATATGAACAGGGTATTTTCCTCCACTCCTTCTCCTCCAGGAATGTACCGTGCAGGATGGCCTAGTTGGGGCTGCAATAACCCTGCCTCCACCCAAGGGTAGGCCCTATGGGTGAGGCTAGATATCCCCCCTCACCCCCTCAGCAGGGTGAGGGACATTGATCCACGCACTATAGTGCTATCCACTCTACTCAGTCTGGCTGAGTGTCTCCTCTCCTGTCTCCCAGATCATGCTCTCTCTTCTTGCTCCCAGGACAGACAGCCTTCTCTGCTCCTGCACTAGACTCCTTAACACACAGGAGCAGCCCACTAAATAGAGTGCAGCCCTGCCCCTTATGATGTCAGCAGGACCTCCCCTCTGTCTCAGGCCTGCTACAGAGTCAGGAGCCTACCTCTATCACTCAAGGCAGGGCTTGAAGGGGGAAAAACCCATGATTACTACTGGCGCCTGCCCTTAACAGGACTTACTCCAGTAGGAGAAAGATATGTAGTCCACTATTTCTTACAGGGGCAACATATATATATATATATATATATATATATATATATATATATATATATATATATATATATATATATATATAATATGTTGTGGTTACTTTGGGGGTTCAATATGAGCTAATTGGGGTTCTGTGTGTTTTGCAATTCTGTTCTGTTTTAAATATGGCAGAATAGACCAACATTTTGTTTTCTGTATTTGTTGCTTAAAAGCAAAACTACTATTGTACTCCAATGTTTAAACATTAATGTAAACATTAAACTACATATTATTACACTCCACTGCCTTTTAAATTACTTCAGAAAAATCAATTACCTCATTTAAAAGTTGAAATAAAAAGTAATGATTGTGACACTATCACAAACATGTATCAACAAGAAAGAATTTTGTTTTGATGCAATGATACATTATCTGCTTATTGCTGTTGCAGCTTGCATTTGATGGAGAGCGTTAGCCAAGGAGTTTTAAACTAACTCAGACCAGTTGTCATTTAGACACTAATTAAAGTGGAAAATGATGCAGAGAGACGCAGAATTTGACATATCACTTTATGATATGTGTGTAGCCATGTGTCCGGACTACGTGTTTTCCAGTCCCTAGCATGTAAGCCCTAGTACCAGTGCAGGCAGTGTTAGGGTTAAATCCTTTGCCTCTGAGTCAGTAATGTAAGCTCTGTTAGCTACATATAATTGTAAGGGTTTGCAGGTGGGGCCTGAAACCATTGGAGCCTAGTCAAAGGTGGGTGGGCCCAATGCTGAGGTGCTGCCCACCTCCCGGGGCTAAGACCTGGGACCCTCCCCTGGTAACAAAAAGTGGCTGCAATCCAAATTCTAGGGAGTTCCTCTGTTGATGCCTGCTCCTTATGGAGTAGGTGAGGATTCCCCTTGCCCCATAAGGGAGGCTGTGGAGGCTAGCCTCATGGGCCTCAAGTCCATGGGTGTCTAGTCAAAGACACAGATGCAGAAGGTTGCGAGGGAATATGTACTATGCTGTGAAGTACCTCTCCTGCGTGAGAAGGGAGCAACAAAACTGGCCTGCTTCAATAAATAGTGGACTGTTGTTTGCCTGGTGTCTGGTATTGAAGGAGAGTTCCTGCATGGGCTACCCCTATCTCTGATAGGGCCCTTGAGGATGGAGGCGCCGCATCAGAGAACACTTAAAAGCCTGACCTGTGCTACTCCCCACTACATCGCGGATCCCTCATACCTTCTGTACTACCACAGGTGCGCTACATAGCACCAGCAAACACCATGTAGCTGCTAAATCTCCCTTCTGCATCATGTAACACTTTCATAACGTCCAAAATTGTAAAATGGTGCACACAGTCTGTTGCTGCATTTAAGAAAATAGATTATGAACATGGAGGCCCACACTCACTAAACTCTGTTAAATCAGGGCAAATAATGTGCCATTGCCTATATCAGGTTATTTTTCCTGAGTTAACAATACTCAATAAGCTAATCATACAGCATGTTAAAGCAGCAGTTCAAGCTGCCGTTTTTAAAACAGTTTTTTTTTTCATTCAATATGTGCATCAATAAAATTTACACACTGACAAGTAATTAGCTAAGTGTCTGATCAATCCGTTCTCCTGTGATCGATCGGCGAAGATTCGGCTCGGGGGTTGACTACTGTAAATGAAGAAGAGGACCCAAGATGTGGGGAAGATCATGTGACCAGGCAGTCACTAGATATAATTGGTTCACTGCTAGAGAGAGGGCAGGGCTCAAAAAGGGGTGTGCCAGAGTCTATTTCAGAAGAGGAAGGGGGTGTGACTTTGTAAATGGTTGCTATAGAAACAAAACATGCTTGTTACATTATAATACATTAAAAATGTCCTTTTTTGTAAAATGCTACAAGTATTTTCTCATAGTACTTAACTGATTTCATTTAAAAAAAAAAAAACACATGTAGGATATTGCTTGAACTGCAGCTTTAAAACAGCATTCATTACTAGTCTCACTGTAAGTACAGTAAGAATGTCACTTCATTTCAGGATAATGCTATGTTATCTTCAAATAATGTGACATTCCTCCTATTACTACACTACATGATAAAAGCTAATTCAATTAACTACACTTAATCACATTGTAATATATTAACTTCTTAGTACTCTAACAAGTGGCTAGCTAGCCATGGGCAGCCCATGAGTTGATATATACTGTACTTCAAATTACACTTGCAAGCCTAACTGCCCATTCCCTATCCTCATTTGCCTACCAATGAGGCTAATACTGTAAGTCCTTTCTTGGCACATGTTGGCCATAAATTTTTGATCCGAGAAAGAAGAACAGCGGAGTTTGGTTCTTTCTGCTGTTAATGGTAGTGGTACTTAACCTTGAGAAAGGCCAAGAGGGAAAGCAATGATTAGGGAACTTTCTCACACTACTCTGGTTATGTGGAGCTAGAAGTCATCACTTATTAGCATTTCCTTTGAGGAAGAACAATGTGATTGGGATAGTACAGCTAAATCACGGTTGCCATCACCATCAATCTAAAAGGCATATTTGTAAGCCAGGGCCAAAAACAAAAAAGACCATAACTTCTGTCTGAAACATATTCTTCTCCATACAACAAATGCTGTAACTAGGATATGCCAGCCCAAAGTCCATACAAGCAGGTAACTCAATCACTTTGGAACTTCTCTAATGTTATACCACGTGGACAGATGTCATACCAGTAATAATAAGTAAAGTTAGGCACCAAGAAAGATTGTGGTGGTAGGGGACACTATTTTTAGGAAGTTAGATAGGGCAATCTGTTGCCATGACCGCATGGACCAAACAGTTTGCTGCCTCTCTGGGGCTCAGGTTCAGCACATTGCAGATCAGGTAGACAGATTGTTGGGAGTGGCTGGGACTGACCCGGCGGTCTTGGTACATGTTGGCACCAATGACAAAGTTAGAGAAAGATGGAGGGTCATAAAAAATGATTTCAGGCATCTAGGCCAAAGGCTTAAGGCAAGGACCTCCAAGGTAGTATTTTCTGAAATACTACCAGTGCCATGTGCTACTGTAGGGAGACAGTCAGAGATTTGGGAGGTTAATGCATGGCTAAGAAAGTGGTGTAGGAAGGAAGGTTTTTAGAGAGGTGCAATCTTTATGGTAGGGACGTATTGCACCTCAATGAAGAGGGATCTTCTGTGGTAGGGGGAGAATGTTTAAAAGGTTGGAGGGGATTTTAATCTAGGATGGAGGGGGGAGGGACAAGAAACAGATAACAAACTAAATAGAATAGATGGGGATAGGGAAATTGCAAGTGGTCATGGAGGTAGAATGGGGCGACTGGGAGTTTGGCAAGCAGTGAGAAACCCATATTAAATACAGATAATACTAGAAAACTTCAAAAGACTAAATCCAATTGGAGAAGAAAGGCAGGAGCAGATAAGATTGTAGTACAGACTGAAACAAAACTTAAATTGTATTGTATTGTATTGTATGTCTTTATTTATATAGCGCCATTAATGTACATAGCGCTTCACAGCAGTAATACATGTGGTAATCGAATAAATAACAGATAATATAAATAACAGATCATGGGAATAAGTGCTTTAGACATAAACATAACATTAAGGAAGAGGAGTCCCTGCCCCGAGGAGCTTACAATCTAATTGGTAGGTAGGGAGAACGTACAGAGACAGTAGGAGGGAGTTCTGGTAAGTGCGTAATGCAGGGGGCCAAGCTTTATGTATCATGTGTTCAGAATGTTCACAGTGCTATTCGTATGCTTCTTTAAGCAAGTGTGTCTTAAGGTGGGTCTTAAAGGTGGATAGAGTGGGTGCTAGTCGGGTACTGAGGGGAAGGGCATTCCAGAGGTGTGGGGCAGTCAGTGAAAAAGGTTTAAGGCGGGAGAGGGCTTTAGATAAAAAGGTTAGGGTAGAAAGAAGACATCCTTGAGCAGAACGCAAGAGTCGGGATGGTGCATAGCGTGAAATTAGGGCTGAGATGTAAGGAGGGGCAGAAGAGTGTAAAGCTTTAAAAGTGAGGAGAAGAATGCAGTGTGAGATGCGGGATTTGATTGGAAGCCAGGAGAGGGATTTCAGGAGGGGAGATGCATGCTTGCTAATGTAAGAAGCATTACAGCTAAAATGGGGGAGCTTGAATTAATAGCAGCAAGGGAGTACTGTACTATGATAGCATAGGCATTACTGAAACATGGTGGGATGAAACTCATGACTGGGCAGTTCATTTAGAGGGTTATTCCCTTTTCGGAAGGATCAAGCAAATAGAAGAGGAGGTAGCCTATGTTTATATGTTAAACCAGATCTAAAACTTACTAAGTGAAGATGTTTATTAAGGGAATGATGAAAATGTAGAGACATGGATAAAAATAAGCAGAGGAGGTAAAAGTACAAGGAAAATGTTTGTAGGGATATGATATAAACCAGCAAATATCTGTGAGACTGAAGAAGCCAGAATACTTTTGCAAATGGAGAAGGCATCAAAACTAGGTCATGTTTGCATAATGGGTGATATTAATTATCCAGACATAGACTGGGGCAATGAGATTAGCATTACAAAAGGAAAAAAGTTTTTTGGGGTGTCCTTAAAGACAACTACATGACCCAAATTATTGAGGAACCTGTTTTTATTTTTGCTGATACTAAGCTGTTTATTTCTTGAAAGTTGCGGCTAATAAAAGCCTATTTGTTTTTCTCTTAAAAATGTCTTCTGTTCTAACATATCTCTCCATGCATCTCCTACATACCCCTTTCACCACCCCTTTTCAGCTAGTCTACCCACTTGCAAACAAATGTATACATCATTGATTGTCTTGTAACGCTTGAATATAAAACTTTAATAAAAGACGAATGTAAAAAAAACCAAGTGCAGTTATAGAAACCCTATGGCGCAGAATATTATGTAACACAGGCTATAGCTGTTATGGTAGCATTAGATTTGTGTCACATACCTGCTATTGATTTGTTTGGCTTTCACAGAATAACGGCAATTCTATGCCCAAACAACCAGATTAAATCCAGCAGAATCTTGCACTGCTGCTGCTTTTATACACTATACATTGCTCATTTACGGTTTCAACTTTTTGTACTAGTATCATCAGTTGTCCATGTATCTCATGAAGATGTAACATCAGCATCCATGGAAGTAAACATTACTTCATATAGAAAAAGATGAGGTTGATACCCAAGCACATATCTTCCAACCATGCTTACTCTTTACTTCTCTAGGTATAGAAGGGGTGAAGGCGGTCACAGCAATAGAAGTCCAGCCCAGGAACAAGTGAAATTAAAATCAGCTTTAATATTACATGCTGTACATCACAGAAGGGGCACTCTGACACGTTTCGTCCTTCTCCAGAACTTTATCAAAGAGTATACTACCCTTATCACACAGATTCCTTAAGTAGGTGTCAAACCAATATGATTGGTTGGTCTTAATCAGAGATCTATTGAATCCAATAAAGTTAATGGTAAGCCATAATTGGGAACAACCCTCTCATTGAGTCTGTGTGATACAGTTTGATAACTACTTCTTGATTTACTTCTCTAAACCACTGCCATACTCAAATAAAAACTAACTTCTGAATTTTCTGTATAACATTTTCATACAAAATAGTCCGCAAAGAGAAAAAAAAATATTTTATAAAAAGTAGATATAAAATGTACCTTTCTTTGCCAGTGGTGCTTCTTTATCATGTTTTTGCACTTCTGTCTCTATGGAAGATAATGTTAGTCTATTAACAGTATATCATATTTTGAATTAATATACCCACACTATAACGTTTGGAATATACTGTACTGACTATGGCTGAATAGAACAAAACTATTCCACTCCAATATTTAAACATTCCTACCTATTATTATTACACTCCACTACCTTTTAAATTACTTCAGAAAAATCAATTACCTTATTTAAAAGCTTCAATACAAAGTCATGATTGTAAGATAAGCATGTATCAACAAGAAAGAATGTTGTTTTGATGCAATGATACATTATTATAATGTGTGCTCTTTCTGATGCTGACAATGATTGTGTTGGTGGTGAACTTTTATGTGCTTTGTTTTAATAATAAAAACGTTGACACATACTGTACAATACATACTGTATAGATGTAGCTAGATTCACCTTCCCCAGAGCCGTGGGGAAAAGATCATTGGCCATGGCTCAAGGCTAGCTGACTGGCTAGTCATGGCTTTCCCCCAACACTGCAACGGAATGCCACAGTCGGTTACCCGTAGCATTCCACACCAGCAGGGAATGTCAATCTGACTACATCTGTAGGCATGTCATTTCTGCTTTTTAGTGTACTGCTAATAATAGGAGCTCTGGTGCTACTAGTTGTGGTGGTATGACTGCCTACAGTTCTCAGAGTGATTGACTAACATCATCACACTTGTCACTCCTGCTACCACCACTCTAAATGTTGTAGCACCAAGGAGCACATAATTCCCTTTTGCACTACTATCAGAATCATTACCCACCCTTTCTTGTGCAATTTGTGCACCACACGTATTACCAGCACCCTGCTCATCATCATCTTCATGAACATCTGCATCATCATCTACCGCCTCCACCTCTGTCTCAATCCATCACTTGGACGGCCCTTCTTCTTCCAGCTCCTCGGAAACTTGCAGTATAAGAACTGGAAACAGTTCAGCATCCATCCCTGCATATATTGCTGAGGAATATGTTTCTGACTCTGATGATTCCCTCACAAGTATTTCTGCCAATGCCTTTGCATACACACAGGATAAACCCTAGCTAGATTCAGAAAGATGCTCCTCCACAGAGTCCTCTTCCTACTCTCCGTTTCTGTGATCAGGAAACTCTATAGCAGCCTGACTGTAAATAACTGGTGTTTCTACTGTCGGAGTACATTAAGAGACAGATTTTTCCTTTTCACTCACACTAGCAACATATCTACTTACTCTGGTGTGGATTGCTAAACTCTCCAAGTCACTAAAAGAGGTGCCAGAAACATTTATTCCTTTCTAGCCAATCTGTTTTACCCTGGGCCTTGTTTACCACAGACAACAAAAGAGAGGAGAGGTGCAAGTAATGTTGAAAAAGTTGCTGAGCTGACACTGGCATTGAGAATGATGATGATGGAGCGTGATGTCGATAAAACATCTCTTTCAGTTTTTTTGTTTTAGGAAAAGAAGGTTGCTGTGGCAGTAGGTTTTCCTATTTTTTTCTTTAGGGGCTCACTCCATACCAGTCCCTTCCTGCCATGACGATGACAGCCATCACTACACCACGTTTCCTATCCTTTTTTGCCAATAAAATTAGAAATATTTGTATTTTTATTGTCTATTGCTTGTGTATTTAGATTTTAAATACCATCTGAACTAGAGATGGATGACATTTTTTATGGAATTGGAATTTGCTGTGAATTGACGAGGAGAGAGAGGAGTTGGAGGGGGAGGAGTTGTTCAAATTAGTAGTGTCTTCAGTTGTATATCTATCCCATCAAAATGGTCTCTAAATAAATAAACATTATTTGTACTGTTCAGTGCTTGAGCCCCACAGTGCTGAGGGACAAAAAAGGAAGTGATTCTGATGGCTTCACTCAGCCAGACCACAGTGCACAAGTGTTAATGGATTGATGTCTTTGGCACCTTATGAGGAATGGGGTATTGTATCAGACCCAACAAGATCAGAACCCACACAACCTCTATTATTCAGGATAGCAGTTCTAGAAGTGTGAGCTAAACGAGCTAATGGATACTATATGTATGTGTTAAAGGGAAGCAACCCTGTCTCAATGAGGCTGCAATAGAAAGCCTCGGTGGTATGAGGAATACAGCAGGGAGCTGTTAATTGCAGCTAAAAACAATTAACCAGTCTCCACCTGGTTAATCAGACCAGTTTAAAAGCCTTGTGCTGTGAACAAACCAGGAGATTCTTGAGCACACAAGATTACTGTGTGCTGATTCCAAGACATGAGTGGAACATACCTTTCTTCCATGGTGCAGAGAACCCAGGAACCAACCAAAAGGCTGGCCCTCAATGAACGCCCACCCGGAACCAGAGACTGGCCTGAAGAGCCACCTGCTTTGAGGTTCTTTTTGAGACTTTGGGGTGATAGGCTGGTAATGGGCTTTTCCTCCCATTATTGCAGGTAGACTGGGGAAGTAAGTAAGTGTTTGTTTCTTTTGTATATTTTTGCTTGCTGTAAATTGTTGAAAGGGACGGGCTAAATAAAGCCATGTTTTAATTTTCCAAAACTGTGAACCTGATTGGAGGTGGAAGCCAAGAGATATTGGATCTCTGGAAGACACTGCTATGTGTCTCTATTGGTAGTTATAATGTGTAGTAATCTCGGTATGATATTCTGTTATATCAGCATTGAAGGTCTGTGCCATTTTTGTGTTTGCTCTCAGTGTTCCACCTTCTGTGGGGGTGGGACACTTTATTTAGTTTTGTTCTCCTTTTTTATTTGTGTGTTTTCCCTTTTTTTATTTTTAGCACAGAGCACTGCTCTGTCTCCTTTGGGACTTGATTCCTGGAGGGACGTCGCCATGGTGACGCTCGTCCCACCTGATGCTTCTCTGTGGCCGTCTGCACTTTGTGGGATGTATGCTCCATTCTCCACGTTCCGACGCAGTGATGTCATCACATCAGGAGGGAGCAGAGAGCATTGTTCTGCCTCCGTTTGGGGGCTTGGCATTTGGAGAGACGTCACCATGGTGACACCTTCCACCTGATGCTTCTTCGTTGCTGTCCGCACTCCGTGGGATGTATGCTCCATCCTCCACGTTTCAATGCGGTGACGTCATCACATGGCTGATCTGCAACGTGACGTCATCACTTAGAGACGCTCTAATCACTCAGCGGGAGTTTTTTTTGCACTCGGCGGCATACATCACATCAGGAGAGAGGTGGATGGTGGGTAATTAATTATGGATGCTATATATGGTTGTGGCTTGCCATGTATTTTTTTTCCCTGATGAAGGTGCTTGTTTGCACCAAAAGGTCGGATGATACCATTACTTTTTTAAGTCATTAAATTACCTTTTGGTTACTTATTGAATTCTCCTTATTTTTGGTGTGCTTGACCTTATTTTTTTCATGATTACTACATCTTGACTGAATTTTTCACAGAGTGCAACTAAGTTGGGATTTGTTATTTCCTGTGTATCTACCCATTTATCCCTCCTTGCACCATACTCTCCGATTAGGCTGATACAAGAGCTCAATCCCCAACACCACCCCTCCACCCCCTTCCCCTATTATCCCTAGTTATCACGTACAGTATCTTCCAGGATACCTCAGATGTGCTCCTTTTTGAGCAGAGGCAACTCTGCCTAAGGCTGCGTCCATAGAAGGGCAGACTGCGCTGACGCTTCTGCACGCTGAGCGATCAGACTGCCTGAAGGCAGTGACCGCGTCAATACAGCGTGCGTGCGCAAGCGCGCGGAAGTGGGAGGGGGCGGGCGATGCGTGTGTGTAATCAGTAAAAAATTATTTATTGCGCAATAGGGCATTAAAAAATTGTCATTGGGGGCAAAGGATTACTATGGATTAAAGATGGCCACCGTGCCTTGGATTTAAATTTTGTGTAGGCAGCGATTTGTTTTTACGCATTACAGGATTCTTTGTCTTTTTTCTTTGTGCCATCATGTGGCAAACGGATGTATTTATTATTTTTGTGTTTTACATTTCTTTCCTTTTTAATAGTTGGGCATCAGCATTGAAAATCCTCCTGGATTTCAATGTGAATGGTAAATTGTTTTAATGTATCATTCACCCCTTCAGTCCCACTGAAGCTACGTTTAAATGTCTATTTTTTTATTTTGATGTATGTACTGTTAAAATGGCCTGTAAGCCTATGGTACCATGTATTGTATTTGCATGCAGATTTTGGGCGATATTGCAATAGTGACTTTAACAGTTCTTCAGCATTACCACCAATTAGCACGTGCAATTTAGGTCAGTAGTGCATCATTTTTGGTGACTGCTGAGTTAAATAAAAAATAATATCTAGCATTATTTATTTTTCATAACGCCAAATAGATGATTTAACAACCTTTAGTGAATCTAGAAATTTGTCTTCTGTAATCGTTGCTTAAATATTTTTTTTATTATTGCACTGTATTGCATTGTAATGAAAATGATGGGGAATATAAAGTATGTTTATCAATCGGATGCTTCAAGGGTTAATGTGGTTATCATTTGTTTTAAAAATACAAAGAAAAGTTTTATGACATGTTAAACCCTTGGCCAGGCCTAGTTTTAGGACTGATAGAATCTAGAGATAAGGACATTTGTTTTGCCAGAGATGGGATTAAATGACATTTTTATAAACAGGACACTTTTAAAGGTACCTGGATAATAGTTGTTTTGCCCATTACTGTACTGTATGTTTTGGGGGGGTGGGGGTGGGGGTGGGGGGCATGTGCGTAATGGGACGGTGGGTGTGTTTATTGAAATGTAGGCCATGTTTATTTTTTTAAATACAGGAATGGTACTGCAGGCGTGCGGGGACCCACAGGGATCACCTGAGGACCCACGGGGAAGAACCGGGGGCCTCACCACCCGTGGGCCCCAGACCTCCGTGGAAACAACCCGAGGGCCCCCAGACACCTCTGGGGACGACCCGGGGACCCCCAGACACCTGCGGGGACCACCCGTGGACGACATTGGGGCCCACGGGGACCTGTGGGGACCACCTGGAGGCCACGGAGCCTAGCAGGGACCACCCGGAGGCCCCCAGAAACCCATGGGTACACCCAGGGCGCACTGTTGGGCCTGTGGACACCCATCGGGACTACCCGGGGAACCCCGCCGGCCTAGGGTATTAATCGTATGTCTATAAAAATAAATATTGGTTTACAGTATGTGGGGGCATGGGGTGGGTTGTGTATTGGGGCTTACGGTTTTATTTCATTTAAAATATTACTGTAATGTAGCAGGGGGTCTTCGGAGCTGAACCGCATTGTTTTCAGGTGCGGGGACCCCCTACTTCCCTAGATACAGGCCCCGTTATTGGGGACACATCACATCGCATCACATCACGCATCACGTGATCGGGACATTTCAATGCATAGGAGATACCGGCACCCCATAACGGGGGCTGTATCACGAGAAGCAGCCCTCTTACTGCACTTCTATTGATAAAAGCATACCCCGGTAGGACTCACACAGCAGAGACCCTTGCTGTGTTAATCCAATGGGCCATTAGAATCTGCCCCGGTAAAATTTGTGTGGAACATGTGGAGATCTCGAAATCCTTCGAGATTTGTTCGAATAACGGCCGCTGCATCTGTACTTTCAAAGCATTCATGAGAAACCCTTGTGCATCCCAGAAAGGGATGACAACCATGTCACCACTTACAGTAGTTGAAGGACTTTGTTAAAATGAAGAAATTATGTCCCTAACAGTAGTTCATAAGAGTAAGAATTAAAGATTTGTAATCATTGCATGAATGCAATAAGGCCAAACCTTAATTTTTAGCAGATGATAAAGGACAGATATCCATTTGTCTCTCAAATTTAGGAGCAAGTTGGTCAAAATTGGTTGTGTTACATCTGTCATAATCGCCTGAATCTATTGATATGACTCACGTGTGTCTACGTATAAGGGCCACAAAGTTATTTGGTGTTTCATATATCTAGGCACCCTTTTAAATGTCAAATGGGGATGTTTTTTTTCTAAATCGTAAAATCATCAATCTAACAGGGGTGGGCTTATGTTGTTTCAATGGGAGAAGAATGGTATATATGTCTTGCCCTGGAGTTATGAAATCAGAATTCAACAGAGGTGTGTCTTGGGATTAAATATGTGAATCTTCATATTTCTTTGCCAGTGACCTCTGGGGAAAACATTAAATAAGTGATACTTGGGCTCTGAATGAACTGTTGCACGCTGTAGAGAGTAATTTACATTTTTAGCCACAGTTTGCTACCAGATTTTTTGCATGTTAAGTAAATAGTTTTTTCTATAATAAACAAGTACCTGAGACCCTAGCAGATAAATATTAATTACATATTTTTCATATTTCTTGGCTGGTGGCAGCAGTCAGATATGATTGGAATTAAGCAAGAGGTGATATGAAAAAATGAAAGTACCTAGTGGAGGAGAAAGGTAAGTTAGAGTAGCCATGTGTATTAACCCTGGTTGCATATCAAAGTCACGTCCTCACTTGTGTGCTGTTCATGACAGATTGTATATATAGGGATGGATTGAAGGGAGATATTCTTCATTTGAGGGACCATTGCGAAGGTGAAAAGTGGGCCAGCTTGAGAGCAGTTTATTAAACCTTGTCCCATATGCATATCACATGCTTATAGGCAGTGGTTGACAAATCACCAAAAAATCTACTCGCCACACAAAAAAATCTACTCGCCACCTAGTACCAAACGTGTGCTCATTGGGCCAATATTTACTCGCCCAGGGGTTAAATCCACTCGCCCGGGGCGAGCAAATGTATAGGTTTGTCAAACACTGCTTATAGGTTTAGCGTACGTGACACACTTAAATTTTAAAACAGGAGACACCAAAGAAAGTAAACATCAATAAATAGATATCTCAGTACATTTCCACACTCAGTATCAGATGCATATCTTCCCTTTTGTTGTGACCTGATGTTTCTATCTATTTTTTCATCTAAAGGTTTATAAATGTTTTACCTTTCTTAGTTTCTGTTGGTTCTTTTTCATGTTTCTTTACTGGTGTATCTAAAAAAAGATCATATTAAACTGTTAGTGGTTAATCACATTTTGTCAAAAGATACTGGGGCACAAAACTATTTGACAGGGATTAATTTACCTTAAACCTCAAAGTTTCAATACAAAGTAACAACTGTGACACTATCCACAAACATGTACCAACAAGAAATAATGTAGCTTTAATGCACTCAACCATCATCTGCTTATTGCTGCATCAACTGTGAGTGGTTAATTAAAAACATTTTTGGCATTTTATGCATAATGCAAACCAGGGGACTTTACACGCTAGTAAAAGAGGGGAAAATGCACGTAGACAGAATTTTCCTACATCCCATTTTGATATGCATATCATGCAACACTTCCATAATTTCCAAATACCTCTTTTGTGTTGTGTTGATAATACCCCAAAATTGCCTTGCTACACATACCCATATATTTGTAGATACTATAGTTTGGATATGCACAAAGGTGGCTTCTGTTTAACAGAATTTTCATTGCTCTTAAGAAAAGTTGCACGATGTAACAGTTAACCCTGTTGAAATAAACATACTGTTGAAATGGATTACATATTGCTGAAATGGACTGGGGGGGTCTCTGGAGATGAATTATTCAGAATCCCTTTTGTCTGTCTTGTCATGTCTCATAATTATGTCTCATGATGTGTTCCTGAATTCATTTATGTAAGAAAGAATGTGCTTGTTACAAGTTGAGTTTCGCTAGCAGTAGACATTCAAGGCTGGGCTTACGGCTCAATGCCCAGACGTAGAGTGATAATAACCAATTCTTCAGTTATAAAAAATTATAGATAAAATGTATTCTAACATACCTTGTTGTTGTACTGAGGTGTTTTAACCCAGTTTTTACTTATTTAGTGACCTTTAAAATTATATGTTTAGAATAGGAAGTAATCATTATATTCTGACTAGAAACCTATGTTAGACAATGAAAATGAGAAGTGTACATAAAGCCTGTTTGGACCTCCCCTTGCAGAGTTTATGATTGACTTTCATGTACACTGGCGACACACTTTATTCGAGCTCGGCTAGTCCCACGAATTCGGGTATACCCGGGTGTATTGAGGTTTGTGACTGTTTTCTGCCCGAGTGCATTGAGGTATTTTCCAGGCAGGGATTGAAGCATTTTATTCCTGCTGGCTGCAATACTGCACAGTATATATATATATACTGCATTACAATTCATGAATTTATGCCATCTGGTAGACACGCGAAGCATTGCAGCCTATTAAATCCTAATCATTATCATTTAACAGATCAGCCGCCCATCAGCCAGGCATGAACCCAGGCTGGGAAAGCAAACGCAACGGGGCTTGTCAGAGGTGAGGAGCGGCGCATTCCAGGTATCTGCCAGGTACATACTGGGTATTTGCTCGAATAAAGTGTGTCGGTGCAGTATTGATCATACTCTATGCTGTAAGGCAATAAACTACTCATTATCTAAGAACCTGTGTTTGTGCTAATCTATGTGAGTTTGCAAACAACAACAACAACAACAACAACACTATAAAAGACAAATGACATGAGAAAAAATGGTTATTAAGTACTTGAGCCATGCAAAAGCCCCACTGTGGCCAGGGACAAAAATATTAACTGTTTCATCAATCAGATACATACTGAATTTAAGTTAAAATAAATAAAACTCAAAAAGCTACAGGAAGTGATTCCGTTGGCTTCCCACAAACAGACCATAGTGCACAAAGTGTAAATGGTTGACAAGTCTAAGGCACCTTGTGAGGAATGGGTTATGCTGTCAGTTCAAACAGGATCAGAGCTCTCACATACCTCTGTTATTCAGGACCGCAGTTCTAGAAGTGTTAGCCAAACCAGCTGATGTATATCATTGCTGTCACAGTCTACTTTTGAGCTCTACGTCTCACTGAGTGCTCACACCTATACAAAGCACTTTACCCTCTTCTGGGATAGAGAACCATATCTAACAAACAGCCTTCGGCAATAAGACACCTTCTAGAACGGGAAGACACCTTACAGTCCATGTATTTGTATAGGTTGTAATGTATTCCAACACTGAGTGTGCTTATAGCAGAACAATGTTTTGTAAATATGGCCCACTGTCATTATTCTCTATAAGATTAGAAGTACTAATTCAAATCACCAAGTGAAGGGTCGTGGTGACCCGTGGCACCAGTCCTTACTCGTAATCTAGGTCTCTAAGCTGCTGCCTGTCCTATTTCTGCTGTTTTATTTTTATGTAAAAGTTTCTATGAATTCTGTTCTGTGGCCTTTTCCTCCATACACTCCCCCCTTGTTATATTTGCTCTTAGTTTTTGTGATGAATACATTTTGATATTTTTTCTTTAATATATGTGTTTGCTTATATTTTTTGAGTGCTGGAACATTTGCATATATTTATCTTCTCACTTGCTTTACACCTTTTATTTATACTGAGTTAAATTATTGCTTACGGAGTGTTCTTTCCTTTCGCTTTTTTATACTCAAATATTAAAACATACTCTCAAAAATGAATGGTAGACACCAAAGAAAGTAAACATCAATGAATCGATATCTCTGTACATTTCCAAGCACAGTATTAATGCATGTCCTTCCCCTTTGGTGTGACCCGATGTTTCTATATATTTTGTAATAAAAGTTTATAAATGTTTACCTTTCTTTGTTTGTGTTGGTTCTTTTTCATGTTTCTTTACTGGTAACTCTAAAAAAGATAATATTTATTTGTTAGTGGTTTGTCACATTTTGTGTAAAGATATTGTGGACAAGAACTACAGTACTGAATTTGGCATGGATTAATTTACCTCAAACAATGCAGCTTTAATGCATTCAACTGTTATCTGCTTATTGCTGCATCAATTGTGACTGGTTAGTTAAAAAAAACTATTTGGCATTTGGTGCAAAATGTAAACAAGGGAGGTTTACAACTAAGATTTATACGCTAATAAATGTGGAAAAAGAATGCACTTAAGACAGAATTTGATACATCCCACATTTGATATATGTTTCATGTAACACATTCATAACATCCAAATTACCTATTTTGTGCTGATTATACCCAAAATGGCCTTGGTACATATATCCCTATATTTGTAGTTACTCTAGGTTGCTTTCTGATCGGGTAGAATTCACTTACCCGAATCACAAATGCTATCCAGTGCTTGCACCAGTTAATGAATCTAGTTGTACAGTCTTTGGAGCATAAAAGGTTACCTTTCTTTATTTGTGGTGCTTCTTTTTCCTGTTTTCTCATTTCTGTCTCTAAGGATGATAATACGAATCTATGAATGGAATATGATGCATTTTGCATGCAGAGGGCAACACAAAAAGCTGCATACCAAGAAATTAATTGAAATATGCATAGCACCTGATATTTCTGATGACTTGACCTTTAGTGTAGAAAAATTGTCTACTGCAGTAGAAGATTAATATTAAAGCAAAAACAAACATGCAGTTTGCATAGCAATGCTTAGTAAATATCCACTATACACCTGATTAGGTGTGAAAGTGTAAATAGACTTTTTTACCTGTTTCGCCCTATGTACGTATATAATTTTGAGTGTAATGGCTATACTTGTACATTAAGAGCAGTTAACTCCGTCACTGTGAGCCTGCAACTTACTGAGAAAGTAAATAGTTTACGGCCCCAATGGCAGTGACGTGGTTAATACAAGGCAGTGTACAGATGTGCTTATACCATAGCTAAAAAGGCTTACAAATAATGTATAATGCATAAAGCGAATTTATCTTAACACATGAACAACAAAACTGTCTTCATACAGTACAAAGAATGTGCATTAACAATATTCAGAATAGACTTGAAATCACATACTTGCTGTTATTTTCTTGCCTGTTAGGGTTCAGAAAATCAATTTATTGAAAGTTGATAAATTGTAAATATGTTATAGAGTAACATGATGTAGAGAATTCAAAATAACCACTAATGAGTCATTAAACATAATTAGCGCCACATAAACTGTGTCTTTCTCCCCGATACTGATGTTGAGCATAGCATAGGCCCCGGATGAAGTCACAGGAAGTGACGAAACATGCAGCATGTCGGGTCTTTAGCTGTATGATTCATACCTTACCACGCCAGCTATCTCTACTAGCTCCTCTAGTGCGCTGACCTGTGTCTAACTTTCATTTGATACACCCATTTAAAGAGGTGTCAGTGCTGCTACAGGGCAGCACTTGCTATTCACTATCAAAATAGCCTGCCTGCTTTAAATACTACCGTGCATGTTTTTTCCATGCAGCCCTGTATAGACACAGCTGCTCTGACTACCTAGGTCTCGTGTGCTATACCATTTCTCAATTGCAGCAGTTTACGAGTGAGCAGCTCTGCGGTCACATGGGCACCAAAAAACCCCGTTGAAAATATTACCAAGCAGCCCAGACCTGCGTTTACTATTTTTCACTACTCCTGCTACTAAAGGTGCACAGCACCCTCGTACCTACGCCCGTTTGAGACGCACACTATACCAGATACAGCACAAACTTTGACACATGAACGCACCAATGTACAAAGAATACGCATATATACTGGGTTCATATCAAACTACGATCTATAGTGATCCATAGGCACAACGCTCTGTGTGTCACTATGTGTAATCACTATTGAACATTTCCTCGACACCCAGTACTCCCTTTACCCGTTACCAACCTTATACGGGCCGTCCAAACATTTACTTCACGCACTGCCCCGGCGCATGCGCAACTCGCATATAAACAGACTCTACTGTTTTAACTTACATGACGCATGCGCAGTGTGCACATTACGTTCATGTGCTGCGTGAACTTCTCTGTTAGTCTCGGTAGAGCCTATACCTACCAATATGTCATAGGGTTACAATAACCCATCTAGATTATTGACATTTAGAGCATCTGCCAAGATTTTCACACTTCAAGGGAGACAGAACTAATGGGAGCACAGTGAGACGCTTGACGGAGGTTGACATAGACCAACAGCAGTCTATTATTAGTCAGTGTATAGTACAGCAATATATACTGTTTTGTGTACACTATTACACTAATATTCAATAAAGTTTTTATTTATACACTAATATTTAATAAAGTTTTTTATTTATACACACCACATCCTACCCCTGACCGTCTTTATTTTCAGGTCTGCAGTGCGCCTATCTAAAGGGGATTCTTTGGTGTATCACTCTCGATACACATTTATTATCTATCTAGCCCATCCCCAGGCAGCACGCCTCTACCTTCTAGGGGTCTGAGTGAGGTCCCTTTCTATAGTTCTCACATGAACAACAAAACTGTCTTCATACAGTACAAAGAATGTGCCATAACAATATTCAGAATAGACTTGAAATCACATACTTGCTGTTATTTTCTTGCCTGTTAGGGTTCAGAAAATGAATTTATTGAAAGTTGATAAATTGTAAATATGTTATAGAGTAACATGATGTAGAGAATTCAAAATAACCACTAATGAGTCATTAAACATAATTAGCGCCACATAAACTGTGTCTTTCTCCCCGATACTGATGTTGAGCATAGTGTGGCCAAATATTGGCTTCTGAAAGGTCAACTTGTAGCCCCTTTAGCCTGTCTACACTGTAGTTTTATTTCATGCCTTTTAGGATTGTTTCTTTGCTATTAAAATCTGCTGGTTTCTATACCAATGATAGTTTATTTTTTAACACTTTTAACACACAGTATTTAGATTACATTGAAGCATTATGGCTGGTGACCACGATAAACAATCAAATGTGGTCGTTGGTGAAATGTAAGGGCTATACCTGCAGACACCTTTTTTAGCTTAAGTTTTCCACTACTGATTTAAAGCTTTCTTGTTGGTTTTATTTTTTAACGAATTAGAAATGGGGAGAACACATTGTATTTCTTAAGAAGCGGACTTACTGTCTTCCTTCAAAATGGCCATGGACAGCTTTCTACTAGCAAACCAACTACATTATCACCAGTCAGTGTTAATAACTGAATTGCTATTAGCTTCCTGTAGTCCACCTAAAATCCAGATGCTAAATACTACCTAGATGGGAGCCCACCAATGTATCAATTACCTCCGATCTGGAGAGGTACTATATGAAATAGATAATATGTATATAATAATTTAATTATATACAAAAAAATTAATTATTTGACTGGTTAGATTACTGGACCAAGTACTGTATTAAGAAGAGACAAACCACCCACCATTTAAATTATCCCAGTCAATCAGTCCAGTTAAGCCTAGTTCCTCCATTTGGGTTTGCTTACCAGTGCTAGTACTGGGTAATATTTTGAAAGATTTTTTTTTCTAATTACCATCTAACATGTCTCCTATGTATCTGTACCCAGTTGGGTAGAAGAACAATGGAACTATAACAACAACTCATATCTTATCAGTGATGGTGGTTTTTAAAAAAAAAAAAAACATTTAAAACTTAATTTTAAACTACGGTACTATTCTAAGCATTGAGAGAGGGACCAATATTTGACCAAACTCCTACCTTTAATCTCAGCCAGAAAGAACATTTGTAGTTAACTTGTCTGACAGTGCCAGTTAATTTGTTCCAGATGGGTTTTACAATTTACAAGATAATACTAATTAATAATTGTAGAGAACAACACCTTCTCTGTTGGCTTAGAACATATAATAAATATGTACAGTACTACCACAGTCCACCATTTGACCTGTCTTTTCTCTCTCTACCACTGTACATAAGCCAGTATACAGAAGAAATACATTCATAATGCTATAATCATTAATTATATATTATAAATCAACCAGTTGTGGTTGGGTTAACTATAAGTATTAATACATCCTTCCTCAGATTTCCTGTCAGGTACATGTTGAGTTACTCTATAGGTCATCAGAGATATGCTGCCATCTGACCTGTCTCCATATTATATATTATTATATATTATATATAGCACGCACAAATAAAAGCATTTCGTTAGCCACAGAACGGTATCATCTATTAATTTCAGATTATTAAAGCTCGGCTAACATGGTACTGATAAATCTACATATTATATATATATATATATATACATATTGTGACAAACGGCTTACGCCGGGGCTCCGCTGTCTGTCCGGGACTGCCAGAACACAGTCTTTTAGGGTAGGTTAAATGACGAGGCGTAACGTGCTGTTCCTTTAAACAGGCTACTGCCTGGTTTATTCAGTCCCAGGCACTGAGACTGCCACACTGAATACAAAAGTAAAACACAAGCAAAACAAAACCTTGCTCATCTGAGCAATAACTTAATCGAGGTTCACCCTGACTGGGGTTGGGGCGGCTTGCCTGCTTCCAACAAACAAAAATAAGGAACTTTACAATTTGAGAAAGGAACAGAATGATTTAACCTGTTTGGGGAGAGGCTTTTCCCCTTTCTGCTTCCAGCAGCATTCCTGCCTCCGGTCTCTTGGGGAGAGGGAAGAGGAACCAGGCAACCAGCTTTAAATACCTGATTTCTATCTAGCAGGACAGGTGACAGAAATCAGGCAGCAGGCAAACTCTGGTCTGGATCCCTCATCCCTTAGTACCAGCAACTGCCAAACTGTGGGATGGAGTGCATCCATTCTGAGGCTGCCCTTTCTAGCCTAAACAGGGTAGAAGCTGTCCAGTACCCTGGGAGCCCTATATATGGAATTTATTACCATCCCCTGGTTTCTGTCACAATATATACATATATACATATATACATACATATATATATATACATATACATATATATATACATACATATATACATATATATATATATATATATATATATATATATATATAAATATATATATATATATATATATATATATATATATATACTGTATACATTTTATTTTACTTTAATCATTTTGGGGGAGCAAAATATTAATAGCGTCAATAGGCCCCATAGGTGCCACCTAATGTAACGTTGCCCCAATGTCATGATGCACTCAAAGGTTTAATGTGCATATTTTTAGGTACTTTCTTTTAAAATGCCAATTTGCTTATATATAGGCCATGTTTATGAATTTTCTTTTGTCCCTTCTTCTGTAGTAAATCAGCAGTGCTGCTCAGATGAGGTGAGAGTGTGAACAAGTGTCACGGCCCTTGTGGTGCAAAGGGGTCTGGCCAGTTTATCCCCTTCCTATACTGAACTAATGCTGAATGGTGCATAGACAGGTGCATCCTCTTCCCCGTGCTCCACTGGATAGCCCCCTGATCGCCTACCTACGCTACACAACCCACCCCTATTCAACAACTTATGTGTTTAAGATGATAGTCATATGTCCTATAAGTGCAGAGGTACTAAGACGAGATCCCGATTTCCTGCACCTCACAATGACACAAACATCTCCACACTTGATCTTTGAGTAGATGAATAAACAAGGTAAGACTGGTTGACCTGACTTAAAGACCTAGAGGGTGTTGCCGGCATTGTGGCATCGGCTGCAGTTGCCTAACTGTGCTTGGTCTTGCTGAAGCTCACAATGATTATGTTCGTGGATGGATTGTAAGTGTTTTTTTTAATTTCATTTTTTACCTTAAAATAAAGACTATATTCAGATGTAATGTGGAAAATAGCTGAAGCGCTCAAATGCAGGTATAATATCAAAAATAATAAGCCAAACCACTAAACCAGGGTACTAACAATTGATATAGTACCTATTGTGTGATATTATGGGTACTATCCTCCTGAAGACAGGTGGTGTGTGGTGCAACCCACTCACCATCAGTCTCATTGGCAGGTTCCCCTGAAAAATATACAAATACTCACATACTGGTAGGGCAGGTAGGCAGGCTGTGCAGCTACTCAATGCAATACAGGGAAAAAGGAGACCAAAAAGCGCACCAGCACAAACGGAGCAGGAAGGACCCAAAACAAAAAATGATTAAAAGGGCACTTTAATGTGACAAAAGACCCATCCAACGCGTTTCGAACATCACAGCGTTCTTTTTCCTTGAAAAAGAACGCTGTGATGTTCGAAACGCGTTGGATGGGTCTTTTGTCACATTAAAGTGCCCTTTTAATCATTTTTTGTTTTGGGTCCTTCCTGCTCCGTTTGTGCTGGTGCGCTTTTTGGTCTCCTTTTTCCCTGTATTATATTCAGATGTAGCCAGAATCACCTTCCCTGAAGACATGGGGGAAAAGCATTTGCCATGGCTCAATGTTACCTTACCAGCTGCCCATGTCTTTCTCCCCACTGCCGGGGGAATGCTAAAGTCGGTTTCTTGCAGCATTCCCCACCAGCAGGGAATGTTAATCTGAGAACATATTTAGGCATCTAAATTCTGCTTTATGGTGTAGTGCAAACGATAGGAGCACTAGTTCCACTAGTTGCCATGACTGTCTGCTGCTCTGAGAGTGATTGACTATTATCATCCTCATCACCTTTTCTTCAGAAAAATAAGACACACACCTGGATTGTTTATGAAAGTAATTGTTACAGTACATTTACAAGCATAATATCTGGTGCGTACCCACTCTTTGTTGTGACCTGATGTTTCTATATGTTTGTCATATAAACATTTATAAATATTTACCTTTCTTTGTTTGTGTTGGTTCTTTTTCATGTTTCTTTACTTGTGTCTCTAAGAAAGATGATATTCATCTGTTAGTGGTTTATCACATTTTGTGTAAAGATACAGGGGCACAAAACTATTTGACAAGTATTAATTTATCTCACTGAGAGCTTTGCCATAAAGTAATGACTGTGACACTATCACAAACATGTACCAACAAGAAAGATTGTAGCTTTGATGCACTTCATCTTTATCTGTTACTATTGCATCAACTGTGAATGGTTACTAAAAAAAGTTTTGCATTTGATGCAGAATGTATGACAGGACGGGTAAATCTGGAAATGCAATGAACAGGGGCATAAGTTGATAACTTCACATTTTGCGTATCATGTAACATTTTCTTAACCAATTTGTAAAATGACGCAGGCAGCAACATTGGAGAAATCAACACAAAGAAGTACAGCTGAACCCAATTATAACGCGATCCATTACAACGCGAATCCGCTTATAACGCGATGCAAGCGTGGCTCCCAATTTTTGAATTTATGAATACTTTACAACACGATTATTGGTTTCTTAAATACTTTATTGTACAATGCATACAATTGTACATTATTTCAACGCGATCCGCTTTTAATGCGATGGGATTCTTTGGACCCCAAGCACAGCGTTATAAGGGGGTTAAGCTGTACAATATTTTTTAAAAAATACCTATTTAGTGTCGATTGTGCTTCAAAATGGCCTTGATTCTTACTGTATAACTCTATACTATGGTTTGTGTTTTTACCAGGTAGAATTTACTTACAGACTTACAGTAACTACTTTTGCTCTCACAAATGCTATCCAGTGCTTGCACCAGTTAATGAATCTAGTTGTACAGTCTTCGGAGCATAAAAAGTTACCTTTCTTTATTTGTGATGCTTCTTTTTTATGTTTTCTCATTTCTGTCTCTAAGGATGATAATACGAATCTATGAATGGAATATGATGCATTTTGCATGCAGAGGGCAACACAAAAAGCTGCATACTAAAAAATTAATTGCAATATGCATAGCACCTGATATTTCTGATGAACATGTGATGAACCTACTGTAAGCATGGTCATTTCGAATGTTGAGGAAAGCATGTGATAAAAGGCGAGTCCTGTATATAATGCAGTACACTACTGTATATGAGAGTTTTGGAAGCACTGATAATGTTAGAAGATATAAGAGCTTATTTATCAAGTTCCCAAGTACCGTATGTGAAATGTGAGGAGCTGATTAATCCAATTCCTTGCATTTTATGTAGATATATTAGCAAGAGAGGTTCATGTCAATCTGGCCCCGGCAGAGATTTAGGGACTTACTCTATATCCGCCCAAGCGACCGATAGTGCTGATTTCTGCCAAAATTCCTTATTGAAGTCAGCTCAGAATTTCTCCCCAAAACAGCTCTATTGACTGCTTCAACAGATATGGAAAAAGCCCCTTATTCATGGAATAAAGGGGGGAAACGGAAGACCATCCACAGCACAAACATTCTAACAGTATCAGGGCTGTAAGAACTGTTACTTGTCATTGATTTGGGACTTGACGTTTAGTTTAGAAACATTGTCTACTGCAGTTGAAGATTAATATTAAATCAAAAACAAACATGCAATTTGCATAGCATTGCTTAGTAAATATCCACTGTACACCTGAATAGGTGTGAAAAGTGTGAAAGTGTTCATATACGGTTTTGCCTCAGTTCGCCCCATGTTCCTGAACAGATAATGTATATAATTTGCAGTGAGCATCTGCTAATACATTAACAGCAGTTAACTCCGTCACTGTGAGCATGCAACTTACTGCAAAAGAAAACAGTTTATGACCCCAATGGCAGTGATGAGGTTAATACAAGGCAGTGTACAGATGTGCTCGTGCCATAGCTTAAAAGGTCAGGCTTACAAATAATTAGACTCATAAAGCAGATGTATCTTAACACATGAGCAACAAAGCTGTATTCATTCAAAGCATGGGTTATAACAATATTCAGAATAGACAGGAAATCACATACTTGGTATTATTTTCTTGCCTGTTTGTGAAAATTGGTAAATTATGAATACGTTATTGGGTAACATGAGGCAGTGAATTAATTGAAAGAAACACTAATGAGTTGTTAATGGGAATAACGCCATATAAACTGTGTCTTTCTCCCTGATACTGATGATTTACAATGGTGAGCATATTGTGGTCGAATGTCAGCTTCTGATAGGTCAACGGCAACTTCAGTGTATATAGAATGACCCCCTTAGGGAATAGATAGTAAATCTATCCCCATGAGAGTTAAACAACCGCTGTTTACTTGCCACTGTTCAATAGTCTAATGCAATGTACTTTATCCCGTCTGTGTAAGCTAATCGGCAGAGCCTGAAAAGAGGGTTATCAACTGCCACTATTGGGAAGGTCAGTAGTAGCACTGTATGAACTATAGATGTACAGAGGGAGTGATAAGAAGGGAAAGGCAGGAATGGATAGGAGGTCACCTGGTCAGGAACATAGTACACTAACCATTCAGTCACACCATGTAAACTCCAGACAGGTGCTGTTTTACAATAATCATAACTTCTCTAAATTGATGGTTGGTAACCCAATCTGTAACTTCAACCTCCTACTTAAAGTGAGGTACAGTATAGCACTATATATTATATTATGCATTCATTTTTTATTGTTCCTTTTGTAGATTCCCACTAATTTCTATATTGGCTTTAAGCAGCAATCTCCTCTAAACCCCTATATGGGGTTACCACATATAATGTTAGGCTAGTGCCCCATGAGCACTAGCAAGAGGGCCACTGTGTAACATACAGTACAACATCCAGCATAATTGCTGATGATGTACAAAAAATCTGCATGATCATACTATATTTTGCAAAATACGTTCAGATTGGGTTTAGTACATTACCTGGTGTTGCAGGAGTTGCATCTTTTTCAGGCTTTGTAATGTCTTTTTCTGAAAAAGAAATGCAAATATAACACCTACTGTAGTGTATGTTTCTCATGAAACAAAATAACACAACTGATATACAGATGTAGCAGGCGGTATTTTATTTGCTGGCGCACACAATAATGCATTAGCCCAGCCCCCTTTTGGCAAGTAACTAATGGAAAGATAATGGTGTCTGCCCTCATTGGCACATTGTGTGTGTCCCGCCTCAATGCACTAGTGTTAGCAGGAACCATCTGCTAAAGCTGTAGGTCAATAGTTGTTTTGTGCCATTTATAAGTGATATAGTCTCTACTGTATTATATTTATAAGGTACATTAGTATTTCTTATTTCTTATTTATAATAAGATATTAAAATATGTCAATATTAATTGTAAAATGAAGTTACTTCATATATAAGAATAAATGTACTGGTTAACTCTCGGCACAATTTCACTTTGCTCCTTCCATGTTTAGTAATTCTGTGAGAAATCCTATTTTTGCTTATGTGACAATAATACTCTTAGTTTTTTTTACTGTTCTTACCTCAGATCAAGCAAAGAATTGAATGCATTTGGTAACCCTGACAATATTTATTGAATTATACATTTTAGGACAATGTGCTACATTTTTACACAGCAACTACATTCAAGAGCGTACTTACATAGGTTCACAAGGTTGATTTATTTTTTGGTATAATGAGGCTATATACTGTATCAAACTCTACTAGGTGAAAAATGGCACCAGATTTATTTAACAAAAACAAATTAAAAGCAATTAAAAATGTTTTCCCTTTCTTCAATTTGGTGCAAAACGTTGCACTATTTTGTCTTGAATATGAAGCCTTTAGGGGATTGAAAATGGAAAGATCTTGTGTTTCATTGTGTAAATGTACCAGTGCATTAGCTCTAAGTGTTGAGCTACCATATGAGCGGCAGATGGTGATTTATTGTGTGTCAATTTTAGAAGTTATTTTGTATTTGCATGAAGGAAATCATGAAGTGGCATACATTTTCTGGCTAATAAATGCAGAATTTGTAGAAAACACTCATAATGTACATTGCAAACAGAAAAGGGAGTAATGTGTCAAAACAGGCTTCTATTTGCCCTTTCTTTAAGTTGGTACTGTACATCTTCCCCAATGAGTTTAATCAGCTGATCAAAAGATCTTTGGTGGAGATATGTAAAGAAGCACACAAATAATTGCACTTGTTTTCTTCATTTTGTATAGATGTCATGAAAGCTTTACCCCACCATACAGCTTGTACAGTCTGGGAAAGGAAGGTCTGGGACAACAATAAACCCAAGGATTGCAGTTTAGTCTTAAATATGGCATGTTCTTCCTACCTAATACAACATTGGACCTGTTTCTCAGTTAAATATCTAAACTTTATTTTTATTTGTAACATTTTTAAAAGGCCCAAACATGCATGACATACTGAGCCCTACTTATTCTTTTTCTTGGAGCACATGTATTGTGTTATATCAATTCTTCAGACTTTCACACATATTCAATGTATTAAACAGCATTTTTTGTAGCCAGAAAGTTCTGTCTTGCTTGACGCTGACTGCTTATTTTGTTTTTAGATCCGTTGATTAAAATTGCAATTTTATGTCTCATTGGATACTGACTGTTCCACTCCGGAACCGAAACGTCGGATTGGGCGGTCTGTTCATTTTGTATTGATGCCTAATACAGACTTTTTTTGCCTTTACTGATCTGAGTGCAGTCTTCCTTTACCGGACGTGAGAATGGTAATGTTGTTCTATTATTATTTATATATATATATATATATATATATATATAGTCTCCGTGGCGGGTGGGGGAGAGCGGGCCGGTTCATCGGAGCCAGCCGAGCTCCGCGGCAGTCCCTGCACACAAGGGGCCATCATTTTTAATTCCGCGCATGCGCGATCGAACCCGTGCGCATGCGCAGAGAGGTGGTTTGTGCTGTGGCCATGACAGATGGCTCCACAAGGGACTACAAGTCCCAGAAGCCCTTAGGAGGGATAGAAGGAGATAGTTTGGCACAAAGATGGAGTGTGCGAGTCTGAAAGAGGCAGCCAAGAGAAGAGGTAGTGTCCCGGGTGCCAGTAGCTCTGGGACTAGGCCAGATTTCCCCTGCAGGCTCCAGTTACAACAATAGAAATAGGTGATAGTGCGCAGCTAATAACTAGTTAACAACAACAAATAATAAGTGAACAGTGCACTGTGATTTTAGAAACATTAATGTTGACCTTAAATGTGGATCTGACACTAAACGTGGGTCTGCAGCCTTTCTTGGGGGTGGCTCGACACCCCAGGAACTAGACAAAAAACAAAAGAACAGGGCGCACAACGCACGTAGTGAAGTAAAGTAAAAAATGTGACTTTATGATTAAAAGTAAATAGTTCTGCGTACATCAAGTTAGAATACACAAGCAGTTGGTATATAGGTTTACCACACCAGGAGATGACAATGAGCGACACCCTCGGATGGATCTCAGCAAGCGGTGGATCTGTGGTCGTCTCATCTGCCCCTTACAGCATTCTCCGTCTTGGGGTGGTGGATGAAAAAGTCCCTTGTAGGGAGAACCCCACAGCACACAGCTCACAGGCGGGTAGGGAAGCCGTAGGAATCAGCGTCCATAGGTCAGTACACCGTTTGCCGCCACTCCTCGTCGGGCGCTCGGCGGTGACGTCACGAGTCGCTCCTCGACTTCCGCGATGCTTCTCTTGGAACGCACAGCGTGCGTGTCATTCAGATGGTACTCAGCAGCGGGGAGGGCTGTAGCGCTATGAAGGCGGCTTGTTAACAGTGCTCTAAACCACACTTGAATGGGGGGAAAAAGAGCATAGACACCTCTCTTCCAACGCGTTTCGTAACACTAGGTTACTTCTTCAGGGATAGCGGTCTGGGACCAGACAACAGACCACACTAGAGACATTAAAGGAGACAGTTCTGCTGGAGCTCCCTCAAGAGGCAGACAAAAACGGTAATGCGAGAGGGATTTGGCAGACCCTGCGTCCTGGGATCACGTTGCGGCCCTGTTCATTCCGGATCCCCAGTATACCTTGGTCTGGCCTGAGACCACTATGCACCAACGATTCCACACAGGGGTAGCGCTACTCCACATTCACTTTGGGTGGGATTGTTCTGTAGATACCAGGGTGGTAAGGTGCCTAGGGCACCCTCAGTAGTTTGGGGGAACCCCACTGGGGTAGTGAACATTGTGTTGTGTCAGTGCATTGTGGGGACGTTGTGTTGGGGGTGATACTGTTGTTATTCCTGTGTGTTAGTAAATAGTTATATTATACCAGTGTGTCTGTGTATTGCTTATCCTTGTATTAGTTCCTGTGAGGGGTTATCCTGCACACGGGATCCCTCATCAGGTGGAGGCGCTGTACCGAGAAGGGCGAGAGCTCACTCCAGTCTCCCAGCGGCGGAGGTTTAGGCCTCCTGTGAGCCACAGGTAAAGTCAGCACGCGTAGTTCCCATAGTCATAGGGAAAGGGGGCTACATATATATAGATGTAGAGGTATTTGTACCGTGTTAGCCGAGCTTAATAATAAAAAACGAATAGACGATATCGTTCTGTGGCTAACTAAATGCTTTTATTTGTGAGAGCTTTCGAGATACACTGATCTCTTCAGTATAATTAAATACGTGAGTGAGACCGCAATCACCATATGTATTTGTTGTATATATAGTAAATGACAGGTGATGTAAAGGGTATAAGCACAGTAATATCAGTGTTGATCAAAAGGTTTGATCAGAAAGAAAACCCCTTATAATTAGCACTCAAATGTCACACATATTATAGTAATGGACACAGTGGTCCCGCAGTGATATACTGCTTGTCTGTCAGGTACTCCCGAATCACCGAGGATATCAAAAAATAATAAAATTTTATTAATTCTACATAGAAGATTAAAAACACAGATACATTGTTAAAAATCCCTATAATCATGTGGCTGATATGTACAGGTCAAATAAGGTAAGTACAATTGACTGTTCAATATACTGACATATCCTGACATCCGATTATCACAGCTGTTGTAAATTGTTATTGTAATTAGTGAGATATATATATATATATATATATATATATATATATATATATATATATATATATATATATATATATAAAATCAATCACAGAGCAGGTTGGATAGAATATTGCTCATTCATCAATTATCCTTGCTGTAGTCTTGCTTAGATTGTATGTCTAGGAGCTAGGTAGTGATATACAGTATAGTGTTTAATTCGTTACGGACAACTCTGAGGTTTTTCATTAATTGTATTAGTCTCTATATGTCACATGAGACAAAAGGGTTAAATGCCTTTGAAACACATTCGCCGTTTATATCCAAAATTGTCCAAACAGAGGTCTAGACAGTACAATGTATCACAGTAAATCACATTTGTATACTATGGTATATATATATATATATCTTAATTGTGGCCAATTCGTCACTACCACTTATACAGTATAACCTACTGTAGTATGTCACAGTTTTTAACCATTTTTAACATGGTTCCCTATAGG
Source organism: Ascaphus truei (assembly GCF_040206685.1). NCBI lineage: Eukaryota > Metazoa > Chordata > Amphibia > Anura > Ascaphidae > Ascaphus > Ascaphus truei. Next base: position 246,604,511 of record NC_134486.1, read on the forward strand.
CTGGGTGATAATGGGGAATGGCGGGGTTGCAGACCTGCCTAAGACATGCAGATGAGCTTGCTTTCCTGTGGAGGGTTTTTGTCACTTTTTTTACTCACCATAACTTAACTCAGTATTATGGTTTAGCCTATCCCATAGCCTCTCTTGCATTCCCAGTAGAATCAACCCCACACTGATGAGACCCATCAAGGTCGAAACAGCTGTCTGTGGGTGATTTTCTGGGTATGCACTTTAACCCTGGCTGTGCTCAAAGCTGTGACCATGCAGCAAGCTTAAGCCTATAGGGAACCATGTTTAAAATGGTTATTGAGGCAAAAAGTGACACTGTGTGCTCATTTGCATGTCATTTCCCAGAATCCCTTGCTGCAGTAGAAGTGCTGTATGCTGGGTGATAATGGGGAAAGGCGGGGTTGCAGACCTGCCTAAGACATGCAGATGAGCATACAGTTATATTTGCATATATATATATATATATATATATATATATATATATATATATATATATATATATATATATATATATTAGATTAAAGCCAACATGGCAGCACTCTCAATGAGTAAGTGCCTTGGTAGGCTTGAGTTATGCTACTGTAGGTAAACTGGTAATCTAATAGCATTATAAATGGACACCGGAGTATACAACAATACCAGCACTGACAACAAAAGTAGTCAAAAAGAAAAGGTTTGTGTTTATTAATCCATAAAACACAAGATATCCTGACATTTCGGTCCCCCCGACAGACCTTCAACCCTGAATGTGATCCCTCTAGGGATCAAAATGTCAGAATATCTTGTGTTTTATGGATTAATAAACACAAACTTTATTTTCACTACTTTTTTGGTCAGTGCTGGTATTTTTTGTACTCCCCAGTGTCCATCTATAATGTATATAAATAAAAATATAAATACATAGTTTGTTACATGAGTCACAGATGAAATGCAGAAGCAATACATGCTACATCTCCACAGAATATTACTTACTACTTAATAGGCGCATGAGTTGCTACAGACAAAAAAAGTGTCACTCTTAAAAATCAGACATAGCAGGTTATTACTTACAGTGACAGAAATATTGCAATATCAAAAGACAACAAGCATCCTAGTCATAATACTTCTTGCAAAGCAAGTAAGATGTCTAATTTACAAAAAAAATGTAGTATTCACATCAACTTTCAGGCATACAGTGATATGTACTGCCAAATGTTCATTATTTGCATCCCCAAGCCCCCTGTAATTGATTCTAGAAGTACATATTTTTTATGGACTTAACGGGAAATAGGGTGGGTAGAAAAAAAGCATTTATTTTCCAGGGTTTCCTAAACTATATAGTCTTCAGTGATCACTAGTAACACCAGGTTTAAGCAATAATCACTACATTTGCAAACACATGTGGATGTTAGTTTACATATACAGTAAATACAATGTGACAATCAATGGAAGCCTAAACACCCAATGAAGGAGAATCAGGCACACAGTCTTAATCATCAAATGAAAAGGGGTTTAATGTGCCAAGGAATCCAACGTTTCGGCAGTAATACTGCCTTTCTCAAGGTGTAGGAGCCTACACCTTGAGAAAGGCAGTATTACTGCCGAAACGTTGGATTCCTTGGCACATTAAACCCCTTTTTATTTGATGATTAAGACCGTGTGTCTGATTCTCCTTCTTCACTGGATCTATTTGGGACATCAGGAGCTCCCCAGAACCAGCGCACCGGCGGTTAAGTACGCCACTGTGATGATAGGAAGGATTTGGCCCGGGATTAAAGGGGTTACAACCCCATTTGGCCACCCTCTACTCTCATCAGGGAAGCAAGGGGTTAACTGGACTGAGGTCCAGTAATGTGTTTTGCCTTGCTTCAATATCCAAATGTTTATTCCGCTGTGTAAATGTGTCGTGTTACGCCAGTGTTTGCATCACTTACATGCTGGGATCCATCCGGGAGGTCAAGGGTTGATATTTCTTTAGTGATTATAGCCCTTTGTGTAATTTTCCCGCCTTTTCAGGCACCATTTTGCAGCGTCCCATAGGCCGCCATTAGAGCTCCATGCATTTCAATGGCAGATCTTGCTGTTTTGGACCTGTTTCCCTCGAAGACCAGCAGATGGCGTCTGAGTGGAGGAGCGGCGGTTTCCCATTGTAAGTCAACGGGCTCATTGACTTCAATGGAGATTCCTCGATGGCGCTTTCCAGGAACGAGTTGGCTGCCGTCCAAACCGCAAAACCGCAAAGCGGATACAATGTCCTTTAAAAGAGTTAAATCACTTTAGTCAAGTTCAATGATAAGTGGCGTGGGAATCTACAGTTCTAGAGCACCTAGAAATAAAATTCTTTTTGCCCCTAGTTCCTAGGCCTCTTCCCACTCGACCACCACCGGGTGCCCGAATCCTGGACCCCCGAGAAGGGTCGTGCCGAGAGAGCGGGTTGCGCCATAGGTTCCAACGGCGGCGGCAGAAACAGCTCAGGATTTCGACTAAGTGTGAAAAGCTGAAAATGATGAGTCCATATCTCCGGTTCCGGAGGGTCCAGAGGGCCAGGGTTTGGGGTACCTGTAGGCACTGCTCCGGCATGGCTGCAGAACCCTCCTTGACCCTCTTGGACCAACCTGATGGAGTATGGACCCCCTTGAAAGTTCGGGACTTTTGCCATTGATTCCAATGGGGGAAAAGCCGCGTGGCGGAAAAATGACTAAGTCTAAAATGTTGAAAAGTGTAAGTCCATATCTCCGGTTCTGAAATGCCCAGAGGGATGGGATTTGGGTGGCATGTAGCCAAGGTTCCGGCTTTAATGCATGCCCCTTCCCAGCCCCCTCAGACCAACCAGACGGAGTGTGGACGAATGTAAAGATTTGTGGATTTTCTCATAGACTTCAAGGGCGGCGGTTCCCCATTGAAAGTCTATGGCAGGAAACTCCATTGACAACAACGGCGGAGTTGCTCCATTGAAACCCACGGCGGCAGAGCCCGTTGTTTTCAATGGGGATTTAGTGAAACGCTGAGATTTCTTTTAGCGGAGATTTTTATAATAAAATATGAAACGGTTTATGTGATATTTGTGTAACTCCGGTTCCCAAGGTCCTAGCGGGCTGAAACTCGGACCATATGGTGTCCCAGTTCTGGCATTAAGGTCTGGAAAGTTTGGACCACTGGACCTACCAGAACCGGGTATTTTAATATGTGTATGTATTAAAATGTATATGGGGTTTTGGGTTTGCTCTAAAAACTGCAGACTCCATCTGTTATGTTAATAAGCAGGAAGAGCATCCTACAAGAATTAACATCTCCCGGTGATCAAAAAGTTAACTGCCCTATTGTTTATACTGGGGCCAATAACAAAGAGGCTGAGTAGTTTTAAGTGTGATACTTCACACTTACCCTGGAAGCCAAATTCGGCTTCAAAGAGATTTGTGCTAGACAGCTCGACGCCTTGAGTGTAAGAGAAGGGTGGAAATGGTATATAAACCAGGGTCCCCCTTACTCAAATGTCTTCATGTCTTCATGTCTTCATTCATGATCTGCAGGTATTGCTGTGATGTCAACTGAATTATGGAAGAATGGCCCATCCTGTATCCTGATGGCTTTCTTGTCCTAACCTTTAAGTAAGTGTCCATACTTTGCCTGTTATTTGTATATCTCGTTTGTTCACCTTTATCAAGGAATAAATTATATTTTATGATATCTAAGTCTCGTCCGGTTCAACCCAGTTATATATTTGGTGGTGTATTATTAATAGCCTGTCACAAAGCTCCCGTCACAGGCTTATTAATAAAAGTGGTGGCAAGCGGCGGGATTGAACTGGACCTGTATTACAGTGTACTGCGGGATACTGTAATATAGTGGGAACTCGAAGGTAATTGCGAGTTCCTGGGACTAAAGATATTGAACACACAGTGTACAACATATAACAGAAGATATGGCACCTCCTCACTGTTCCCCTACTTGTGAGAAGCATTACCTCCAGAACCAAAGTGCCGGCCATCCGTCTGACTGGAGCCGGGCACCGAGACCGGAGGAGTGCATCAAGTCGGCGCGGGGACCAGCAGCTGGCAAGGCTGAGAGAGAGGCAGCGATTGGTGAACATGAAACCCAGCAGGCTGAGCAAAGATCCACAGCTGCAGCCGCTCTAACCACCAAACCGCCCGGAGAGCAGGGAAGGGAAACAGCTCTGGGATGGCAGAGACTTGTGGAGGGAGCGGGCGATCGCGGAGACCCCGAAAGTTTTACAGCCGGAGAGGTAACGGCCGCTGCGGCGGCCAGCCCATTTTCCTGGAAGAGCTTTCACTGTTGTCTGCGTGGGGAGGGATGTGGTCCCAGGCGGAGCGGAACGAGCTCCTGAGGCTGGCGTTGTCCCGACCACTTACCCCCTCCCAGCGCCCGGTGCTCAAGCAACTCCGCTCTGGACTCCTTTTCCCCTTGCTGGGGTTAGTCCACCGGCGGCGGAGAAGCACCGGCAGGCGCTGTGGCACTGCCAACAAACGGGCCACAATAATGCCCGGTGCCCAGAGCGTGCGCGGTCGGGCGAAGAAGCCCCTCAGGGCCAGCGCTCACGAGCTGCGGAAAAGATGACCCAGTTAGCGGCATCCTCTGATGGCTCCCGCCCAGCCGGGGCAACAACCCTCCTCGGGATGTCTCCTGGAGAACCTGGACGGGCTGCATCAGCAACAGCGGCGGAGAGCGGCGGCCATCCACTTGATCCCGGCGGAGAACATGCGGCAGCGGAGAATAAGCCGCCACTCCGGCATCCTGCCGGTGGCAATTTTATTTGGGGGAGGGTTGGGGTGTGCGGGAGGTGGGTGTTTCACATTGTTTGGTGGAGTCGGCGATTCCCAGCGATGACCGGAGCCCCACAATCCACGCCGGTGACCCTGCATCAAAGCCGGGTACTGCTGCGGCAGCTACCCGGGGCTTGCCCATGGCGGCGACGGCGGCGGAAGAGCCGCGATTCCGGCAAAGTGCCGGAGCCCTTTCTGAGTGGGGGGAGGGACAGGGATTGCGGGAGGCGGTTATTTTACCAAGTTTGCATGGAGCCGTGTTTCTCCACAAAGACCTGGGACCCCGGTCCTGCATCGTTCCCCCTGTGCCAACCCTGGGCGCTGCTGCGGCGGTGACCCGTTGCTTCCCCACCCAGATGATGCCGGCGGCGGCCACTCCAGTCCCCCTGCAATCGGGACCAACGAAGGCGGCGGTCTCTGCGGGGACCAGCGAGGTAAGCCAGACCAAGTCGCAGACTGACCCTGACTTATTTTTCCCTATGACTGTACCCTGTTGTTTCACTATAGGGGTGACCGGGGGGTGGCAGGAGATAGGGGTACCAGGGGAGGGGAAGGAAGGGCAGCTTGTAGGGCAGCACTAAATTGATACACTAAGTGTATATACATAAGCACACTGTGGCACTATCAATTTAGTACGTATTATACGCCCTGATACACTCACATTGAGACTGTCCTTCAAGTGGGCTCTCATAGGCTCCTTCCCTATACCTTTAGGTAGCTATAACCTATAGCGACTGATCCCGAGTATGTATTAGGGATCTGATTATTCAACATCTACCCACCTAGCCATAGGTGGGTTATCAATGATACAGTCACGTGCTGTTGAATTATACCATTTAATCTAGTTTTAACACCCTATTTTTTATTCATGGTTATTAATAAAGTATTTTAAATTTACAATTATACATTTGTTGTGATTGAGTGCTGGAAGACTGGGTTCTTTTTTCTTTCATATGATACAGTGTGCAGCCTGGTCTGCAAAGGGGCCCCTTCACCATGGACTTGGTTCACCAGGCACTGGGTGGGGGGCAGAGGGTGGCAAAGGAGAATGCCCGGCGGCCACGGTGGAGCCCTGCTCTGCAGGATCTGGACTTAACTATCCACTGTGGCCAGGACAATGTACTGGACAATGCCGGAGGACAATTTTGCCAGGCCAACCACTCAAGACTTATTGAGTGCTTCAAGGGCACCAGTGGTGTCCCAGTACCAGGGGAGGCAGCTGGGGCACCAGGCACCCATTGAGCAGGGGAGGTGTTACAATAGGGAGGATTTGGCCCGGGATTAAAGGGGTTACAACCCCATTTGGTCACCCTCTACTCTCATCAGGGAAGCAAGGGGTTAACTGGACTGAGGTCCAGTAATGTGTTTTGCCTTGCTTAAATATCCAAATGTTTATTCCCCTGTGTAAATGTGTCGTGTTATGCCAGTGTTTGCATCACCTACATGCTGGGATCCATCCGGGAGGGCAAGGGTTAATAACTATTGCAGAGTCCCATAGGCTGCCATTAGAGCTCCATGCATTTCAATGGCGGATCTTGCTGTTTTGGACCTGTTTCCCTCGAAGACCAGCAGATGGCGTCCGAGAGGAGGAGCGGCGGTTTCCCATTGTAAGTCAATGGGCTCATTGACTTCAATGGAGATTCCTCGACGGCGCTTTCCAGGAACGAGTTGGCTGCCGTCCAAACCGCAAAACCGCAAAGCGGATACAATGTCCTTTAAAAGAGTTAAATCACTTTAGTCAAGTTCAATGATAAGTGGCGTGGGAATCTACAGTTCTAGAGCACCTAGAAATAAAATTCTTTTTGCCCCTAGTTCCTAGGCCTCCCCCCACTCGACCACCACTGGGTCCCCGAATCCTGGACCCCCGAGAAGGGTCGTGCCGAGAGAGCGGGTTGCGCCATAGGTTCTAATGGCGGCGGCAGGAACAGCTCAGGATTTTGTGGAAGTGTGAAAAGCTGAAAATCATGAGTCCATATCTCCGGTTCCGGAGGGTCCAGAGGGCCAGGGTTTGGGGTACCTGTAGGCACTGCTCTGGCATGGCTGCAGAACTCTCCTTGACCCTCTTGGACCAACCGACGGAGTATGGACCCCCTTGAAAGTTCGGGACTTTTGCCATTGATTCCAATGGGGGAAAAGCCACGTTGCGGAAAAATGACTAAGTGTAAAATGTTGAAAAGTGTAAGTCCATATCTCCGGTTTTGGAATGCCCAGAGTGATGGGATTTGCGTGGCATGTAGCCAAGGTTCCGGCTTTAATGCATGCCCCTTCCCAGCCCCCTCAGACCAACCAGACGGAGTGTGGACGAATGTAAAGATTTGTGGATTTTCTCATAGACTTCAAGGGCGGCGGTTCCCCATTGAAAGTCTATGGCAGGAAACTCCATTGACTACAATGGTGGAGTTGCTCCATTGAAACCCACGGCGGCAGAGCCCGTTGTTTTCAATGGGGATTTAGTGAAACGCTGAGATTTCTTTTTAGCAGAGATTTTTATAATAAAATATGAAACGGTTTATGTGATATTTGTGTAACTCCGGTTCCCAAGGTCCTAGCGGGATGAAACTCAGACCATATGTTGTCCCAGTTCCGGCATTAAGGTCTGGAAAGTTTGGACCCGCTGGACCTACCAGAACCGGGTATTTTAATATGTGTATGTATTAAAATGTATATGGGGTTTTGGGTTTGCTCTGAAAACTGCAGACTCCATCTGTTATGTTAATAAGCAGGAAGAGCATCCTGCAGGAATTAACATCGCCCGGTGATCAAAAATTTAACTGCGCTATTGTTTATACTGGGGCCAAGAACAAAGAGGCTGAGTGGTTTTAAGTGTGATACTTCACACTTACCCTGGAAGCCAAATTGAGCTTCAAAGAGATTTGTGCTAGACAGCTCGACGCCTTGAGTGTAAGAGAAGGGTGTAAATGGTATATAAACCAGAGTCCCCCTTACTCAAATGTCTTCATGTCTTCATGTGTCTTCATTCATGATCTGCAGGTATTGCTGTGATGTCAACTGGATTATGGAAGAAATGGCCCATCCTGTATCCTGATGGCTTTCTTGTCCTAACCTTTAAGTAAGTGTCCGTATTTTGCCTGTTATTTGTATATCTCGTGTGTTCACCTTTATCAAGGAATAAATTATATTTTTTCATATCTAAGTCTCGTACCAGTTCAACCCAGTTATTTGGTGTAAATTGCAGCCTGTCATAAGTTACCGTGACACCCACTTTCACCCTTTTTGTTTGAGTGCGTGCATTACCTTCATTCCAAGCCTAAAAACCCAAACCAGATTACTAAGGAAAGATATGAGCACATATGAATTACTCTTAAGTAGGTAATACATCCTTGAGCACATTGCCAAAGACAGATACACATCTTAACACTGCCCCTTTGCATTTAATTAAGGACTTCTCCTTAAAACAAAAACTTAATTTATTGTAGTACTGATATGCTGCTTGCCCCTAGCAGTTCTGAATTGATGGTTCCCTGTACTCTCTATGATGTCCTTTCCTATATTACTGTATGTATTATTAGATTAGTATTTGGAGGGATTTAGAGTATATTAGAGATCTAGGGTAAGACTCAGCAGCAATTATTAGTGGGTTGCAAACATTCTTTGGATCTTCACTCTCTAAAGAGAAGCAGTTTAGACAATTGGATCAGGTCAAGTAAGAAATCTAAAGAACTATCATTTGAAGTCTAATTTGTGATACATTACCATGAACAATGTAACTTAGAAGCATTGTATGTTGCCTAATGTATGATATATTGGGGCTACCTGGGGATTGGCATAACTGCTACAGTATACAACAGATCGCAGTCAGCAAACAACAAAAGAAAGAAGGGAAATGAAAACATTTATGTTAATCCCTATGCACATTATTTACAGAGCCTTATTCAACAGTAACATAAAACTGACAGGTACCCAGCATGTGTTTACTAACACACAAATGACATGGTAAAATTAGCCCTAATTAATTTATTCACCCAGCAAAACAAGGGAATTGTATAAAAATGTACAATTTACTCTGTTGAAACACCAAGATTGAGGGGAGAATTGATTTCATGCTGTGTCCATTTGCATCAATCTTTAATGGTGCTCGAGTCTTATTTACTTTGTTTTTGTCCATTAGCAATTTGTAGAGTGATTTTGGGAGCAGTTAGGGCACATGCTGCTCTGTGCAATGTTATGAGTTAGATCACAGATTGCATGCAATTTTCTTTCATAAGACATGAGGTACAGCAGCTAGTGTATCTGCTCAAGAGATCAGTATCAGATGTAACAAATTCAAATACCAATGCAAATGGTTAAAATATTAAAAAGAATAAATACAATTACATCACAAAATCTCTAATATGTTGACATTATTAAATAGGACTATTTTTATTGGTGAAATCACAGGTTAGAGTTAAAGGAATAAAAAATAAAACCACATGCTATTTTTAGGAATAGCGCTGGATACTGATTGGGAGAGAGATATACTTTTCCTTTCCCTGCTATGTTGTTTTATTTAAAGTTGGACTATTTTTGGTATTATAGATGTAGCCCTGTTTCCTAGTGAACACAGACCGCTACCATATGCTGTATAACCTGTAGGCTCACAGGGCCTAAGCCTTCGCCACGGAGAGCCTGGGGCACACGTAATGATAGGTAATACCTTGTACTCGGTGCAGCGCCTCACCTGCGATGGCTCCCATCAGAGGGGGAGTGGTTCCTCGCAGGACAATTATATATCACTCCACACACACACAGCATATAAAACAACCGAATGACTTTACTTGTAGCATATGCAATATATCAACAGGTGCCCCTCTCTAGAGGAGACACTACTACAGCGTCACACAGGACGCTTCCCCCCTACACCGAGTGATGCCACTCCGTGTCCAAAAACCCCACACAATATGTCCAAGACAGATCTCTCGGCGGAGTGCGGCGGTTGTAAGGGGGCGAGGTTCATCCATGTGTACTTCGGCCATTCAGGTCCGGGTTTGTCCAGGGGGGTCTTCCTTTTTCTCATTACCCCCTTTATTCTTGGGGGTGGCGGCCACTTTTGCCTTCTGTGGAGATGCACCTCATGTTCCTTGACTTGCTGTAACAGCTTGGTAAATGAGGGGGGGCTCCCTCGAGTGAGATTATCGCGAATCATGTTTGCAATAGGATGGTTAGGGCTGGATCCACGTAGATATTGCTTACGGAGGTATTCATCCATTTCAGAGGCTGTCACATACTTATGGTGAAGCAAGGGTCCTAACGCTATTTGCACCCGGTGGATGTAGGCAGACAAGTCTTCTCCATCCTTTTGGTTGATGGCGTAGTATTTGGCCCACAGGGCTCCATCATCCTCGGTTACACCATAGGCCTCTGTTAAGAATTCGACCATCATCCGAGAGGTCAGGTCAGGATGTTGCTCTCGATGAATACTGACCAGAGTAGACGCTGGGGGTCTCAGGCATTCCATGATGCATTGGCAATTCACTGCGTCCGTACAGGACCATTCTTCCATTACACCTCGGGTGTGCTCCTTCCATGGGTCTATCCCGTCTTCCCCTGTCGGGACAGGGAGTGTACCGGAGAAGGCCTTCAATTTCCAGTAATTTTGAGAGTGTGTGGCCAAGGTGAGGGCTTCCACTAACGGAGGTAAACTGGGTGGGGTGGGTAGCTGGTCTACCTTGTCATTGAGCTTCTGTAGCATCTCCCTACACAGTCCAGCTTCTTCGGATATACTGGACCCTTGGTAACTAAAGTCTGATTGACAGCTACTCATTTCACTAGCCGGGTAAGGAGCTGAGGTGGGAGTAGGGCAGTCGTCGCCCAGTCCCTCAGGGGGAATGTCTCGAAGTGGGTAGATAAAGGGACTTCCGCCGGGCGGAGAGTTGGGGAGCTGCATGTATTGGGGAACGGCGAGCTCGAGGACCACCAAATCTTGGCGACAATCAACTAGCAAGGTCTTGGGCTATGAGAACGTCTATCACTTGGAGTCTTGGTCTATGAGAACGTCCACCAGGCAGGCTTTGGAAAAACCTGGTAGCTGTCGCAGGGCCGTTTGTAATGTCTCTAATGGTAAGGCCATAGGTACTTGGCTCACGGCCACATTGTGGCGGGCGTTTGCATCTGCCGCGACCAATCGCGCACTCTCTGATGCGAGGGGAGAGTCATGGTAAGCAGGGTGTGGTGTGTGTGTTAACGGCCCCCCAGGTCTAAGATCTCAGCAGCGCCTCCAAAAATAGCCCTGTTTCCTAGTGAACACAGACCACTACCATATGCTGTATAACCTCTAGGCTCACAGGGCCTAAGCCTCCGCCACGGAGAGCCTGGGGCATATGTAATGATAGGTCATACCTTGTACTCGGTGCAGCGCCTCCACCTGCGATGGCTCCAACCAGAGGGGGAGTGGTTCCTCGCCGGACAATTATATATCACTCCACACACACACAGCATATAAAACAACCGAATGACTTTACTTGTAGCATATGCAATATATCAACAGGTGCCCCTCTCTAGAGGAGACACTACTACAGCGTCGTGCAGGACGCTTCCCCCCTACACCGGGTGATCCCACCCCATGTCCAATAACCCCACACAATATGTCCCCCACCCTCAAGTGAGATATATGTGTGTGACTGCGCAGCCACTAGTCCCTTGTGAATGTAATATGATATCGTTGATGCACTTAGTGATGGTTACCTGCCGGGCACTCCAGTACCCGGGCCTGCCAAGGATCTTCACAAAGGATCCGATGCGATTGGATCCAGCAATAGCCGTCCGGGGCAATCCCACCCAGAGGACTGCAGCAATGGTAGCAGGGTCTGAGCCCAGACCTCTGCTAGATATGTACTGTCTCTTTACTTTGTCTCTGAACTGGCACAGTAAGGGACACTGGAACCTGTCTGGGGCCAATCCCTATCTCTGCTCCACTCTACGTGGACTCAGGGCCTAACTGGGCTGGGGTATAAGGCCTAGGTAGGGGCTGGGTGCCTCCCTACACCTGGAGCTCTGTCTCCTTCCTCCTCCCGCCAGCTCTGAACAACGTGCGCCCCCGTGCAACCTTATCTCCCTTCCTCCCGATATTCCAGTAACCCCATTGGTTCCCTAACATCACATGGTCTCACGGTGACTGCTGGGGCTTGTAGTCCCCTACGCTCCATCCTATAGGAACTAATCCTCCTTCGCGGGCTTTGGCAGCTATGCCCGCGCATGCGCGACCTCTGCTCCCTAGCCAACTCCACATCCTGCTGTGCCTGCGCCAGTAAGTAATCAATATGGCGGCGCCCTGAAGTCGCGGAACCTCCGATACACCAGAGCGTTCCCTGCCCTGCTGCAACCCTCCCATCATATAACAACAAGTGCGAGAGAGGGGAGCCCGGCTACATCCTCCCCCTGTGGATTCCAACATCCCCGCTTGGACGATAACCTTTAACTGGTACAACAATTATATAATGAAAAATGCATGAATACATAACAACACCCTCCACACTCTAGATAAGATTATACATCTCACTGAACATAACGATTACTGACTTTACTCGGTTGCGAGCCCACTGCTGAGCCTCATAATGGGGTGCCCCGAACTGATCATAGGTCATCCTCATTGGAGGCTGCCCACTTCTCTGACTTCGCCTTAACGGTTCTTCAGCCACTCCCTCGGGAGAATGACTATCAGTGTCCTGAGGCCCGGCCTCTTCCCTTGTGGGAGTTACAGTCTCTACATGATCATTACAAGGTACAAAACATGGACTCTGTGGGTCTAACATAGAATCTTCCGGAGCCACCGCATTGGGCGTTGGTTCACCGAGCCCTTTACCCATAGCTCCACCGGGAGATGCTCACTGTTGAGGGCCCCTTTGAGAGGTTCCATCTTGAGGGTCTTCATAATGTATTATTGTCGGTCTCGGGACCGTTCTCACCCGGGTCATTTCGCCATCCAATGAGGTTGCAAGACATTCCACTTCACCCTCATCTACTTGTGGGATCGGAAGTAAGTGATTTCTATGCCATACCTTCACCAGACCCTCCGAGTCCTTGATACGATAGACCGAAAGGCCAGACATTTGTGACGCTATCTCATACACTCCTTCTCTCCACCGGTCAGCCAACTTATGTTTCCCGGGCACTCCCAAATTGCAAAGGAGTACTGCATCTCCCGGCTGAATATCCCTATGTTTGACCTTGTGGTCATAGCGTCTCTTATTTCTCGCGTTCAGTTTTTCTGTAAATTTTTCTGCTTGCTGATAGGCCTGTTGCAGGTTCTCTTGTAGCCTCTGCATATATTTGAAGTGAGTGGAATTATGAACTCCATCAGTGGAGACTCTCAGACGTATGTCCACGGGCAGTCGAGCCTCTCTCCCAAACATCAGGAAATAGGGGGAGAATCCGGTCGAATCGTGTCTAGTACAGTTGTAAGCGTGCACTAACGTTTCCACAAGTCTACTCCACTCAGTCTTTTGCACCCCTGTCAAGGTACCCAGCATGTCCAGTAACGTGCGATTGAACCGTTCAGGCAATGCATCCCCTTTCGGGTGGTATGGGGTGGTTCGGGACTTAGTAATGTGTAAGATCTTTAGTAACTCCCGTATCAATTTGCTTTCAAAGTCTCTGCCCTGGTCAGAATGTAGTCGATAAGGAAGCCCATAATGTATGAAGTATTTTTCCCAGAGCACCTTGGCGACAGTGATGGCTTTTTGGTCTTTTGTTGGGAAGGCTTGCGCGTATCTCGTGTAATGATCAGTGATGACCAGCACATTGCAGATGCCCCGGCTATCCGGTTCGATACATAGGGAGTCCATGCATACTAAGTCCATGGGACCTGTACTTTTCAAATGGCCCATTGGAGCGGCCCTGGTGGGCAGTGTTTTGCGTTGAATGCACCGAACACCTCGCCGACAGTGTTGCTCTACGGCTTCTCTCATTTTTGGCCAGAAGAACCGATCTCTCACCAATCCAAAAGTTTTGTCGACGCCCAGATGGCCATGTTCATCATGTAAGGATCGCAAAACCAGATATTGTAACATTTTGGGTAGAACCAGCTGTCTCCTATTTGGGTGGTTGTGATATTCTACCACCCGGTATAGTAAATTGTCCCGTATTTCGAACTTATCTGCTTCCCGCATCAGGATGCCCCCCACATCGCCAGGGGCATGTTTGAGTAGATCTGGACATTTTTTCTGAATCGCATAGCGGATGGCCCCCGCTACCGGGTCACGGACCTGATAACGCACCATATCTTTCCAGGCTATGATCTTGTCAGGGGTGATGTGCATGCCACTAGGGTCCCTGTATGCCTCCGGGATGACTTTGGACGCGCACCCTAAGGAATCGGCCACTCTTAATTCGGAGAAGGCTACTTGATCATTCACTATGGCTGTGGTGCAGCACAGCGCCCGCATCCCGGGTCCCGGGATTTCTTCCCATTGATCGTCATCGGGGGTTGCACCCAGCCCCGGTCGTCTAGATAGGGCATCTGCCCCCACATTCAAGGGACCGGTTTGTATTTCAAGGTGAAATTGTAGTTGAAAAGTGCGGCTAGCCAGCGATGACCTGCCGCATTAAGTTTAGCTGAGGTCATGATATAGGTAAGGGGATTGTTGTCTGTACGCACCTCAAAAGTAGTCCCATAGAGGTAGTCATGGAGTTTGTCCACAATGGCCCATTTCAAGGCCAGAAACTCGAGCTTATGTACTGGGTAGTTTTGCTCACTGGCCGTCAGGCTGCGAATGATGTAGGCCACGGGTCGTAACCCTTCCGGATGTTTTTATGCAACACCGCCCCTAGTCCACTGAGACTAGCGTCCACATGTAGGATATAAGGCTGTTCAGGGTCGGCATAGGCTAACACGGGGGCCGCTGTCAGACTCTGTTTCAAGTCCAGGATAGCTTGTTCGCACTCTGAGGTCCATTTGTCCCCGAAGGGCTGTCGGGTAGGAGTAGCCTTCCGGCCTGTGTCTTCGGGATATATTTTGAGGAGGCAGTTGAGGGCTTTGGCCCGATGGGAATATCCCTCCACAAACCTACGATAGTACCCGCAGAACCCCAAGAACGAGCGCAATTCCACCACGTTGTCGGGTCGGTACCAGCTTACTACGGCTTCTATTTTAGCTGGATCAGTGGCTATTCCCTCCACAGACAAGATGTGTCCCACGTAAGTCACTGACGTTCTACAAGAGAGGCATTTATCCAGAGATAGCTTGAGCCCCTCTCTGGCTAACCGGTCGAGCACCTTCAGGAGCCGAGTCTCGTGTTCCTCTAACGTCCGGCCAAAGACGATGATGTCGTCCAAATACACTAGACATTCTCAGGGGTTCAAATCCCCTAAGGTCTTCTCCATTAGCCGTTGGAATGTGGCCGGTGCCCCACATATGCCTTGGGGCATGCGAGTGAATTGATAGAACCCCAGCGGACAAATGAAAGCGGTTTTCTCTTGATCCTCTGGGCTCATGGGTACCTGGTAGTATCAGGACCGGAGATCCAACACACTGAACCATTTACTCCCATTGAGGGCATTCAGGATTTCCTCTATGCGGGGAAGGATATACTGGTCAGGAATCGTACGATTATTCAGTGTCCTGTAATCCACGCATAGCCTCACTGTCCCATTCTTCTTTCTCACCACCACTATGGGGGAGGCATAAGGGCTTCTTGACTCCATGATGATCCCGGCTTCTTCCATCTCTTGAAGGACGGCCCGTACATCATCGACGTCTCTAGGGGCGAGTCATCGGGAATGTTCCCGGAACGGGGCCGTATCATTCATCCGGATATTGTGTTCGGCACTGCGACTGCACCCCACATCCATTTCTCCATTTCTCTCTTCCAATTGGACCCGCAGTCTCTCCTTCCCCTCTTCTGGCAATCCGGCCGAGCCGAAGTCGAATTCCAGCCCCGCGGAAGAGCATTCTGCTCGGGTGGTCTTGACTTGGACAGCCTCGTCCACTGAGCTGACTGGATAAATCCTCCCTATTCGTTGCCCCGCGTCGATGGCCATGGTGAAGGGGGATAGATTCTGAATCATTACATAGATGCGACGAGCAATGGCGGCCGGTCAATCCCGATATTCCGGCACTAACCCGTATCCTCTGTTAGCATCTTCCTCCGGCGTAATCTCTAGTGAAAAGAGCTGTTCCATGTCCGCTCACTCAGCGTACGCGCACCAAGCGGGCATCCTCTGTACTGCCCCTGGCGAAATTTTGGTTAAGCCCGCTCTGCCGCAGAACAACAGTCCATAGTCTTCCGAGACCGAAGGAGGAGGGTCCAGATCCGTCTGGACAAGCTGCAGCTGGAGACTGGACATGGGCAGTTCGTTGGTTTCTTGCAAATAGGCCCGGATCACTGCTTGTACAATGTCTGCATTAGTGCCCAGAATGATCGGGTACTTAGGTAGATCTTTGGGTTCCGGACACACGAGGGCGTGGGATGGGACTTCCCGGTGTTGGGATGGTACTTCCCGGTGTTGAGCTGCTGGATTTCCAGAGACACCGTTACGATACCATCAATGGGGTAGTCTTCATTGCTCAGCCCTCTTACTTTTATATGTTCGGCCGACTTCAGTGGCTGGATCTGGAGGTGTTGATCATAGAACCCTCGATATATGATGGTCACCTGAGATCTCTTGTCCAGTAAAGCGGAAGAGTAGATGCCATTTACCAGTACCCGTATAAGAGCCACTGGCCCCACTCGATTATTCCCATCCCGGGGGCCTTCGCCACCTTGGGTGGGAGCGGGGTCTTCTCTGCTGGCAGCGTAATCGCCACAGACCATGGCGTTAGGTGTAAACTTCTTGGAAGAGGGACTCCGGTCACGGAGTTCTCCCATCCGACAATCATAGGATATACGCCCTTTCTTCCCGCACTTGTAGCAAGACAGATCTCTCGGCGGAGTGCGGCGGTTGTAAGGGGGCGAGGTTCATCCATGTGTACTTCGGCCATTCAGGTCCGGGTTTGTCCAGGGGGGTCTTCCTTTTTCTCATTACCCCCTTTATTCTTGGGGGTGGCGGCCACTTTTGCCTTCTGTGGAGATGCACCTCATGTTCCTTGACTTGCTGTAACAGCTTGGTAAATGAGGGGGGGCTCCCTCGAGTGAGATTATCGCGAATCATGTTTGCAATAGGATGGTTAGGGCTGGATCCACGTAGATATTGCTTACGGAGGTATTCATCCATTTCAGAGGCTGTCACATACTTATGGTGAAGCAAGGGTCCTAACGCTATTTGCACCCGGTGGATGTAGGCAGACAAGTCTTCTCCATCCTTTTGGTTGATGGCGTAGTATTTGGCCCACAGGGCTCCATCATCCTCGGTTACACCATAGGCCTCTGTTAAGAATTCGACCATCATCCGAGAGGTCAGGTCAGGATGTTGCTCTCGATGAATACTGACCAGAGTAGACGCTGGGGGTCTCAGGCATTCCATGATGCATTGGCAATTCACTGCGTCCGTACAGGACCATTCTTCCATTACACCTCGGGTGTGCTCCTTCCATGGGTCTATCCCGTCTTCCCCTGTCGGGACAGGGAGTGTACCGGAGAAGGCCTTCAATTTCCAGTAATTTTGAGAGTGTGTGGCCAAGGTGAGGGCTTCCACTAACGGAGGTAAACTGGGTGGGGTGGGTAGCTGGTCTACCTTGTCATTGAGCTTCTGTAGCATCTCCCTACACAGTCCAGCTTCTTCGGATATACTGGACCCTTGGTAACTAAAGTCTGATTGACAGCTACTCATTTCACTAGCCGGGTAAGGAGCTGAGGTGGGAGTAGGGCAGTCGTCGCCCAGTCCCTCAGGGGGAATGTCTCGAAGTGGGTAGATAAAGGGACTTCCGCCGGGCGGAGAGTTGGGGAGCTGCATGTATTGGGGAACGGCGAGCTCGAGGACCACCAAATCTCGGCGACAATCAACTAGCAAGGTCTTGGTCTATGAGAACGTCTATCACTTGGAGTCTTGGTCTATGAGAACGTCCACCAGGCAGGCTTTGGAAAAACCTGGTAGCTGTCGCAGGGCCGTTTGTAATGTCTCTAATGGTAAGGCCATAGGTACTTGGCTCACGGCCACATTGTGGCGGGCGTTTGCATCTGCCGCGACCAATCGCGCACTCTCTGATGCGAGGGGAGAGTCATGGTAAGCAGGGTGTGGTGTGTGTGTTAACGGCCCCCCAGGTCTAAGATCTCAGCAGCGCCTCCAAAAATAGCCCTGTTTCCTAGTGAACACAGACCACTACCATATGCTGTATAACCTCTAGGCTCACAGGGCCTAAGCCTCCGCCACGGAGAGCCTGGGGCACATGTAATGATAGGTCATACCTCGTACTCGGTGCAGCGCCTCCACCTGCGATGGCTCCAACCAGAGGGGGAGTGGTTCCTCGCCGGACAATTATATATCACTCCACACACACACAGCATATAAAACAACCGAATGACTTTACTTGTAGCATATGCAATATATCAACAGGTGCCCCTCTCTAGAGGAGACACTACTACAGCGTCGTGCAGGACGCTTCCCCCCTACACCGGGTGATCCCACCCCATGTCCAATAACCCCACACAATATGTCCCCCACCCTCAAGTGAGATATATGTGTGTGACTGCGCAGCCACTAGTCCCTTGTGAATGTAATATGATATCGTTGATGCACTTAGTGATGGTTACCTGCCGGGCACTCCAGTACCCGGGCCTGCCAAGGGTCTTCACAAAGGATCCGATGCGGCTGGATCCAGCAATAGCCGTCCGGGGCGATCCCACCCAGAGGACTGCAGCAATGGTAGCAGGGTCTGAGCCCAGACCTCTGCTAGAATGTACTGTCTCTTTACTTTGTCTCTGAACTGGCACAGTAAGGGACACTGGAACCTGTCTGGGGCCAATCCCTATCTCTGCTCCACTCTATGGGGACTCAGGGCCTAACTGGGCTGGGTATAAGGCCTAGGTAGGGGCCTAGTTCGGGGCAAGGGTGCCTCCCTACACCTGGAGCTCCGTCTCCTTCCTCCTCCCGCTAGCTCTGAACAACGTGCGCCCCGTGCAACCTTATCTCCCTTCCTCCCGATATTCCAGCCACCCCATTAGTTCCCTGGCATCACATGGTCTCACGGTGACTGCTGGGGCTCGTAGTCCCCTATGCTCCATCCAATAGGAACTATTCCTCCTTCGCGGGCTTTGGCAGCTATGCCCACGCATGCGCGACCTCTGCTCCCTAGCCAACTCCACATCCTGCTGCGCCTGTGCCAGTAAGTAATCAATATGGCGGCGCCCTGAAGTCGCGGAACCTCCGATACACCGGAGCGTTCCCTGCCCTGCTGCAACCCTCCCATCATGTAACAACAAGTGCGATAGAGGGGAGCCCGGCTACATAGATATAAATATAAAGTGGCAATAAGTTTAAGAATCGTCTCTAAAGGATATATATAATCCCACCATGTTAGCTAAAACTATTGTATTATATTGGATATAATTTGCATGTAGTTGACCAAATGTTTCACTTAATTGCAAATGGTTTAGCCCAGAGTTGCTCAACAGGCCAGGTTTTCATGATATATCTCAGCTTCAGCACAGGTGGCTCAATCAGTCCTTGCTTTTTCGAGTGAGCCTCTGCTTGAGCCACCTGTGCTGAAGCTGGGATATATCGTGAAAACCTGGCCTGTTGGAGGGGCTTGAGGACTGGCGTTGAGCGCCCCTGGTTTAGCTTACTGAAAATAGGAGACAGAAACCGATCCCAATGTCTGATAAAGATGTGCACACATTTTCTCTGTGTAAACATTGTGAAGAATAACAGAAGTACCTTTAGATGGAGGGTGAATTGTTATTGTTGATTCTTTGCTTTTCTGTATTTCTAAAATTAAAAGCAAAAAAAAATTGTCTATTTAGCTAGATATAAGAATTCAGATCTCAATAAACTTATGGTCAAATTGTTCCACAGCAAATTGTAGATTATATTGATTTACAGGATCCATTTTAGGCATCCTAAATGTGGAGAGATAAATGATATCATTCTAAATCACTTTTTTTGGACTTTACAATAATATCACTGTAACATTTTTGCAATATTTCCATATGTTCACAGTAAACATATTCCATTTTGGTTTTCTAACACTTTGCTGATGATTGTCACCTAGGGAAAAAAATACTGCTACTTAATATTGATTAAAATCTGTTTAGAATAATCAATCTAGGAGCGCATGCGCGACGGTGGAGAGAATGGAGTCCTGATCACAGAGCTCCGTCCCCACCGGTACATATATTTGAAATAAAAGCGGCAAAAAAAAAAACTTTTACTCATTAAACATAGCGAAGGACAAATAATCATTCGCAGATGGCTTCCAGCCAAACAACGCGGACTAAAAATCAGCAGATATCCACATATCTCAGGAAGAAGGGGGCCACATCATCTGATAAGCCGGGGACTCCCGCGCAATCAAGTAGCATGGATCCCGAGTATGACCCTTCTACAGAAGAAGATAGAGATGAAGAGACGGTCCGGCGAAAGGATTTGAAAGAATTCTGTGCCAAAATGCAGACGTTCTTCAAGAGAGAGTTGTGGGCCATCAGACAAGACGTGGATGCAATAGGAGAGCGGACGGCCACCTTAGAGGCAACAACAGATGAAACTACTGCTACCCTGATACAGACTCAAGAACAAGTCAGCACACTACATGAAAAGATTAAATTCCTAGAAGATAAAGCGGAGGACGCAGAAAACCGTGACAGACGGTGTAATATACGTCTGCGGGGAGTGCCTGAAAGTATAACAGACCCGGCACATTTCACCAACAATTGGCTGGAACACTTGTTTCCGGATAAACCGGAGTCAGAAATCTGTTTAGACCGCTGCCATAGAGCTTTGCGCGGTAAGCCGCAAGCAGGAGACCCCCCCAGAGATATTGTTGCCCGCTTTCACCACTACCGCACTAAGGAAGAGGTGTGCAGGATTGCCAGGGGAGCAAGGTCTCTGGAGTTTGAAGGAGTCAGACTTCAGGTTTACCAGGACCTTGCTCCAGCTACCCTCTCCAAAAGAAAAGCTTTGGTCCATATTACAAAGACACTCAGGGATAACAACATTAAATATCGTTGGTTGTTTCCCTGTGCTTTGCTCTCTATTAAAAACGGTGTTGCACACACTCTTCGGAGACCGGAGGACGGGGAGAGCTTTCTGGCCAAACTCGGTGTCACTGGTTCACCTTAGGGCCCCTCTCACCCCCCATCAACCAACTTGAAAACACCCGTCCCCATCGGTAACAAAGCAGCCCGTCCCAAGAATGGATCTAAGAGCAGTGATACCACCGAAACTCCAAACACCACTAAGACCTTCCCGTGCAGCAGTGCCCTTCTGGAAACCTTCCCACATCCACGGTGACTTAAACCTAATGTCCATGCACCATCAGGAAGGAGAACGACTTACCAGGGCTGTTGGAGAATGATGAGTTCTCGGAGCAGCTCCGTCCACAACTTTGGAGCGGCAGCCATCTTCCCCAGGTCCTTCTCCGAGGTGAGCGGGAGGCAGAATGGCTTTCCCGCGCTAGAGACCTGGCGTCACTGTCAGGCACCTCCCTCTCGTGAGATCTCGGACACTTCCTGGAGATCTCATATTTCCAAGATGGCCGTTCCCCGATCAGGAGTCCAAACCCTGGAAACTTCAACCCCTTTGTAATCCTTAAAGTGGAGAGGCGATAGAACATATAGCCTTCTCCACTTACAAGTATACAGTACCGACACACTTTATTGCAGTGTGGTCGGTACCGCAAGCCGGGAGATTTCCCGGCTTGCTAGTGGCCGCCCCTCGGCGTGCCGCGCGTCATAGACGCGCGGTCACGCGTCTTCGGGAGCCTGCGCCCCCTGCACGCGCGTCCAGGGCTCCCCGAGGGAGCCCTGGTGTCCCGCGATCTGCGGGACGGCGGCAGGGGGTTCCGGGGGACCCGGCGGACCCGGCAGCGGTAGGGAGAGCGCCCCGATCGGAGGGCGCTCTTCCGCTGCTTCGGCGCGCGCCCGTCACACTCGGGCGCGCGCCAGGCTACTGCTGCGGCCAAGAACGGGCAAATGCTCGAATAAACTTGGCCGCAGCAGTATACAAGTACCGTTCCCTTTTACAGTTTCAGTGACATTAGGCTTTTCAAAAATAAACATACCACAATCACAAAAGTTACAAAAACAATAAGATTATAAGTGAATATATACATGTGCTATAAACTTTGTAAGATATAATTGGTATATGAGTTGTGCCATATACAGGCTGTATATATATGTATGTTGTACATGTGCTTTGTATGTATATATGTAGTACATACGCTTTTTGTTCACTAATAATCTGCTGTATTGTATGCACGCTATATATATATAATAGGTATATGTATAGATACGAGGTGTAGTTATATATATGTATATATATATATGTGTATATATATACTATACTGTAATGTACTGTACTACATTATGCTATACTATATCGAACAGTTCTATACTATAGGTGGATATATGTATAGGTACTATAGGTGGAATATGTATGTAATATATACATGTGCGATGTACATGTGTGCATGCATGGGTATATATGTATATATAGGAACACTATGTGCGTGTGCATGCATGGATATGTGTATATGCGTAGGTACACTAAGTTCGTGCTATTTTTGTTATATGCTACATGTATAACTATGTATTATATGCTGGACACCGTTTATATTAAGTACCATTATCTTTTATTATTCACTATCAACACTATTAGTAGTACTATTAACACCATCAATATGCCCCCGTTAATGATAGTTTAGCCCATCACAACACTCAATAACAATATATTGAACTCTTTATTAAAAAGAGACTTTTTTAGGGTACCCAAAGATATTATAACAACGTAGTTATCCACATTCAGAGGTTCACTTATGTACAATGTGCAGATATATATACATAAACCTGAGTCACTTTAGCTGTATACTCCCGTATTCAGAGTCCTACGTATAGGCAATGTTTACCCAGATTCAGAGGTGTTTAATCAAATCCAAATTAATATATTTAATATTTAGGGAGTTGATTACTTTTTTGACTAATTGTTACCTAATGTAATATAATTATAGCACTCGCTATAATTAACACAGGGAATTCAAACTAGTTGACGGACACAAATAAGATCCACATATAAGTTGTATAGGTAGTATATATGGTTCTCTAGTGTAATGTATATATAGTTGTTATGACCTGCACTTCATATTAGAGATTCGCAGATTATTTATGTTTATCCCCCACATAACCTCTGGTTAATTATCCTCAATGGGATTACAGTTAATACAGTTAATGCAGTTAATGCGCTTAACTCATTGTTCACTGTCTTATGCTTAGGTTATAGATACGTTTATCTATACTACGGTGATGTTAACGCCCTACTTATCTCATGTGTCCATATATCTGTCTTTTATACCTTTTATATCTCATTTGTCATATGTCATATATATCTTCTCGGTTCCATTTATCAAACGGCCCATTGAAATTATATGGGATAGTATACCAAACGTTGCTCCATAATTGTCATGTACAGACAAAGTTTTGACTATGTTGATATTAGGTTTTATGGTCTCTCACGAAGAGTACAATTGTTGTCCCTGTTTATATTAAGGTTCCCAATGTTACGTGGCACTCAAGACATCCAAAGAAAACAATACAGACCGGCGCCTTAAAGTCCAAATGGGAGATATAAAAGTTCAATGGATGATTTGGAATATCCAATGGATGTTGATCTGGTCCAGTGGACAGCAGGTTCATCAGCAGCAGAAATGTTAAGACATGCAGGGGAGACAAGAGGACAAGATCATAGTGTAACACAGTATGGTTATGACAAAAAACACATAGACATAGACAAACAGACACACACAACACTAAACAATAGGCTGACTATTAATAAAGATGATTTAATAAACACGATAAAATGCAGGTGACTGGTGACGAGCAGGTCTAGGATCCGGTGTGTAAAAACCGGAATCCTACTTACAGCAGGTCCCTAGGATAGGCGCAGGTAAGGGTAGTATAAGTGTCCGACGGATGGTGTTGGTGGACGCGTGCCACGTGTAGATGCCTGCAGGAGCTTCCTTGGATAGCTGCCGATGATGGCGACGCTTCCTTCTGCTACACGTGACGTCCTCCGTTGGCGCCCGGAAGTGCGTCACAACGGGCGGGACGACACACCAGGTATCACTGCCGATACCAACTCCTATACACTGCGACTCCAGAGACTGCTTTAAAGGTCTGCTCCTCTACCGGTACTGCTGATAAATGATTCTCAATGGCCCAACGTGTTTCGTGCGCATGCGCACTTCTTCAGGGGTTGCCCGTTGTGACGCACTTCCGGGCGCCAATGGAGGACGTCACGTGTAGCAGAAGGAAGCGTCGCCATCATCGGCAGCTATCCAAGGAAGTAGGATTCCGGTTTTTACACACCGGATGCTAGACCTGCTCGTCACCAGTCACCTGCATTTTATCGTGTTTATTAAATCATCTTTATTAATAGTCAGCCTATTGTTTAGTGTTGTGTGTGTCTGTTTGTCTATGTCTATGTGTTTTTTGTCATAACCATACTGTGTTACACTATGATCTTGTCCTCTTGTCTCCCCTGCATGTCTTAACATTTCTGCTGCTGAGGAACCTGCTGTCCACTGGACCAGATCAACATCCATTGGATATTCCAAATCATCCATTGAACTTTTATATCTCCCATTTGGACTTTAAGGTGCCGGTCTGTATTGTTTTCTTTGTCTATCACTAACTGTGTTTGGGTTAGTTTTTCCTGGCAGCCTTGCCATATTGTAATATCATACTCTTCACCACGTTGTTGTTAATATTTGCATTGCATTTGTATACACTTTTATTTTTATTTTTAGCGCTAAACACACCATCCTTTTTTCCAGTTACTCAAGACATCCAAGTTAAGCTGCCGCAGTTAATAAGTTAATAAATTTATGGAAACTGTGTCGGCGGGGTTATCCCCGGCGACGCGCATGTGTTTCTCTTTTTGGTCCCTCAATAGGAGAGACCGACCACAAGTCCCAGGCAGTTTTGCCTCCATCACAGGAGTCCGATCCATCCAAATTATGGAACCAGCAGACCTACCTACTGGGCACAGGAACAATCCTCGGGGGCTCCTGGGGCACGTTCCTGATTTTTGTTCACTTCTTTTTACATTTTCCCTTTTTTTTGTGTTGCTTTTTAACCCACGTTATATCCCTCTTGTAGCTTCCCTTGTTTTGTCTCCCTATACTCCCTCTGTCCTCTTCCCTACCTCCCCATGGACAAGCGGAACATATGGTCGAGACTAACCGACATACTTATGAGAAGAACATCGGATAGATTCACCAGAACGATGGTCAAAGGTGAGTATATGGGTCTTCACACTAGTTATTTCTTCCATTATAACACATGGCGTTAACCTTAATATCTCACAACGTAAAAGGCTTCAATAGTCCAATCAAAAGAAAATTAGCTTTCACGGACTACAAGAGAAAACAGGCGGACGTGTTGTTCTTACAGGAGACACACTTCAATAAGAACAACCCACCCAAATTCCTAGACAAGGGCTTCTCCCAATTTTTCGCTTCATCAGCCTCAATCAAAAAAAGAGGGGTAGCCATTTTGTTTAATAACAAAATCCCATTTGTCTCCCAGACAATTAAAAAAGATACCGAAGGCCGCTATATCATTTTAGTAGGAATGATTCACGAACAGCCTATCACATTGGCCTCCCTCTACGCCCCCTGTATACAAGACGCAACTTTCTTTGATAAGTTTTTCAGAATACTAAACTTAGTAGCTAAAGGCTGCGTTATAGTAGCAGGAGATTGCAATATAACAATGCATTCAGATATAGATAGATCAAGAGGAGGTGTCTCTGATAATAAAAAAGCGCAATCTGCCATTCACAGAGGCCTAAAGGACACCCAGTTAGTGGATATATGGAGAGAGCTCCATCCATCTACCAGAGATTACACTTTTTATTCCCACCCACATACCTCATACAGTAGAATTGACTACCTCTTTGTCTCGTGCCACCTGGTTCCTATAGTCACTCATACAGAGATCCATGATATTTCATGGTCTGACCACGCACCAATAGAGCTAAGGTGCAATAATATCCGAGCCAATCGGCCAGGTGCAAACTGGAAACTTAATGAGTCTATTCTTAACATACCTGATATATGTGATGCAATAGATCAAGAAATAGTTCAATTTTTCAAGATAAACACAGGCTCTGTGGAATCCCATATGATACTTTGGGAGGCTCATAAAGCAACCTTAAGGGGCATATTGATCAACATCACAGCTAAGCGAAAACGAGAGAGAGATTCCAAAATTAAAACGCTCCAATCCAAACTACATTCTCTTATCTTAAACCACAAATCTAATCCTGATTCACAAACAACACATGATTTAAAAGATACAAAAATTGAACTGAACATGCTATTGACTTCCAGAGCAGATAACTGCCTGAGTTGGTCCAAGAGGAAATTCTACGAAAAAGCTAACAGGCCGGATACGATGCTAGCTCGAGCTTTAAAAGATAGGCAATCTAAGTTTAACATCCAAGCTATACGCTTAAAATCGGGCATACAAACAACCAATCCTAAAAAGATAATAGAAGAATTTGGATCATTTTATAGTTCCCTATACGACGGTAAGAAAGTGGCACATAATAACAACACGAGCAGAGCTCTAAGAGATTTCTTGGCCAGCTCAAAGATGGGGAGATTGACAGAGCAGGACAGGGAGGTTCTGGGCGCCGACTTCACATTAGAAGAAGTGTCACAGACCATCAAAGAACTTAAACAATCAAAGGCACCAGGACCAGATGGTTTCTCGGGGCTATACTATAAGAAGTTCTCAAATTCACTTGCCCCACGGCTGCTCCACATGTTCAACGCTATATTAGCAGGAGCCCCAATCCCTGGGGATATGCTGCAGGCGTCTATATCTCTAATACACAAACCTGGCAAGGATCCGCTGAATTGTAAAAGCTATAGGCCAATTTCCTTAATCAATACCGATATAAAAATATATGCTAAACTGTTGGCCAACAGGTTAAGTCTAATCCTACCCAGACTAATACATCCAGATCAGGTCGGCTTCATCAAAGGAAGGCAGGCAGCGGATAACACCCGGCGATTTATTGATCTGCTAGAATTGGCAAATAAAAATAATGCTCAAACCATGTTATTAAGTCTGGATGCTGAAAAAGCTTTTGATAGGATTGACTGGCATATTTAAAAGAGACGCTAGCAGCATTTGGATTCGGAGATCGGGTGAGTGGAGCGATTATGTCGCTGTATTCAAGCCCATCTGCCAGGGTTATACAGCAGGGCTTTCCCTCACTTCCATTTCAAATTCAAAGTGGCACAAGACAGGGGTGCCCTTTATCCCCCCTCCTGTTCGCCCTTTGTATCGAACCCCTGGCAGCACGCATTCGAGATAATCCTGATATCTCAGGGTTAAACGCATATGCTTAATCCCACAAAGCGGCCCTGTATGCAGACGGTATCTTATTAATCATCTCAAAACCCCTCACCTCATTACCTAATCTATTTGATCTACTAGATAAATTCTCCAAAGTCTCTGGGTTTAAAATAAACCAATCCAAATCTGAAGCTCTGAATATCAATCTCCCTAGACATACAGAGAAACTACTAAAACTAAATTTCAATTTCAATTGGCAGAAGAAATCTATAAAATATCTAGGGATTTATATCACCAAAGATGCAAAAAGCATCTACAATGCAAATTATCCCAACCTAATTTGGACGTTAAAACAAGACCTAATCAGATGGTCTTCCAAGAAGATTTCTTGGATAGGTAGGATACATAGCGTTAAAATGAATCTACTTCCCCGTATCCTATACCTCTTCCAGACACTACCAGTGCCACTCAAACTGAAAGATATACTCTCACTTCAGTCTGCAATATCTAACTTTGTCTGGAACGGGAAGAAACCGAGAGTAAATAAATTAAATATGAAAAGACCTATCTTAGCTGGTGGCTTAGCGGTACCCTGCCTGTTATCATATTATAAAGCGGCTCAATAAAGTCATATTATACAATGGCATTCAGACCCTACATTGAAGAGATGGGTGGAATTAGAAAGTGCTGAGTGCTCCCCATTAGAGCTCAGTAGCCTGATTTGGTTACCTAAATTAGCGAGCAAACCCGCTACCCTGCCGCTCACGTCAATGATCAACTCTCTATCGGTTTGGGAAGCAACGAGAATCAAAAACTCACTCACATCAAGATGCTCTTTAATGTCCCCCATCTGGAACAACCCGAGTTTTGCACCTGGCCTAATTGGTAACAGTAGTTCCATTTGGAGATTAAAAGGATATAGTAGATTCAAAGATATGGAAGGATAAAATCTAAAAATCAAAACATTCGACCATATCAGACTAGAAAAAGATATTCCCCACACAGAATTCTATAAATACCTTCAGATTAGAGCATTCTATAACAAATCCGCCCTATACCCTCCCTTGACAAATTTCGAAAAGCTCTGCCGAGTAGAATCCGACACTAAGGGACTTATATCTACGATCTACGGAGAGGTAGTCGAATCTGCCACTTCCAAACAGCAAACAGCCTCATTCCAAAACCAATGGGAGTTAGACCTAGGGGAAACCCTAGAAGAAGAAGATTGGGACTCCATATTCTTAGCTACTGCCAAAAGTTCCATATGCACAACACTGAAGGAGAACGCATATAAAGTCCTTATGAAGTGGTACCTCACCCCACTCAAATTATCTAAGTTCGCTCCAGGGTCCTCCCCATTGTGCCCCAAACAATGTGGAGGAACAGCTGACCTGTTACATATGCTGTGGTCATGCCCGCGGATCTCCCTAGTTTGGGAACAAATCAGGAATGGGATCCAGAGGATTTTCGACCTCTCTATTCCCCCAGACCCATGGCTGTTTCTCTTAAACAGACCCTTAAAAGACATGTCAAAATCGCATAATAAACTCATTGCACATTTCGCAATAGCAACGCGGTGTGAGATCGCAGCATTATGGAAACGCCCCGATATCCCAATTATCCCAAAGATTCGGAATCGTATTTGGTTTATCTGCAGATGGAAAAGCTAACAAGTTTAGTTAATGATACTGGCGACAATTTCCTAAAAGTCTGGACTCCTTGGTTAGCACAGATAGACATCCCTGGGGTAGAGCATGACACAATCTGGCTATGATAGTTATAAATGCGTTCTCCTACAGAGAAGTGAAGACCGTACCCACAACAAATACCACACACACCATGAGTTAGCTCATATATACCCTGCCTCAGCGATTGTAACTAATCGTCAGCAGTAAAGACATCTCAACAGCTCTCAGATACCACTCCATCCATTCCCTTCGATCTCCCATTCCTATCCTACACCCCTTCCCTCCCCCCCCCTTTTTTTTATCTATTATTTATTATAATTTATTACTATTATTATTATTATCCCCCAACCCCTCACAATAAGAGTGACTACCTCCCGCACGGTTAAGTAGGGCTCGAAAAACCGTGTGGGTCAGTTATGCGTAAATTAATGTTTATTATATGCTAAGTTGAACAATGTTTAATTGAACGTCTCTCTTTATGTATAACAAGCATATATTCATCAATAAAATTCAAGTTATAAAAAAGAATAATCAATCTATGTTGAATTATAATTGAAATAGTCATAAAACTAAAACATGGGAGGATAAAAATGAGTAAAAAGTGATCAGTGTTACCCCCTCTACCTGCCCCAGGATCTTAAATTGTTTCAACAGTGTACAAATGCAGAATATTTTCCCTGGACCATCCCAGCAGCATGTGGCTAGAGTCTTTGCGAACTCGACTAACGAGTCAATAAGCATAATGCCTCCCTAGTCTGTTACTATTACATACTGTAGGCAGTTGTCAGATCAAAATGGTCTTTGACTGTAATCTACGGTAGGACCAAACCTGACCTGCATTATATTTAAAAATCTGACTGCTTTGGCTCCTGCTTGTTTGACTGCCATTCACCCTTACTCCAGATTGCTTTGCCTGAAAAAAGACTTTGTTTAAGCATTGGTACTATGTTTGGTGTATTTGTTCCTACCCTGCCTGTTTGCCCTCCCTGGTTAAGACCTGCCTGATGGTCCAGCTCTGCCTTGTTACCAAGTCCCCTCTGGATATTGGGACATTATTCCCATCCTATTATTAACTAATTGTAACATCTATGGGCAGTAAAAGTGAAAATATGCCTTATATTAGGGGCAGTACAAAAAGACATTCAGGGAAAAAAAATGTAATGTAGAGCTCTGTGTCTAATTCAAGGGACCATACAGGTTACCACATATGTATGGTGACAATGTAAAGAAAAGTTATTTGTATGCACATTTTCTTTCCAATGTCCAATCCAGGGAAGTTTACACAATCTCAGATCTGCTGGATTTTTTCCCCTCACACTAGCAAAATGTGCAAATATGGAATTTGATGCATCCCAGTGTATGAATATAACTTCTATATCATTTCTCCCTGACTTTTCTCTTTCACATTGAACGAAAAAATGAGCTTTTGTGCCTTGAAGAAAAAATATGAAAGAAGATAAAGATGTACGAGACATTTACAGCTCCAGATAGTAAATGCGCAAGAACAAAGCAACATTATGGAACAAAGAGTCATGCCATGAAGGGAAGCTAGAATCATAGTATAACATAAATTTACTGAAAGTGTGTATTCATGAAACGGTTTTTAACATGATTTAAGAAGGGATGAACCAAGCTTAAAAGAATTGTAACAGTTAGGAAAAAGGAGCAAGCCATACATCAAAGCATGGTCTGACATCAGTAAAGTTGACATTTCTAAATGGTATTCTTCTACAAAAACATGGAGAGTTCTGGTACATTATTTGTATTATAGCTTTATGATGAGATAAGTATATTGATGTATATACCATGGACGAGTATAAGACCTATAGGATTTTTGACTTGTGAGTATCTCAAGATCAGGAATAACAAAAATCATTAGAGCAATGGGTTCATGTTTTAAAGCTTGATGAGGAAGTGTAAGAAAGCTACAAGTAGCCAATGAATTGAGAGAAACGCAAGAAATAAAGAAGGTAATCAAATGTTTTGAGAAATAAGCATTCCATTTGATTTGGATAAGGGCAAAGTTCTGGGGGAATTCACTTTGAAAAAATAGAAGCTACAGTATAGATATAGGTCTGACAGGAACTAACTATGGGGTAGTCCAACCCACCTCCAAAAATGATTACAGTATGTAAATGACTTGCATTAACAATTACATTCATGATAAGCCATGGATACGAGCTGCATTACACAGAAGTTAAATAAAGTAAGCCATTATCAGCCATGCACTGCTAACATTCTTGATAACTGCTTAAACTGTTTGATGTTTCATGACAGAGTACATCATTTGTTATGTATCATTTCAGCATATAGCTTTATGGAGTTCGAATGTCATTTTCTTTAGTTTGCAAAGTTATTACAATCAAGACAATTATAACATATTTGACAATAATTCCTGAATTCCTGGAGACTACTGAAAATGCATGCCATCTCTCTGCATTGTGTAGAGACAGTGACATTAAGAAGGGATACCTGCAATAAAAATTTACAATGAAGCAATTGACAATGTCAGAAAGAAATTAACTTTGCAAAGTGGAAATATATTTTTGCATAACGTCTTTGGTGAAAACTATTTTGGGGTTTTCACTGCACGGTACCAATCTTTCCCTCTTCCAATGCTAATCTGTGTTTATGACATTCCTTCAATTGGCTTGAGAACGTCTACCGTAAGTGGAATTTCAAAAGTTTTCCGTTTAAATGGAAAAAAAAAAATGTGTAACACTACACTAAACAGTTTACGTTATTTTTTACATTACATTTTTACATTCAGAGGGGTGTAATTTACAGCTACAAAAATTATGCAAAAGTTGTGTTACCTAGACATGTTAGATTGGTAGGAATTAAATATACAAACATAGAAACTTGAATGTGGGTACTGAAGGAAACCCTCCCTAATACACCACTAAAGGAAAATGGTTTCAAAGTGTTCCCCTGAAAGGCACCTCTCTCTTTCACTCCTCTCTCTTCCCCCCTTCGCACTCTCCTTCCTCCCTCTTCTTCCCCCCTCTCTCTCTCTCCTTCCCCCTCTCTCTCTCTCCTTCCCCCCTCTCTCTCTCTCCTTCCCCCTCTCATCCCACCCTCTCTCTCCTTCCCCTCCCTTTCTCTCTCTCCTTCCCCCCTCTCTCTCCTTCCCACCCCCTCTTTCTCTTTCCTTCCCACCCCTCTCTCTCCATCCTCCCCCCTCTCTCCCTCTCCTTTGCCCACTGTCCCTCTCTCCCTCTCCCTCTCTCTCACCCCCCCTCTATCCTCCTCCCCTTCTATCCTCCTCCTCCCCTTCTATTCTCCTCCTCCCCTTCTATCATCCTCCTCCTCCCCTACTATTCTCTCTCCCTCCCTCCTCTCTCTCTCTATCCTTCCCCCTTCTCTCTCTCCTTCCCCCTCTCTCTCCTTCCCCCCTTCTTCTCCCCCCTCCCTCCTCCCCCTCTGTCTCTCTACTTCCCCCCTCTCTCTCTCCTTCCCCCTCTCTCCCTTCCCCTCTCTCTCCTTCCCCCCTTCTTCTCCCCCCTCCCTCCTCCCCCTCTGTCTCTCTACTTCCCCCCTCTCTCTCTCCTTCCCACTCTCTCCCTTCCCCTCTCTCTCCTTCCCTCTTCTTTCTCCACCCCCCTCTCTCTCTCCTTCCCACCCCCTCTCTCCTTCCCCCTCAATCTCTCTCTCTACTTCCCCCGCTCTGTCTCTCTACTTCCCCCTCTCTGCCTCTCTACTTCCCCCTCTCTGCCTCTCTACTTCCCCCTCTCTGTCTCTCTACTTCTCTGTCTCTCTACTTCTCTGTCTCTCTACTTCTCTGTCTCTCTACTTCCCTCTCTCTCTACTTCTCTCTCTCTCTCTCTCTCTCTCTCTCTCTCTCTCTCTCTCTCTCTCTCTCTCTCTCCTTCCCCTCTCTCTCTCTCTGTCCTTCCCCTCTCTCTCTGTCTGTCCTCTCTCTCTCTCTCTCTGTCTGTCCTCTCTCTGTCTGTCCTTCCCTTCTCTCTCTGTCTGTCCTTCCCCTCTCTCTCTGTCTGTCCTTCCTCTCTCTCTCTCTCTCTCTCTCTCTCTCTCTCTCTCTCTCTCTCTCTCTCTCTCTCTCTCTCTCTCTCTCTCTCTCTCTCTCTCTCTCTCTCTCTCTCTCTCTCTCTCTCTGTCCTCTCTCTCTCTCTGTCTGTCCTCTCTCTCTCTGCCTGTCCTTCCCCTCTCTCTCTGTCTGTCCTCTCTCTCTCTCTCTGTCTGTCCTCTCTCTCTCTCTGTCTGTCCTCTCTCTCTCTATCTGTCTGTCCTCTCTCTCTCTGTCTGTCTGTCCTCTCTCTCTCTGTCTGTCTGTCCCCTCTCTCTCTCTCCCTCTCTCTCTGTCCTCTCTGTCTGTCTGTCCCCCCTCTCTCTCTGTCCCCTCTCTCTCTATCCTCTCTCTCTCCCCCCTTCCCCTCTCTCTTTCTCCTTGCACCTCTCTCTCTCCGTCCCCCCTCTCTCTCTCTGCCCCCCCCTTTCTCTCTTAGCCCCCTCCTCTCTCTCTCCTTCCTCCCCTCTATCGCTCTCCTTCCCCTATCTCCCTCTCCTTCCCCTTCCTTTTCCTTTCCTTCCTCCCCTCTCTGTTACTCCCCATATCTCGTTCTCCCATGCCTAAGGAACACACAATTCGCTGTGCGGTGTGCGGATTAATTGGGGGGGGGGGGGGATGAGATGTGGAGATTACAAAGGGTGTATTTTGGGAGGAGGGGTTATGTGTGTGTGTATTTGGGAGGTTGTGTATGTGTTTTTTGGGGAGGGTAGTGTATGTACAGTATGTACATATTGTGTATTTGTCAATGACACTGTTTTGCACAAAAACAATGAAAAAAACGAACATAAAGGGACTTATTATTGTGAGATGCATTTTATTCCTCCACATATTTTGTTAATTAACCTATTAGTGTGTGTACAGTATATGTATGTGTTTGTGGGGGTGTAATATTCATGAATGTGTTGTGGCTCTTGGAATATTTTGGAGAATACATTTTTTATAAAATGGCCCTTCTTCCATGAGACATTGCAGACCCCTGAGCTAAAGGATGAGAAAAGTCTGCCGCACACATGTAGGTTATTCCTCATAGTTCTACTACAGCAATATTGGGCAACACTTGTGCAACAACAAACCAGCAACAGATTTACCAAATAAAACTCTCACTATTATTGTCCCAATTTTTGAGCTGGGACACTTAAATAAAAAAAACTCTGAGTATGTCCTGTACACATCATTTTTACCATGGTTTGTTACTCCATGTGATTGAGCATTTTACATTAGTGAATATGCTGGTGAATTACAGCTCTGTTTATGTTTAGATTTTGATTGAACATATGCATACCTTAACTGATAACAATGAATCTTGCTTACTGACTATAAAACACTTGATAAACACACACACACACACATATATACAGTACATAAAAACGAGAGCAGCATTCATAATTTTGGGATGTAGCCTACCTTTAAATAGGTATATATTTCACTCAATATATCCCTCAATATATCACATTTGTTTTCTTACCTGGTTCAGAAAATAATTTGCATGTAGGTTTTATCACTGCTAGGATTTAATCTTAGCACATGTTATTTGGTGTTGCACTTTATGAGAAGCCCTGTCCCATGAAATCATAATTTTCCTGAAGGTGTCTTAAGGTAATTAACTTTTGCGGAAGTAGCTATATTTCAGATGGATTAAGACAGCTCTATTAAGTGTCAAAAGCTTTTACAACTATAATCATTTTACCTGTTTTGGTTGGTTTAGACTTTTTGACTTCTGGCTCTGAAGAAAAAAAAAATTATTAAGGTTTTTGTTCAGAGGAAATATTTATATATACACACACACACACACACACACACACACACACACACACACACACACACACACACACACACACACACACACACACACACACACACACACACACACACACACACACACACACACACACACACACACATGCTCACACAGTATTCCAAAAAATTGGACTAATTTTATTTTTTCTAAATACTGTTTCTCGTAGAAAAATCACAAAATTGTCACGGAAAATTTAGCAATTATAGGTCTGTCACAGTAGATTATTATATTTAAGAATTTTTTTAAATTGGTGACGGCATAATGATCTCATCAAGTGCATAGTTACAAAATGTTGTTCAGTGAAGAAGATAAAGTGAAAAAAAAAATGCATGAGACAGAGCAAGAATTATTGTCCAAATCTTACATAAAATGTCGTGAAAAGGATGGTCGCTATGATGACTGAAAAAACTAATTCATAGACCAATATATCGTTCAGGAGTTGGAGTAACTAGATTAACCCATTATCGATTATGCAATCAAAGAGCAGGGTTCTCTTCTTTGTGTGTGCATTTCAGCAGAAGGACGACATTTTGAACAAACACTTTGAACCATATTTTGAACTCAAACTTTATAGTAATTTTAGTGTTTCAGATTAGATTACAACAGTTTAACACATTTACGAACTACAAAGGAAAACTCCAATTTCGCATTTAATGAACACGAACCTACCACAGTGTATCTGGTACTTCTTGACATAATACAGTGATATCAATTTAATCAAGTTAATCTACATAACAGAACTATAATTGGGAACATTTTAATGGAGATTGAGAAGAGAAATATACAAAATATGATGAAAATCTAAAGGGTCCCATTTTTCCTGAACACGGTATATATAAATAAACAGTATATAGTCTTTGACCATGGAGAGTGTCAACAGTTACTCAGGACTGGCAAAGGAATAGATGGAGCTTATCTTGCTGCTCAGCAAAATAGTCATGCTTAATTGATACTGAGAGTTTTTAAAAATGTTAACTATGTTATTGTTTTATATTTATTTATTTATAAAATGTTTTACCAGGAAGTAATACATTGAGAGTTACTTCTCGTTTTCAAGTATGTCCTGGGCATAGAGATAAGATGACAAATAATACATGGTTACAAATACAGTTACATAAGTGAACAGGGTATACATTATATACAAGACATATGTGTTCTATACTGCTAGATGTGGGCTTTGTATGTAGTTGCCAGTTGTTTTTTTTTTATTCTTTTAGTGTCCAAGGATGACTGTAGGCTTCAGACACTGTCGGCAGGGGGAGGTCTAGAATAATTCTCCTCCCTTTGGGTTACGGATATGTGGGGATAAGCCTAACAGCAGTATAGAGAGTGCAGCAGAGGTAGTGTTTTATGCATTGAGTAGTAGTTTACAGTATGCTAAATATCTGGGGAAGCAAGTCCAACAGTAAACAGTGGGTGAACCAGATCTGTGTTGATTATTGTCTCAAACCGAGAGATTGACAAAATTATCGCTGAAATTTGAATCTGCTTTGATTTGGCCAGTTACTTTCAGACGCAGAATTCCGCGGATCAGTCTCAAAAAGGTAGATTTTGTTTTTTTTCCCTATCACTGATCGAATCTTCAAACAGAATCTGCATCCGCAAACAGAATCTGCATCCACAAACAGAATCTGCATCCGCAAACATAATTTGCATCCGCAAACATAATCTGCATCCGCAAACAAAATCTGCATCCGCAAACAGAATCTGCATCCTCAAACAGAATCTGCATCCGCAAACATAATCTGCATCCTCAAACAGAATCTGCATCCGTAAACAGAATCTGCATCCTCAAACAGAATCTGCATCCGCAAACAGAATCTGCATCCGCAAACAGAATCTGCATCCGCAAACAGAATCTGCATCCTCAAACAGAATCTGCATCCGCAAACAGAATCTGCATCCGCAAACAGAATCTGCATCCTCAAACAGAATCTGCATCCGCAAACAGAATCTGCATCCGCAAACAGAATCTGCATCCTCAAACAGAATCTGCATCCGCAAACAGAATCTGCATCCGCAAACAGAATCTGCATCCGCAAACAGAATCTGCATCCGCAAACAGAATCTTCATCCGCAAAATATTTATTATGGGCGACAGAGTTTATAAATAGGAGTGCAGCCTCAAGTTTAAATCCTTGTTTTGTAGGCAGGATTTGACTGTGTGTTTACATGGGCTGCTGCTGTAGTAGTATAGGTCAAACATTTATATATTATTTACTTAATAAAACTTGTAGCTTAACCATTAAGCTGTGACTGTCTGGAGTAACTCTTGTCTGTGTGTGGTCCCTGGTGTGGCCTCATTGGCTTTACTTCCGTACTATTTTTGTGTCTATTATATAATGTAGCAGTATATTATTTATTATTAATATTAATTATATAATATTAACAACAACACTGTGTCAATTCGTTTCAAGGAGGGTTTAACTTATACACATTTAGGGCATCATGCAGTAAGCAGCGAAAAAATGCATCAGCCAGTATAGCAATTAGCCATGTTTTTGGCGTGTTAAACTGGCTGTATGCTGTAAGGGGCAAATCCCTGGCGAATGAATGCGCCACCACCATTTGATGAAATGGCTAGTAACCGGTGGCGAGACGGCTGCCTGGCGAGAAACTGCCGAGAAGCCGTCCCGTGCCGAGATGTGTTTGCAGCAGAGAGAGAGATTCGCCTCTCTCTCGGCGCAAACCTCAGCACAAAAAAAATTATTTTTAAAACAACTTTTATTCATAGTGTACATGTGCAGGGGGTCTCCGGAGCTGAACCGCATTGGTTTCAGTTCCGGGGACCCCCTGCTTCCCGACATACAGGCCCCTTTATGAGGTGCCGGTATCCCTCTGCATTTCAATGTCCCGATCACGTGACCACGGAATGTAAACAAAGCAGAGGGATACCGGCACCCCATAAAGGGGCCTATATCTCGGGAAGCAGGGGGTCCCCGGACCTAAAACCAAAGAGTTCAGCTCCGGAGACCCTCTGCACATCTACACTATGAATAAAACACATATATCAATAAAGACTCGTTCCTTACCTTTGCGGCTATGTGCTACGGTAACGAAGCAACATGAATGTATTTTTAATAACACTGTACTGTGAGCAGGGGGTCCCCCAAGCTTCCCAAGATACAGGCCCCGGTATGTGTGATCGTGTGGGCAGTGTCGCCGCCATGTTTATAGCGTTTCATACGCTACGTGCCCGCAATAAACATGGCGTCCACACTGTAACCGATGCCCCAAACCGGGGCCTGTAACTCGGGAAGCAGGGAGTCTGTGAGCCACAAATAAATGCGGTTCAGCTCAGGGGGCCCCCTGCTCCCGCACAATATTATTAAAATACATTAATGTTGCTTCATTACCATAGCAGATAACCGCTAAGGCAATGAAGGGGTTAACGCATAATAGCATGTTTATTGGGGACAATTGCCCCCAATAAACATTGCAATACAAAACATAAAATACAGTAAGGGGCAACATTACTATTATCCACAATTGATAATAGTGCAGTTGTCCATTTAACATACATACAGAACAATAAAAACATTAAATACATATAGCTCTCACCCATGTCCCACTGTCACGATGAAGGCCATCCTCATCTTCATCCTGCCCATGCCCCATCTGCTTCTGCAAAACAGACACAAGAATAAAAACATCCAATGTAATGTCCCCGAACCCCTTAATCACCATAGCGGTTATTAACCGCTGCAGTCATTAAGGGGTTAATCCACCATCACCCACATACCCTCCCCACTAACCCCCCCACACCCTGAGGCCTAACCACCCTCACCCACTACCCACAAGGGAGTCCTACCACATACCCTTGGGGCCAATACCCCCTCCCCCCAGCACATACAGTACAATAATGTGCCAAATAACTATTATCCACATAGGGATAATACATTATTTGGCCATTATTAAACACATTAAATACCATAGTAAAATAAAGAAAATTCTACTAACCTCTTCAATAAGAAGGCCCCGTCGCCAGCATTATCATTCTGTTCCGTTGCCAAAATTATAAATAGCCAATACATTTCAATGACAATCACATATCAATGTACCCCTTAATCACCTTATCGGGTACTAACCTCAAAGGTACTAACCTGCAATGGCAATACCACTTATCCATAACATCCTCAATGAATTAAAAAGCAATTTCCTAAACAAATCTCATTTAATCATTCAATCTAAAGCCTCAAATGCCACTTAAAACATTGCATTTACATTGTATACATGTAGCATAAAATGTAAGCTACATGTACACGCTGCAAATCAATGTGAACAATACAATAATCCAAATAAAATAGCATTACATCACAAGAAGTATACTATGTAATCCTATAAAGTCACCATCAATGAATTAACATACATGAATTACATCCCTAAACAATTAAAATACCATCCATACCAATTACACAATTAACTATAGCAACCGTTACAGAGAACAAGTTAGCATCATACAAAAAGGACACCAAAAATTACATTATACTAAAGCAAGCCTCACCATTACCTACAGTACAGAATAGAAGCCCAAAAATTACATCTCTCTAATTATAAAATACATTTAACACACATCTATGCATAGCAGCATAGCCACAATCATTTACAATACAGTAAATCAAGCTTTAACAACACTATCATTTCTTACCCTGTATGTATATATCTCTCTAGACATACATACATACATACATACAGTGGCAAGCAATGATGTGCATAAAAAAAAATAAACACATGAAAAAGCAAAAAAAAAGACATTTACATTAAATATATTTCTTTTGTTAACTTACCATTACTTGACCCACTCACCGACTCCCGTTGATCAGCTTACTCACGTATCAATCCACGAACAGGAACCCATAAAATAATAAACCATAAAATAATAAACATTAAAATAATAAACCACGACAATACAGGGGTCTTCTAGTTGTAATCCATCTTCATCTGTATTCTTCTATCTTCTTCCGGGGTCTTCTCCCGGTCTGGTGCCACACCCTGGTCTTCTTTCTTCTCCGGAGGTCCTTCCTCCTCTGCGTCTTGCTTCAAAATGAGATGACATAGGCTTTTAAAGGCCTATGTCGTCTCATTTTGAAGCAAGACGCCGGGCGTGGCAGCAGACGGGAAGAAGACCCCGGAAGAAGGTAGAAGAATACAGATGAAGATGGATTACAACTAGAAGACCCCTGGATTGTCGTGTTTTATTATTTTAATGTTTATTATTTTATGGGTTCCTGTTCGTGGATTGGTTCGTGAATAAGCTGATCAACGGGTGTCGGTGAGTGGGTCAAGTAATGGTAAGTTAACAAAAGAAATCTATTTAATGTAAATGTCTTTTTTTTGCTTTTTCATGTGTTTATTTTTTTTTATGCACATCATTGCTTGCCACTGTATGTATGTATGTATGTATGTCTAGAGAGATATATACATACAGGGTAAGAAATGATAGTGTTGTTAAAGCTTGATTTACTGTATTGTAAATGATTGTGGCTATGCTGCTATGCATAGATGTGTGTTAAATGTATTTTATTATTAGAGAGATGTAATTTTTGGGCTTCTATTCTGTACTGTAATTAATGGTGAGGCTTGCTTTAGTATAATGTAATTTTTGGTGTCCTTTTTTGTATGATGCTAAATTGTTCTCTGTAACGGTTGCTATAGTTAATTGTGTAATTGGTATGGATGCTATTTTAATTGTTTAGGGATGTAATTCATGTACTGTATGTTAATTCATTGATGGTGACTTTATTGGATTACATAGTATACTTCTTGTGATGTAATGCTATTTTATATGGATTATTGTATTGTTCACATTGATTTGCAGCGTGTACATGTAGCTTACATTTTATGCTACATGTATACAATGTAAATGCAATGTTTTAAGTGGCATTTGAGGCTTTAGATTGAATGATTAAATGAGATTTGTTTAGGAAATTGCTTTTTAATTAATTGAGGATGTTATGGATAAGTGGTGTTGCCATTGCAGGATGGCTTCACACCTTAATTACCTTTGAGGTCAGTACCCGATAAGGTGATTAAGGGGTACATTGATATGTGATTGTCATTGAAATGTATTGGCTATTTATAATTTTGGCAACGGAACAGAATGATGATGCTGGCGACAGGGCCTTCTTATTGATGAAGTTATTAGAATTTTCTTTATTTTACTACGGTATTTAATGTGTTTAATAATGGCCAAATAATGTATTATCCCTATGTGGATAATAGTTATTTGGCACATTATTGTACTGTATGTGCTGGGGGGACGGGGTATTGGCCCCGAGGTTATGTGGTAGGACTCCCTTGTGGGTAGTGGGTGAGGGTGGTTAGGCCTCAGGGGGTGGGAGGGTTAGTGGGGGAGGGTATGTGGGTTATGGTTGGTTAACCCCTTAATGACTGTAGCGGTTAATAACCGCTATGGTTATTAAGGGGTTAGGGGACATTACATTGGATGTTTTTATTCTTGTGTCTGTTTTGCAGAAGCGGATGGGGCATGGGCAGGCTGAAGATAAGGATGGCCTTCATTGTGGCAGCCGCACATGGGTGAGTGCTACATGTATTTAATGTCTTTATTGTTCTGTATGTATTTTAATTTTGGACACATGCACTATTATCCATTTGCGGATAATAGTCATTGTGCCCCTTACTGTATTGTATGTTAGGGGGGTATAGGTGTTGTTGGGGTCATAATATATATTTATATATATATATATTTATTTAGTTAGTGTGGGGCTGTTGTGTGTTTTTTTTTTATTGTGGGTAGCGGGGGTGGGTGAAGGGGGTATTAGCCCCAACGGTGGTTGTTTAGGGCTTGCGGGTGGGTAGCAGGAGGCCTTAACCCCTTCATGACCGTAGCAGTATTAACCGTGACGGTTGTGAAGGGGTTAAGTCCACCCGCAACCCACCCGCAAGCCCTAAACAAACAACAAGGGTCAAATACCCCCTTCACCCAACCCTGCTACCCACAATAAACCTGGCACGGCTCTTTAACCCCTTCATTACCTTAGTGGTTAACCGCTAAGGTAATGAAGTGGGCTTTAAATGCATTTGTCCTGCCTCGGATGCATGCCGGGGGGGTCCGGTGCTGGTATTAATGGTGTCAGCTCCGGAGACCCCCGGCATCTATCCCAGCCAGGAAAAAGGGCAGAAATTTTTCTAAGTGCCGATCCGCCGCTCATCCGCTGCCTCCCAGCAGCAACTTGCCGTCTTTTTCTTGCGTGGCTGATGCGCCAGCAAACCGCCAATCTAGAGTGGCGAATAGCTCCGCTTAGCTACTCACCACTACTAGAATACAGCGTGGCGGAAAATGTTTCATTTTTAGGCGGAACGTGCCTTCTCGCCTCACCACCGGCGGAAAAAAAAAAAACGCCAGCCAAACTGGCGTTTTTTTTTAATCTCGCCACGTTCTCGCCCCTTACTGAATACGGATAGGCTTTTTTGGCGGGAAAGTGGCGAGAAGTGCCTTTCCGCCGCTTACTGCATGATGCCCTAAGTTTCTCTCATTCTGTGCAATTAGGAAAAAGGATTTTGTTAGACTGTGGCTGATATGGAGAAGTGGTATTTTTATTTGTGCATGTTCTTGTAACCCTTAAACATTTCTTGTATATTGGTTCATCATATATATATATATATATATATATGTGTATATTTATAGTTGCATGATGAAGCCACTGTACAAATCAATGGGTGAAGGGTGGGTATCGGGCCAGTGTGGCTTAACCCCTTAATTATCTTTGTGGTTATTATCCGATAAGGTGATTAAGGGGTTAATTGATATCAGAATGTAATTGCAATGTATTAGCTATGTATTTTGTTGGCAACGGAGGACACAGATTTTGCTGGCGAGGGGGCTTCGTATTGATGAGGTCAGTAGAACTTTATTTATTTTATTATGCTACTTAATGTGTTTAATAATGGGCAAATAATCCATTATCCCTATATGAATAATAGTTATTTTGCACATTATTGTACTCTATGTGTTGGGGGGGGGGGGGCGATTGATGTATTTAATGTATAGGACATGTTTATTTTTTTTACATACAGGGTTGTTTCCTCAGGTCTGCGGGGAACCTATGGAGACCATCTGTGGGCTTCTCACGGGTAAACGGCTGCCGAGTCCACGGGAGACACCTGCGGGGAAGAACCGGTGGCCCCACATCTTTGGGGGCACCGCGGACCCGTAGGGACCACCCGTGGGCCCCCAGACCCCCATGGGAACCACCCGAGACCCCTCAGACACCTGTTTGAAACATGCTGGGCTACTGTAGGTCTGTGAGGTGACCCGTCAGGCCCACCGGGGATTCCTGTGGGCCTGGGGTATTAACCCTGTATGTAAAATAATAAATCATGTATTTATGGGGGGGGGGGCACAGGGGTTGGGTTATGTATTTAATATATATAATGATGTTTATTGTTGGGCTGTTTATTGTTTTTATTGTGGGTACTGTGGGTGGGGGAAAGGGGTATTGGCCCCAAAGGTATTTGGGTAGGCCTCCCGGCTGGGTATTGGGTGAGTGAGGGTGGTTAGGCCTCACGGGGTGGGGGGGTAGTGGGGAAGGGTGTGTAGGCCTCCCGAGTGGTGGGTGAGGGTGGGTTAACCCCTTAATGACTGTAGCGGATAATAACCGCTATGGTGATTAAGGGGTTAGAGGACATTACATTGGCTGTTTTTAGTCTTGTTAATGTTTTGCAGCATCGGAGGGGGCATGGACGGTGATGAAGCTGAGGATGGCCTTCATCGTGGCAGCCGGACAAGGGTGAGTGCAATATGTATTTAATGTATTTATTGTTCTTTATGTATTTTAAATGGGCAAATGCACTATTATCCATTTGTGGATAATAGTAATTCTGCCCATTACTATACTGTATGTGTTAGGGGTGGGGGGGTTTATTTCTTTATAAGTATGTATGTGTTTTGACATTAATTTGGGGGGGCACAGAATTGGTACTGCAGGCCCGCGGGTAATACCCGGGGGCCCCCGCCGGCCTATAGTATCATTGATGTGCATATATGTGTATGTTAAGGGGGTATAGGGGTTGTTGGTGTAATATATATATATATATTTATTTATTTATTTATTTAGTGTGGGGCCGTTGTGTGTATTTTTTTTTATTGTGGGTAGTGGGGGTGGCCAAAGTGGCCAACGGTGGTTGTTTAGGGCTTGCGGGTGGGTAGCGGGAGGGCTTAACCCCATTCATGACCGTAGCGGTATTAATCGATAAGGTCATGAAGGAGTTATATGCACCCGCAACCCCCCCGCAAGCCCTAAACAACCACCAAGGGCCAAATACCCCCTTCACCCACCCCCACTACCCACAATAAAGCTGGCACGGCTGGTTAACCCCTTCATTGCCTTAGCAGTTGGCCGCTAAGGTAATGAAGTGGCCTTTAAATGCATTTTTCCTGCCTCGGATGCATGCCGGGGGGCTCCGGTGCTGGTATTAATGTTATCAGCTCCGGAGACCTCCGGCATCAATTCCAGGCAGGAAAAAGGACTGATTTTTTCTACGTGCCGTACCGCCGCTCATCCGCAGCCTCTCCCCAGCAACTTGCCAACTTTTTGGGGTGAGACGGATTGGCGTGAAAATCTCAATTCTAGAGTGGCGAATAGCGGCGCAAAGCTACTCGCCACTACTAGAATTGAGCGGGTTTCAAAACATGGCTAGTTGCGGTGCAAAGTGCCTTTTCACCGCGCCGATGGTGGGAAAAAAAACCGCCAACAAACTTGCCGTTTTTTTTCTTTTCGC
Organism: Ascaphus truei; assembly: GCF_040206685.1. NCBI lineage: Eukaryota > Metazoa > Chordata > Amphibia > Anura > Ascaphidae > Ascaphus > Ascaphus truei. The sequence continues at coordinate 246,648,925 of NC_134486.1, forward strand.
CAAGTTTTCAGACCTTACTGAATCGGGGTATGCATTTTTGGCGCAAAAAGGGCAAAAAGTGACTTTGCGCCGCTTACTGCATGAGGCCCTTAGTGTGCAAGTGAGCCATTCCATTACTAGAGTTGACACATTGATACTACCACAGCAACAACAGCAGCTGCACGCAACCAGGCAAATCAAGTACACTGTGCAAAGTGCAAAAGTAGCACCGGAAATAGATTGATTCTTTCTCTGTGTTTGTCTCTCTCTCTGTGTTTGTCTCTCTCTCTGTGTGTATCTTTCTCTCTTTGTGTTTCTCTCTCTCTCTCCTCCTCTCCTTGTTGTCTCTCTCTCTCCATCTCCTCTCCCCTCCTTGCTGTCTCTCCTCCCCTCCCTCCTCCATCATGCCCATACCTCTTTGCACTCACTTCTCCCCTCTATTTGCACTCCCTGCATTAATGTGTCTGCTCCTATCTGTGCACACTACACTCCTTCCTCTCTTACTCACCTCATCTGTTTCCTTCTCTCCTTGCTGTCTCTCCTCCCCTCTCTTTGCACTCCCTCTTGCCCCATGTGAACACTTCCCTCCATTCCATTCACAGAGAGGGAGATATGTGCCTCCTCACTGGCTGTCCCTGGGTGAGTGACATACTGCTCAGTCTATTATAAACAAAGAGGGATGTGCAATTTAATTGGCTATCCCTGGATGAGTGACAAACTAATCAATCTATCTATCACAGAGGGGGAGCGATGTGCTTCCTCACTAGCTGTTCCTGTGTGAGTGACAAGCCTATCAGCCTATCAAAAAGAGGGAAGAATGTGCAGTCTTATTGACTGTGCCTGAGTGAGTAATAGGCCGATCATTGTATCACAGAGGTGGAGGGATATGCAGCCTCACTGACTGTCCCTGAGTCAGTGAGAGGCCGCTCAGCCTATCACAGAGGGGGAGGGATGTTCAGCCTCACTGGCTGTCCCTGGGTCAGTGACAGGCCACTCAGCCTATCACAGAGGGATGTGCAGACATCCTTAGAATTTTATATATATTGATGTTCAGTGTTCCACAAACCTATACATTTGCACGCCCCGGGCGAGTGGATTTAACATCGTGGCGAGCTCCTATTGGCCCAAACATCACACGTGTGGTACTAGGTGGTGAGTTGATTTTTTTGTTCGGTGAGTAGATTTTTTGGTGATTTGTCGACCACTGTTGATGTTAATGAAACTGTCAGTCGTAGGGAAAAGCCAGGTCCACTGCTACCAGAATGAAAAAGAAAACCTGCCATGCGCTCCAGGGTATAGGAAAAGAATATATATAAAACGTTGGGTCCCACAATTGGGCTCAAATGGAGGGAGTAAGCACTGAATATCCACAGAGTCCAAACCAAGGAGGTGGCATGGGTAAGATATACAATTAAAGTCCTCTAATCCCCACTTAAAACACCCTCTGATGTCCTCCTTAGGACTAAATGATGGGCAAAGTGCAGCTGGCTTGACAGAAGCAGAGATAATCTATGTGGCTAGAGCTGCAGAAGAAAAACACACCATCTGCTAGTACTCACATATGCCACATAGAGCTGTGCTGCGTGCTGGAACGGCTCTCACTTGCAGATATGAAATCTCTCCTTTCAGTAACGGGCTGGGCTGATCAGCCCAGCCTGTGCTGCACGTCTGCACACCTGTGGTATAGGCACCTCCCTCCTCGCTGTAAGGGTGCCTCCAGAGGCCAAAGCCAAATTGAATAGAAAAAACACAAATACCACTAGTTCGTTGAAACGCGTAGGAGGTATTTTTATTGTTCACCTATGTTGCAATAAATTCTTTTTTCACTTCATTCAATTTTTTGAGACCAGCGTTTATTATTCATTCAGTTGGGATCCTGTTTGGCTTAGGAGTGCCCTGGAGACTGTTTTTTCTATTCCACTGCTACCAGAGCCAGCCGCTGCTCTGCCATTTACCGCTGTTGAAACTATTACAGTAAGTCAGAGAAAAGATGAGGAGTACAAAGTGATTGTACTCCCAAGAAAAATTCACTTAAATGCACACTACCAGTGAATTAAAATATAACCTTTAATACTATATACTTAAAGCATATATAACCGAGGAAATTGTGTAATAAAGAGTAAAAATAAATTAAATAACATAGCACCTGCACCAAGAACACCTCTCATGTATACATACTCCAGTATACAATTGAAACTGAAGTCTTAGAGGCTAGAAAAGGTGCAAACAGCCAAGGTGAGCAGAAAAGCCCACCACTTTACTAGCTAGCCCAATGAAGTGATAAATAAAGTTAGCAGCAGGGGTAGAACACTAATTAACCTTAAATAGATGGTGAATCCAGGTATTTAGTAACAATATACATGAAGAGCCATTCCCTCACTGCTACAATATTTTTATATATGGCTAAGCTAGAGAGTTGACTGACAAACACTGTGTTAAAACTGCCCCATAACGGGGGCTGATGACGTAATCACGCGCCCAACGCACGTTTCCCTCCTATTACAGAGCTTCGTCAGAGACAATTTTGCAATAGAGGGGGAGCGGACGTTATTTATACCCTAGCGTTGCCATAGAAACATTGGAAACACACCACTCTTGCGCATGCGCAAAAAAGCGCATGCGCTACTGCTGAGATACATCATAAAATACCTTTATTACCTTTGGGTAAAATCCTGTATTGATCCCACTTGATTGCCCTGGGGCACACAGACTACACTCCAAACCGCAAAGAAAGAAGCGGAGCGGGTATCGGAGACCTACTTGTCCATGTGTTTAACGAGGAACTATTTATGTATACTGACCATATCCTACTATGGATCAGATACATAGATGATACCCTCCTATTATGGGACGGTGTGACGGTTCAGGGGATTCCTTCCCCTTCAGGTGCCCCTGATGTCACACGCTCACCTATCCTCTCTGTCCCTTCCTATGCCAGCTTCCCTTCTTTTACCCACACCTGTTCCTCTCCGGCAGCCTCTGACGCTGTTCCATTACCACGGCGAGCGCCGCGCAAGACTCGCACACCCGCGCGGTCCCCGAGCCCCTGCTGCGGTGATCCCCACTCTCAGGCCCCCTCGGTATCTGCTCCCATGACCTTACCTCCGGCGGCCGTTCCTTCCATTCCTCCAATCCCCTCTGCAGGTGCCCCCGCAGCGCTCCGCACGCCTCGTGACGCAGCCTGTGCACGCGAACTCTCAGATTACAGAGGGCGCACGCACACGCTCCTCTTCTAGGGGTTTCCAGTCTCCTGACTCCTCCTCCCATGCCCTGCAGGCGATCTCCCTTACTGGTTCTCCTGTCGCCTCCTCACCTATCCCTGCTGTTTCCCACTTCACCATCTACTCCTCCTCTCTCTCCTATTGGTGTTCCCTCCTTTATAACCCATGTCTGTTCGTTCTATCATTGCTCTGCATAGCTTCTGTTATCCCTGTGTGTGCAGTCCTATGCTTTGCTCTCTCTGTGTTCCAGCCTGTTCCTGCTCCTTTTTATCTCTGGATTTTCCTGGTTTGACCTCTGCTCATCCTGGACTACCCTGCTCTCTGTTGCCCTTGAACCATACTTATGAACTCTACCTTGCTGACCTCTATAACCCCTGGAGTTGGCTTACGAACTCGACTATTCTGACTTCTGAATCCCTGGACTATGGTGCACGGACACCACTATTCTTACTTTATACCACCAAGGCGTTGCAAGTATCACTAACTATCTTTCAACAGGCCCAGCAACGCCATACCACACTCCGGGCTCACTCCCACTGCTGTGGGTGTGTGGTAATACCCTTCCCACCTCAGTACTGGGGTCTTGCCAGGTCTGCAGGCATATTGGCGCGGCATTATGCAGAGCCCAACAAATGCAGACCCCCCTGAGGTGGGTACAGGTGTTTCACTTGAGGCCTTACAATTTGTGAGCAATCAGCTGTCCACAGTCTCCCAGCAATTGGCTAAACTCTCCCTTCAGGAGACTCCTATGGCTCCAGCACCCCCGGTTGCCATGACCTATGCCAGCTCTGGACCCCATATTCCATCACCTAATTGCTATGATGGGGATCCTCTCACCTGCCGCTGTTTCATCAACCAATGCGAGGTGCAATTCGAGATGTCCCCCTCCCTGTTTCCCACTGGTCGTTCTAAGGTGGCCTATATCTACGCCTTGCTTACCGGTGACGCCATCGCTTGGGCCTCTCCCCTCTGGGAATGTAAGAGCGAACGAACCCAAGATTATCCTCTGTTCAGGTACGAATTTCAGCAAGTATTTGATACTCCTGCATGGCGCGAGACAGCCGCATACTCTCTCTTCCATATTTCACAGGCCCGAAGAACTGCTGCCAAGTACGCAATTGAGTTTCGTACTCTTGCCGCAGAGACCCAATGGAATGATGAGCCACTTGCCGCCGCATACTGGCATGGACTCTCAGGCACCTTGAAGGATGATCTTGCTACTCATGCCCGGCCTTCTTCCCTGGAGGAGTTGATTACCCTGAGCGTGCGCATGGACCAGCGTACCCAGGAGCGATGGCACGAGAGACACTGTTCTCGCTCTCTTTCCTCCTGTGTTGTCTCTCACAGGTCATCCACGTCACCTCTCCTGGCACTGGAGGCTCCAGAGCCGATGCAAATCGGTAGCCAACAACTTCGGGCCGCGGAGAGAATGTGACACCATCTGAATAAACTCTGCTTCTACTATGCTTCGTCGGAACATCGTCTCCAGAATTGTCCCCTGAAGCCGGGAAACGGGAACACCCAGTAAATGTAGAGGGGCTGCTACTGGGTACTGTCTCAACTTGCCCATCTCTCCCTGAAAACCTCCCAAAGAAGTTTTTGTTTCCTGCCACTCTGGAGGGCCCTGACCTTTTCCTGCAGGTAAAAGCTTTCATTGACTCTGGATCTGGTGGTAACTTCCTGGACCAAATCTTTGCCTCTGAGAATCAAATCCCTATGGTCAGGAGAAAAACACCTATTGGTCTCGAGGCCATCGACGGCCGACCGCTCCAGCCAGCATTTATCATCTGTGAGTCTATTCCTCTCACACTGACCTTGGCCGACGGTCATAAAGAGGTAATAATTTTCGATATTTTTCAATCTCCTACTGTTCAACTTATTTTAGGATTGCCTTGGCTTCAACTCCACAATCCGCGCATTGATTGGACCCGTACCTTGCCCATCTAGTGGCCTTCCTCCGCTGACTCTGCTCCTGCGGCTTCTCCTGTTGCGGTACTTGCCGGCCTGGATTCCATTCCTTCCAACCTATCGATCCTACCAACCGTGTATCATGAGTACTTGGATGTGTTCAACAAGGTACAAGCTGAAGTTCTACATCCCCATCGTCCATACGATTGTCCTATCGATTTGATTCCTGGGACATCCTTCCAAAGTCAAAATTGTATCCTTTGTCCGTTCCTGAAACTGAGGCCATGACGTCCTACATTCAAGAAAATTTGGAAAAAGGATTCATCCACAACTCTACCTCCCTTGCCGGGGCAGGCTTCTTCTTCGTGAAGAAGAAGGATGGATCACTTAGGCCATGCATTGACTTTCGCAGACTCAATAAGATCACGGTAAAGAATCGGTATCCTCTTCCTTTAAGCTCTGAACTGTTCGACTGTCTCCAGGGGGCATCTATCTTCTCCAAGCTCGACTTAAGAGGGGCCTATAATCTCATTCGCATAAGGGAGGGGGACGAGTTGGAAAACAGCGTTTAATACACGATCAGGACATTATGAGTATCTAGTTATGCCCTTTGGTTTATGCAATGCTCCTGCCGTCTTTCAAAAGTTCATGAACGACATCTTCCGAGATGTGTTGGGAACATTTGTCATAGTATATCTGGATGACATTCTCATTTTTTCTAAAGACCTGGAGGAACACATTCAACATACCAAACTGGTGCTGTCTAGGCTCCGTTCTAACTGCCTATATGCCAAGATGGAGAAATGTTTGTTCCACCAGACCTCACTGCCTTCCTATGCTACATTATCTCCAGCCAAGGTTTCTCTATGGATCCAGAAAAACTTAAAGCTGTTCTTGACTGGCCGCTGCCTAATTCTCTCAAGGCGGTGCAGCGTTTTCTCGGCTTTGCCAACTATTACAGGAAATTCATCAAAAATGTTTCTTCTATTGCTCTTCCCAGCACCGCTTTGACCAAGAAAGGCGCCGATACCACCTCCTGGTCTCCGGAGGCTATTCTTGCTTTTGAGGTGCTTAAGAAAGCTTTTGTGTCCGCACCCATCCTACGTCACCCGGATACCTCTCTTCCCTTCACTTTGGAAGTCGACGCTTCAGACGTGGGAGCTGGTGCAGTTCTCTCCCAGAGGTCTTCCCCCCAAGAAAGACTCCATTCTTGTGGTTTTTTTTCATGGAAATTTTCATCTGCCGAAAGGAATTATGATGTTAGTAATCGTGAACTTTTGGCCATTAAGTTGGCCCTCCAGGAATGGAGGCAACTTTTTTGAAGGTACGAAGGAACCTGTTGCTATCCTCACTGACCACAAAAATTAGCTGTATATCGAGGGAGCCCGACGACTGGGATCCCGCCAAGCGCGGTGGTCTCTCTTCATCTCCCGCTTTAACTATACCATTTCATACATTCCTGGTACCAAAAATGTCAAAGCAGACGCTCTCTCTCGCCAGTTCACCACGGAAACCGAATCTAATGAAACCACGGAACCTATTCTTCCTGCCAAATGTATAATCTCCGCTAACAATTTTGATGTCTTGGATGAAATCAACAAAGCTCAGGCTCACATTCCCAGCAGGTTCAGGGTACCAGAAGGGCGCTTATATGCAGCTACACGCTTTCGCCACAAGATTCTACTTTGGGGTCATTCCTCTAGATCTGCCGGTCATCCAGGCTTCAAAAGGACAGCGGATCGTATTAAACGGACATTTTGGTGGCCGAAGATGAACAAAGACATTTTCGACTTTACTAGTGCCTGTCCTGGATGTGTCCAGAGTAAGACGCTCCACCACAAACCTTTTGGCCTTCTCATGCCTCTCCCCATTCCGGAACAACCCTGGAAACACATCTCGATGGATTACATTGTCGAACTGCCCAATTCCAAAGGAATGAACACTATTCTGGTCGTACTGTAGTAGACAGATTCTCTAAACATTCACACTTTATTCCCCTCAAGGGCCTTCCTAATTCTGCCACTCTGGCCGATGTTTTTTCCAAGGAGATTTTTAGATTACATGGCGTTCCTATTTCTATTGTCTCTGACAGAGGGTCTCAATTCATCTCTAAGTTCTGGTGGGCGTTTTCCCAGAGACTCGGAATTTTCCTCCTTTTTTCATCTGGATACCATCCTCAGACCAATGATCAGACCGAAAGGATGAATCAAACCCTAGAGCAATATCTCAGATGTTTCGTATCTGACTCACAGGACAACTGGGTGGATCTATTACCATGGGCCGAATTTGCAATCAACTCTCTCAAAAATGAGTCTACCCAGGAGTCTCCCTTTTTCATTAATTTTGGCTTCCACCCCAGCAGTCTTCTTCTCTCTTCTCCCCCTTCTGGCGTTCCTGCAGCCGACTCTCATGTTACGACCCTACAGGACTCTTGGAAAAGGATCCTCAAATCCTTACAATCTGAGGTTGCCAAACAAAAGACCAAGGCGGATCGTCATCGCCAACCTGGCCCTTCTTTCAAGCCTGGTGACAGAGTGTGGTTGTCCTCGAGGAACATCAGGCGCAAAACTCCATCACTTAAACTATCACCAAGATTTCTGGGCCCATTCAAAATCTTAGAAAGAATCAACCCAGTCGCTTTTCGTCTAGACCTACCCCCCACCATGAGGATTCCTTCCGTGTTTCATGTCTCCCTGCTTAAACCCTTTGTACAGAGCTCGCATTTTCCGGATCCTTCCCGTAAACCCAACCCAGTGTCCACTCTAGGACAACAAGAGTACAAGGTCCAATCCCTCATTGATTCACGCTGGTCTAAAAACAAGCTCCAGTTCCTCGTCCACTGGAAGGGCTATGGTCCGGAGGAGCGTTCATGGGTACCAGCACGTCACATCCATGCCCCAAAACTACTCCAACAATTTCATCTAAAATTTCCTCAAAAACCGTGGCTGGATCGCTCGGAGATCAATCCTCAAAGGGGGGATACTGTGACGGTTCAGGGGATTCCTTCCCATTCAGGTGCCCCTGATGTCACATGCTCACCTATCCTCTCTATCCCTTCCTCTGCCAGCCTCCCTTCTTTTACCCACACCTGTCCCTCTCCGGCAGCCTGTAATGCCGTTCTGTTACCACGGCGCGCGCCCTGCAAGACTCGCGCACCCGCGCGGTCCCCGAGACCCTGCTGCGGCGCTCCCCACTCTCAGGCCCCCTCGGTATCTGCTCCCCTGTCCTTACCTCCGGCGGCTGTTCCTTCCGTTCCTCCAATCCCCTCTGCAGGTGCCCCGTGGCGCGGCACTCCGCACGCCTCGTGACGCAGCCTGTGCGCGTGCACTCTCAGATTACAGAGGGCGCGTGCACACGCTCCTCTTCTAGGGGTTTCCAGTCTCCTGACTCCTCCTCCCATGCCCTGCAGGCGATCTCCCTTACTGGTTCTCCTGTCTCCTCCTCTTCTCCTCCTCACCTATCCCTGCTGTTTCCCTCTTCACCCTCTGCTCCTCCTCTCTCTCCTTTTGGTGTTCCCTCCTTTATAAGCCCTGTCTGTCCTTTCAAACATTGCTCTGCATAGCTTCTGTTATCCCTGTGTGTGCAGTCCTATGCTTTGCTCTCTCTGTGTTCCAGCCTGTTCCTGCTCCTGTTTATCTCTGGATTTCCCTGGTTTGACCTCTGCTTGTCCTGGACTACCCTGCTCTCTGTTGCCCTTGAACCTTGCTTATGAAGTCTACCTTGCTGACCTCTGTAACCCCTGGACTTGGCTTACGAACTCGACTATTCTGACTTCTGAATCCCTGGACTATGGCGCACGGACACCACTATTATTACGTTCTACCACCAAGGCGTTGCAAGTATCACTAACTATCTTTCGACAGGCCCAGCAATGCCATACCACACTCAAGGCTTGCTCCCACTGCTGTGTGTGTGTGGTAATACCCTTCCCACCCCAGTACTGGGGTCTTGCCAGGTCTGCGGGCAAACAGGCGCGACAGATGGTCCCCAAAATTGTTTGCTTGAGTTTGTGGAACGTCTCAACAGTAATATGTTGAATTTGAGACTAACAACATATGTTGATGGTGACAGGAACATCCAAACGAAAGTCTTCAGGAAGAATACAGCTACTAATAGCTTGTTATTGGCACAAAGCCAACATCCTTCTAGTCTCATCTCTGGAATTCCTACTGGGCAATACCTCCGCTTACGTAGGAATTGCTCTACAATTCAGCAATTCATTACACAATCCAAGAAACTACGTGATTGGTTCTTTAGCCGTGGGTATAAAATGAAAACATTCAATAGAGCCTATCACACAGCACTGCACAGTGATACAGACTCTCTCTTGTCCTCTAATACACCCAAGAGTAAGGACAACATTATAAGATGCATTGGTACCTATAATAAAAGATGGTGGGCAATAAAAAGAATATTTGCCTGACACTGGCAACACCTTCTATCTGATGTTGATTTGGCCAAGGTTATCGGCCCGAGACCAACTATCACAAGTAGAAAATCGAAAAATTTGCGTGACAAACTTGTTCACAGTCACCATCAGCGTGCTAGGGCAAAGAGACCTGGCTGAGCCCCCTCAAGCGGACGTATCATTGTCAGGGTTGCAAGGCGTGTAAACATGTTATTATAGCAAAGACCTTTGAAAACTTTTATAATACACAGCACTTTAATGTCGACAGCTTTATTAATTGCAGAACAACTAATGTTATATACCTTCTTACCTGTAAATGTGGGAAAAGGTACGTAGGCAAGACCACAAGACAATTGCGTAAACGTATACTTGAACATATGAACTCTGTCAAGCATTCTACCAAAACACCAGTAGCAAGACACGTCACGCAGTTTCATAACGGGGATGTTGAAAGCCTCAAATTTATGGGCATTTATCAACTTAAGTGCCCGGTGCGAGGTGGTAATGTTGATCAGATGCTATTAAGAATTGAAGCTGAGTGGATCTATAAATTGAAGACCAGATGCCCATATGGACTTAACGAAGGATTCACGTACACTCCATTCATCTGATCTTCTCAACGTGTTATGCCTGTTTGTCTTACCTGTACCATCTCTGCTGTCCATCTTGCGCCATTGCTACCTTGCATCTTTATGTTATTTCATCCCAATATCAGTGACTATACCGACTGTCTATGACAAACAACAGAGAATTTTTGCCACTTCGTTTTGTTAATTCACCATGGTTTTGTAATATATTGCATTATTGACATTTACTTTATTTATAATTAGTGACTATATTACACAACTATAAACCCATTTTTCTTTTGTATTGGGTTTATTTATATGTGTAATAAATACACACACACCATTTGTTGTGACATCTATTGATATCATATTAGTTGTGTGTTAAATATATTTGTCATATTTTATTTTTATTTATTCACTGTGATTCATGACATCTTTGCGTTTTGTTTTAAATTGAGGGCTAACTGCTGCATATATCTTTCCTTAAACGCTTGGGATTTACTATCCTGTCCGGCAACCTGTATTTTGGCCTCTGGGATGCTCAAATACCAGGCACTAATGAATATCTTTGTCTACACATGCGCAAGGTGCTCTAGGTAAGCCTTTTCTCAGCCATTACCTCAAGTATGCGCAGTACTATACCAATGCTGCTAGCCGATGAGTTTATCAGCTGAGTTATGCGCAATGACAACCGGAGACAAGTATGCGCATTTGCAGTGTGATGTTAATGAGTGTGGAGTATATTACTCTACGCATGCGCAGTAGGTCTCCGATACCCGCTCCGCTTCTTTCTTTGCGGTTTGGAGTGTGTGGCAATCAAGTGGGATCAATACAGGATTTTACCCAAAGATGATAAAGGTATTTTAAGATGTATCTCAGCAGTAGCGCATGCGCTTTTTTGCGCATGCGCAAGAGTGGTGTGTTTCCAATATTTCAATGGCAACGCTAGGGTATAAATAACGTCCGCTCCCCCTCTATTGCAAAATTGTCTCTGACGAAGCTCCGTAATAGGAGGGAAACATGCGTTGGGCACGTGATTATGTCATCAGCCCCCGTTATGGGGCTGTTTTAACACAGTGTTTGTCAGTCAACTCTCTAGCTTAGCCATATATATAAAAATAGTGTAGCAGTGGCTCTTCATGTATATTGTTACTAAATACCTGGATTCATCATCTATTTAAGGTTACTTAGTGTTCTACCCCTGCTGCTAACTTTATTTATCACTTCATTGGGCTAGCTAGTAAAGTGGTGGACTTTTCTGCTCACCTTGGCTGTTTGCACCTTTTCTAGCCTCTAAGACTTCAGTTTCAATTGTATACTGGAGTATGTATACATGAGAGGTGTTCTTGGTGCAGGTGCTATGTTATTTAATTTATTTTTACTCTTTATTACACAATTTCCACGTTAATATATGTTTTAAGTATATAGTATTAAAGGTTATATTTTAATTCACTGGTAGTGTGCATTTAAGTGAATTTTTCTTGGGAGTACAATCACTTTGTACTCCTCATCTTTTCTCTGATTCACTTTAGTTCACAGTTGCACCTACTTTCATTTACAATTATTGATTGCAAATTTTGATTATTATCTTTCATATCACAATTAGTATGGTTTAGTTGATCACTCCCTACCCTTCCTCCTTTGTTCTCTTTTACAGTAAGTCATCTGCAAAAGGCAAAAACGTCTTGTCCATTGAAAAACATTCATGAATGCAGATAAAGCTCTGGCATTGATAGCACCAGATTCTGAAGAGCTGTTAAAACAGTCAGATAAAGAAGAGGGAGAGTCAAAGGGACTTATTGACTCTGAGGAGCAAGGAGGTGGACTTAATGCTGATTCATCCATTCAAATATCACTTGTTATGAGTAAGGATTATTCTGAAGAAGATGTTTACTGATGTTGTAAAAGACTGCTTTAAGTGGTAGTTTGAACTTGGTGGGGTTGATGAATGTTGTACTGCTTCAGATGCAAATGATGGTACTGTGATCATTGATACAGATTCAGCCACAAGTAAAGCAAAAACTCCGCACAGTAACGCCAACCCTTAATATTCATTATTTAATAAACATAGTCAAACATCATCATCCTCAACATTACATACATTGATGTTACTTTCCTCCTCATCATCAGCACCCTCTTTTACACAAACGTCATTGTCAGTAGTTTTATGCATTGACCATTCATGACTTATGTTGTGATGATGATGACCAAGGACCAACATCACATCAAGCACCACAACATTGATGATGAGGATAGTATTCACAACATCCATAACCACCAGTTATGTCTCTCATATTTTCAATGCGAGAACTATTGTGTGGCTTTTTTTCTCAACTTTCAAGGATCAGAGTACAGCTACGTGTATCTTATCTTGAACAGTTGTTTAAAGGGGTGTTTAAAGGGGAAGACAGGGTTACATCTTAGCACCGCTGCATTAAGAGGGCACATGACCCACCACCACCATACAAAGTCAGACAACACAGTGTCATGTCACAGGTGGAGATAATAGGTCACCGTCAATAATGCACTAACAATTTGCAATAATTATTAATCTATTAACACTAACGTATCACACAAAGTGTTATAACTGCGTTAATCAAGGCATTGTCCACTCCACTGCCACTAGTCTTAGTAGCATTGAGTGGCTTACTGACGGAGTTGAATAATTCAATTACAACAAGAAGAAATTATCACAACCGGTCAGAAATGCAGACTGTCTGAGGTAAACTAAAATTAGCTTTAATCACAGTATACGACTGATTTGCCTGCCAGTTGTCACAGAGTCAGTCAGTCATTGCGTGCCTGCTGGCAGTGGCTTGTTGTGTTGTTGTTGATCCACTCACCGCCACAACATCATAACCACCAGTGCCACCACCACCATAATTATCTTATTGATAAAATGTGCAAATATGGCATGATGAATACATTAGATAGTTATATATTGTTTTGACCGACCATCTAGTGGGGGTCTAAACAAGCTTGCACCCAAACTGATGAGCTATACCATGCAGTTCCACAACATAACATGTAGGGTGGAATTGATACCTGGCACTGTCTGTAGGTAGTCACAATTACATAACATCTAAGTTGACAGTTGTCACAGCATTTGGCTTGTTGGGGGGAATTCCAGAAGTCTCTCTCAATACAATAGAGAAGAAACTGATCCTCTCTTCCACAATTGCGGAGCATGAAATTACATTGAAAATGTAAATACATGAAAATACATGAAAATACATTGAAATGCATCAAGCGACTTATGTGAACTAGTGACTTGGTAGAGTCCATTGCGAGCTTTGAAGAAACCCCTTTTGAATAAGGACTCCCAGCCAAGGAGTCCTGGCAAGCCGCTGAGTTTAGCATGAGAGAAGACCAGTGCTTAGCTGTACTCCACCAAAGAGAGAGGTCAGAGCACAAACAGATGCTGCTGAGTTGCTTCCATTCCCCCAGACCCGGAGTTGTGACTCGCACATAGGTCTGTTTAATAACTTTTGGCAAGTAATTCCAGTAGATTCAGGCTGCAGATTTCGCAGAAGATGCGCTTTGGAATCCAACGGCAGATTCCGAGGATTCAACATGGATTTAACAGGGTGCAATCCACGTCCGTATATCATTTCATGGATCACATTAGACCCCTGAAGCCGGGAAAAATCAGTAGAACAGATTTTGACAGGTTCGCCCATTACTAATCAAACCTTAGAGAACTAGCTGAGGTTATCACAACATACATGTATTTACATACACAAACAATCTACAGTATCTAATGTTTGCATAAAGAATAAGCTAACAATATATATTGTTCAAGGTCACAGGTAGCAATTACTTTTACATCTAAAATAAAAAATCCTCAGAGCTAGGCAGAAAACAGCAGTTTTTTGGTGAGAAAAAAAAATCACTTTATATGGCAAAAACCTTTTATTTCCATAGCTCTTTCTATTTATCCACAATATCCTGCTAATATATTGCGAATATCCATAAATGGTGGAAGAGCTAAAATGTAGAGGAAATTATTCAGAAGTGCAACTGGTAACGTTAGAAATGGTGTGTGTTTGAAGTAGAAATTGTTATTTTTTTGCCCAGCTTTACAATAAAAAATCTAGTAAAGTTAGTTCCACTGGATGTAAATTAAGTTGTATGCCAAAAAAAAGAGTTATAGAACAAAACAGATTGTAATATTGACCCAGAGATGCACATGTATTGTTTACACAATGAAAAATTATTTTAGCGTATGTAGTTACCTTTCCTTTTGATTGGCACAGGCTTTTCCTCTTTTTGTTTTAAGGTCTCTGTAAAGTACAAGAATAAACAATGAGAAATTAGCAAATAGTAAACATGCACACAACTAAGCATTATCCCATCCTTCACATCACATCAATATATGTGCAGTGCATTCTGTGTACTGTACAGCTAAATAAAAAAGGAGGAGGGGAGGAAGATGATGATCAACTAATTTAGCGCCAAATTGACCAGGGTGAATAATAGTAATTAAAGTGAGTGTAGTGTGTCCAAAAGTGTGAATTAGTAAATCACAATAGAAAAAAAAGTACTAGAGCATAGGCCCTTTAAAAAAATCCACTTATTGCACACCACAGAATAAAACATAGCGTTTACTAAATAAAGTTAAAACATTTATTACTGTGGCAGGACGGCCTCATGGTAGAGTCAGAAAGAGTCAGAAAGAGTCAGAAAGAGTCCCAAACAGTGGGGAAGGCTTTTAACTTTAGTTCCACAATCAAATAAACATTAGGCACATCATCCTTTTACGGCAAACACAAAACATAAAAAGAATGCCTACTCCATGGTAGGGAGCCTAACTATACAATATAAGCCTAAACCGGTTACCAGCTTTAAATAACACATTCATGTATAGAGAAATAAGATCACGTTCTTATCTGTTTGATGGGGACTCCGTCCCATGAGAGTCCAGGCAATCCTTCTGGATACAACAGCCTGGACAGGACAGCTCTCTAGTCTGAGACAGCCACGTACAGATGCAGTCACGAGCATCCAAAAACTTGCCTTGGAAAATCTGGGGCAATCTACCAGTAATGCTGCAACATTTCTGTGAAATTTCTGCAGACAGACTAATGGCCCATCGGATTAACACAGCGGGGGTCCTTGCTGGGAGATTGCCCCAGATTTTCCAAGGCATACTTGTGGCTGCATCTGTACTACAAGCAGTAGCCTCCATATAAAGCTGCCTGACAGCTGCCTTAATTCAGCCCTGATTGCTCTGCTACCTCTGACTGGGTTGACCCTATGACTGCTAGTTTTAGCAGTCAGAGGTATGTTTTCCAGGCATAATTATCAGTCAAAGACTTTACCCTGTCACAATCAGTATATACAATTTGGAACAGTAATTAAAAAATGATAGTTTGGTAAAGTGGTGCTATAAAGTTCAGTCAATAAATGGTCAGGCTCAGGATCATGAATTAATAAAGTACGAGTCTAACACAGAGATTGAGAGTGGAATAGTGAAGCCAGAATAAGTATAAAGCATAACCACAATACGGGACGGATTAGCTGTAAGTGTGTGTGTATATATATATATATATATACATACATATATACATACAGTACATATACAGGACTCAACAAATGCCCTTGCCCACATGCCCGGGGCGAGTGCATTTTGGTCGCTGTTGAGTGGTTCAGCGTCTCCCGGCATTTTCCTGCATCTTCAGTGTCTCCCCATACATCTCCCTTGAAAATGGCTGTGCAACAGTAAGCCCAACACAGTGGCAGAGGAGCGGGCACCTGACCGCAAGTGCTAAGATCCCCCCTCCCCCAGTCCACATGCTGCTTCTCCTCTCCCCTCCTCCTCGGCATGCTGTAACCCCCTCCACCCCCGGATGGAGTCCCCACGTGCTGGGGGAAAAGGTGGAGAGTCTCCTTGCTCCAGTTGAGGGAGTCCCCGTGCGTCAGGAGGAAGGGGGTGAGTCTTCACTCCAGGTGAGTGAGTCCCCACTCAGTGGGTAGGAAGCATCGTTGAGGGGGGTCAGGCAATTCCCACGCGGTGTGCAGCTGTGGTGTCAGTGGGAAGCTGCTGAGGTACGGCGAGCAGACATTTTGCTTTTTAATGAGCTGGTGCCGGTTTGGGCGGGTAGGAGGAGATCAGAGGAGAATGCTGGCCACGCTCAGCTGATCATAGAACAGCTGGAGCCAGGAAGCTGCTGTCTGCAGCTTCTGGCCAGCAGGTGGCGCTGCAGAGCTCTTCCTAGCTGCTCCTCCCTAGATCACACGGTTCCTCCATGTGTCTGTGTTGGTAAGTGTGTGTGTGTGTGTCTGTAAGTGTGTCTGTTTCTGTTTTGGTAAATGTGCACAGTGTTTGTAAGTGTGTCTGTGGAGGGGGGAGATGATGGGAGATTGAGGGGGGAGAGGGGGAGGAGGAGAAGGGACAGGATGATGGGGATAGGGAGGAGAGAGAGAGTGAAAGAGGATGAGGGAGGAGAGAGAGAGGAAGGAGGAGAGAGAAGATGAGGAGGGAGGAGAGAGAGGATGGGGGAGTGGGAGGAGAGAGACGATCGGGGAGAAAGAGGATGGGGGAGAGGGAGGAGAGAGAAAAGATGGGGGAGAGGAGGAGAGAGCAAGCATGGGGGAGAGGATGGAGAGATGATGGGGGAGGGAGGAGAGAGAGAGGATGGGAAGATGGTCGGAAGAGAAGATGGGGGAAGGAAGAGAAAGGATGGGGAAGGGATAGAAAGAGAGAGGAAGGGGGAGTGAAGAGGGAGGGGAGAGAGTATGGGGAGGAGAGGCAAGAGAGAGGATGGGGGGAGAGGGAGGAGAGACGGTGGGGGGAGAGGGAGGAGAGACGATGGGGGGAGAGGGAGGAGAGAGGATAGGGGGAGAGGGAGGGGAGAGAATGGGGGGAGAGTGATGAGATGCAGAATTGTGCCACTACTGGATGGGGGAGAGGGATGAGAAAGAGAGAGAGAGGATAGGGAAGAGGGAGGGGGAGGGAGGGAGGAGAGAGAGGATCGGGGGTAGAGGGGGAGGATAGGGGAGAGGGAGAAGAGCGAGGATGGGGGAGAGGATGGGGGAGAGGAGGGAGAGAGAAGAGGGGGAAGGATGAGAGAGAGGATGGCAGAGATGGAGCTGAGAGAGAGGGTGGAGGAGAGGAAGGGGAGAGAGGATGGAGAGAGAGAGGATGGGGAGGGGGGAGAAAGAGGATTGGGGGGAGTGAGAGAAAGGATGGGGGAATGGGAGGAGAGAGGATGGGGGAGAGGGAGGAGAGAGAGGATGGGGCAAGAGGGAGTAGATTTATTTAACAAAAATAAAGCCAACATGGAGAAGCCATGTGTGAAAAACTAAGTACACCTTATGATTAAATAGCTTGTAGAACCACCTTTAGCAGCAATAACTTGAAGTAATCATTTTCTGTATGACTTTATCAGTCTCTCACATCGTTGTGGAGGAATTTTGGCCCACTCTTCTTTACAACGTTGCTTCAGTTCATTGAGGTTTGTGGGCATTTGTTTATGCACAGCTCTCCTAATGTCCAGCCACAGCATTTCAATCAGGTTGAGGTTTGGACTTTGACTGGGCAATTGCAACACCTTGATTCTTTTCTTTTTCAGCCATTCTGTTGTAGATTTGCTGGTGTTCTTGGGATCATTGTCCTGTTGCATGACCCAATTTTGGCCAAGCTTTAGCTGTCGGACAGATGGCCTCACATTTGACTCTAGAATACTTTGGTAAACAGAGGAGTTCATGGTTGACTCTATGACTGCAAGGTTCCCAGGTCCTGTGGCTGCAAAAATAAGCCCAAATCATTACCCCTCCATACCGTGCTTGACAGTTGGTATGGGGTGTTTGTGCTGATATGCTGTGTTTGTTTTTTGCCAAACGTGGCGCTGTGCATTATGTCCAAACATCTCCACTTTGGTCTCGTCTGTCCAAAGGACATTGTTCCAGAAGTCTTGTGGTTTGTTCAGATGCAACTTTGCAAACCTAAGCCATGCTGCCATGTTCTTTTTAGAGAGAAGAGGCTTTCTCCTGGTAACCCTTCCAAACAAACCATACATGTTCAGTATTTTTCTAATTGTACTGTCATGAACTTTAACATTTAACATGCTAACTGAGGCCTGTAGATTCTGCGATGTAACTCTTGGGTATTTTGCAATTTCTCTGAGCATTGCACAGTCTGACCTTGGGGTGAATTTGCTGGGATGTCCACTCCTGGGAAGAATGCAACTGTCTTGAATGTTTTCCACTTTTGAATAATCTTTCTTACTGTAGAATGATGGACTTTAAATTGTTTGGAAATGGCCTTATAACCCTTCCCAGATTGATGGGCAGCAACCATTGCTTCTCTAAGATCATTGCTGATGTCTTTCCTCCTTGGCATTGTGTTAACACACACCTGAATTCTCCAGACCAGCAAACTGCTAAAACTTTGGCTTTATAGAGGAGGTCACACTTGCTGATGATCAATTAAATCAAGGGCATTTGATTAGCAGCACCTGTCTGCTACTTAGCATCTTAATTCCTATGGAAGCAGTAAGGGTTTACTTCGTTTTTCACACATAGTTCTCCATTTTGGCTTTATTTTTGTTAAATAAATCATGACACGGTGTAATATGTCATGTGTTGTTCATCTGATCTTGTATATTCCTCATTTTTAGACCTGCTAAGGAACAGATGATTGTTATTATGGCTTGATATGTAAAACCATAGAATTCAAAGAGGGTGGACTTTCTTTTTCACATGACTTTATATATATATATATATATATATACAGTGGTCGACAAATCACCAAAATATCTACTCGCCGAACTAAAAAATCTACTCGCCACCTAGTACCACACGTGTGCTGCTTGGGCCAATAGGAGCTCGCCACGATGTTAAATCCACTCGCCCGGGGCGTGCAAATGTATAGGTTTGTCGAACACTGTATACATATATGTAGAGGTATCAGTACCGTGTTAGCCGAGCTTCAATAATCAAAAAATAAATAAATAGATAAATAGAGCTTTCGAAAGCTTGCACAAATAAAAGCATTTCGTTAGCCACAGAACGGTATCATCTATTTATTTATTTTTTGATTTTATATATATATATATATATATATATATATATATAATCAAAAAAATAAAAAAATAAATAGATGATACCGTTCTGTGGCTAACGAAATGCTTTTATTTGTGCGAGCTTTCGAGATACACAGAACGGTATCATCTATTTATTTTTTTATTTTTTTGATTATTGAAGCTCGGCTAACACGGTACTTATACCTCTACATATATATATATATATATATATATATATATATATATATATATATATATATATATATATATATATATATATATATGTACAAAGGCAGATGTCACTCGCAATAAAGGTAGAAAGCCGGTGCTTGTCCCATATAATATTGAATAAAATGTAGATTCCTTACCAGGCAGACCAGGAGTCCAAGACCACGCAGCAAGAACCGAGACAGCACTCAGATTGATATCAAATATAAATGTATTGAAAAAAAAAAGGCACATACAACCGACGTTTCGGTCCTGAAACAGGACCTTTCTCAAGGGAATGCTTACCCTTATGTGACAAAAACCACCATTATATACCCACATGCAACACCATTAGCAAACAGTGATAGGTTAACAACCTGCCCCTCCTCTCTGGATCAGCTGAAAGCAATTATACCTAGAACGATCTAAATGACATCATTGCTATGCAATCTATAAGACCCGGAGTGTCTGTATGGGGGAACCCTTAAAGCAGAAGCCCGTGAGCATGCACAGGTGTGCAATGTCAGGCGCGAGTGTAAATGTATAGACCCATGCGCCGAAATACAGCGTCTAGTATCGTCATAGCGATACCACAGAAGGGGGACCATTCCGCATATGTATACTAATATGCCAAAGCACGGAGCACGAGAGAGCGACACCATTGCGCATGCTTACAGGGACAGAATGTGAGCGTCTCACGTTGCCATGGCGATATAATACCGGGGCAGTCATTGCGCATGTATGCGCTGACAGTCTGAAACACGGAGCGCGAATGGAAGCCCATTGCGCATGCTTGCAGGTATAGCATGTAAATGCCAGAATAACTGGTAGAGTATGAACGCAGCTTAAACGCACAGCCTAAGGGTAATCTGAAAACGTTAATGAGCATGAGATAATGCATCCTGAGGGGGCACAATACAGTGTGAACACCAAAGTGCTGAATAAAGATAAAAAGCAAGATATAAAAACCATGAGTGTGTAGGCAAGGAAGGGAAAGGAAAAAGGGGGGGGGTAACACACAGGGGGACAAAAACAAAGGAAACTACAAAAGGATAATGGGAAAGGGGAAGGTAGGAAATGAGGGAAAGGAACCAGACAAATTAGAAAAAAATTAGAAAAAAAGGGGGAATAATAATAAACAATAAAGACCAATGGGTATACTGAGGGCCATGTCAAGGACAATGGCAGAAGTGTATAGGGGAGGCAAAAAAGGAGCGTATGTAAGATAAACTGATAAGGTTGAAATAATTAAATAAAGCAACTAAGTCTCAAGTCCTCGTTCAAGCCATAAAGTGACAATGTCCTCAGATCGTGAATGGCTTTGGCCTCCAACTGGAGCAGCAATCTGTCACGATCCCCACCACGTGTTGATAGGTTCGCTTGTATAATCGGCATACATTTCAGTGACGAAAGGCCATGACGGTGTTGTTTGAAATGTCTCGCCACTGGGAGGAGTTTAAGGTCATCATCAGCATTTTGGTCCAGGAGTGCCTTATGGATAGTTGACCTGTGCACAGCCATGCGTTCTTTCAGCATGCAGCTTGTTTTGCCTATATAGTAAAGGCCACAAGGACATTTAATAAAATAGACCACAAACTTCGACTCACAGGTCATAGCAGTCTTAATGCCGATGGATTTCCCACTATGTGGATGTGCAAAGGACTGGCCGGTCTGTAGAAAACCACAGTTGATGCATCCATGGCATTTGTATACACCAGGTTTTCGCTGAAGCCATGTTGTAGCATTGGCATATTTGGTAGTCGGATCAGCCTGCACGAACATATCCCTTAAGTTCTTTCCACGGCGATAGCACATTCTTGGTGGTTGTCATGGAACAAGAATCACATTCCTGCCCGACCCCCCTTCTGCTTGTCAGCTCCTTAAGTTCAGCTGCAGGCATTGGCTCCACATACACACACTGTGCCTGTGTAACATGCAACAATGTTGCATTTTTTGCCTCTGAGCACATAATCAGTGAACTGCTACTGCAGCTTCTCCAGTCCTCCCAGTTAATGGACTTTCCCATGTTCTCCCCTGTCTTTTGCTGACAGTTAGTGCAGTCCCACTCAACCTTTAGTGTGACCCCTGCCCCTCACTTTCTTTTCCACCCTAGATTACAGTGAGTACAGACCTGTCTGCATCCACCCCTGGTAAGGCCTTTCTCTCTTACCATAGTCCAACCTCATAGAAGCATCCCACATAGAGAAGCACTCTCTGCCTACACTACACCCACAAGTTCCTGTGTTTTCTAATCCAGCAATAAAATTAAGAAAGACATTAAGGACTTGTCATGCTTTGGAAGAGGGAGGACATGAGTTGAGCTTACTGGAACTAATCATACATCATTCGTGACCCTGGTTCCAGGAAAGTAAGAGAGAGACCGTGTATTAGAGGTCTACGCAGAAGCTATCACTCACAGCCTTCATGCTACAAAAGTGCAGCTCTACACAGCTATACAGCAAACTGCTACAGCTTTCTGCAAAAACAAGCAGCAGTTTAAACAGAACAGTAAAACAAAGACCTGTGTTAGGGAATCACACAGGAGCTACTACTCAAAGACTTTATGCTAAACAGAATAGTCTCTGCACCCCAGGACAAGCAGCAGCTTCACTCTGCCAGACAGGGCAGCAAGCTTTATACAGCAAACTGCACACAGCCTGCAACCTTACAGAGAAGCAAGCAGCTTACACTGCACGAGCAACCCTGCACACAAGGCAGCAGCTTTGCAAACAGACTGTACACACAAACCTAATTGCCTTTTTCTCTGTCTGAGTCCACCCGCTGCTCAGCCCCACAGTGAGGAGCCAACGGACACCTGTAAGTACAGCTACCCCAACGCTGCACGCTGCAGGACACCGCTCGGCATCATCTGAGACAGACGCCCATCGCTGAAAAGGTAAAAGACCGCACGCCACACGCACTGGCAAAGGCCTACACACACCTACAGCATGGCAGAACTCAGAGCCTCACCAGACATCACGCAGGAAAGCGATCTCTCAAACACAGAGACCGCTGCGCAACTGCAACAGGCGCAGGCAGGCGCAAGGCCTAAACGGGCAGTCACACTGACACAAAAGGCCCGCGAGAAATATGAGAATGACATTGAAGCGCACCGCGCTAAATTAGAGTTGGCCTGGAGCACAACCACACTGGGAATACGCAACGTTAGTAGCATTGGCAACTATGCGCAACAGCTCGAGCAGGCAATAACGCAATTAAGGACCGATTACTCGCGTTATCAAGAGCTGTCAGAGGCATACGTTACTTACCTGACCAGGGCCAACACCAGCGAAAGCCTGCAAGAAAGAGACTTACAGAGTAACATTGACCTGGCACGAGACAGCCGCGTGCGTATCACTATCACGGAAGCCGAGAGTAGGAGAAAGGACCTTTTGCTGGAAACTGCATCACAGCGCTCCAGCGCATCCAGGCACTCATCAAGGTCAGCAAGATCAGCGCAATCCAACGCGTCCAGCGCAAGCGCAAACGCTACCAAGGCGCGAGCCACCGCAGAGGCCGCACGTGCCAGGGCCGAATATAGTCGCAGAGAGGCAGCCGTAAGGGCAGAAAAAGCGCGCATAGAAGAGGAGGAGCAGAATGCCGCTGCTGCCAATGCTGCTGCCGCTGCTACCGCCGCCGCTGCCAATGCGCGCAGAAAGGCCGAATTGGACGCGGATCTAGAGGCACTTAATCAAGAGAAGGAAGCCGCCGCCGCCATAGCCCAAGCGGAAGTCCTAGAAGCAGCCGCACAACAGGACGGCGGGGAGCTACCGTACAGACGGGTAGCTTCAGAGGATCCAGTCCAACGCACTGAAGACTACGTCAGGAGCCTCTTCAGTGTAAACACCAGCGCACCATCTCAACACGGATGGAGCGACTCCACAGATACCGAAGACTCGCTAGGACCACGAGGAGAAGACGCTGCTCCATCAATGGCACATGCTGCCTGGGATAGCCACAGCCACAAGAGTGATCCACACGCCAGCGCGCACACGGATGCACCACCACAGGCTCGCAATCCAGGTACACCCACGCGGGAGAAAACAGCCCCTCACACTAGCCAGCAGCCATCACGCGTCCACGCCAAGGAAGAGGCGACCGCACAGACCGTCCCAGCAACTACCTCAGAACGGGGCAAACGCGCCGATGTCTCAGGTCTGACAGACATAGCCAAGTACATGATCCGGCGCGACTTGGTGCACGCAGGACTCATCAGCTTCGACGACCGCCCTGAGAACTACCGGACGTGGAAGTTCACGTTCAAAGACGCAATCGACAGCTTGGACTTCTCAGCAAGGGAAGAGCTCAACCTGTTAGTCAAGTTCCTGGGGAACGTATCCAGGGAGCAAGCGCAGAGACTTCGGACGGCAAACGCACATCAACCCCAAGTAGGTCTGGACCTAGTGTGGGAAAGGCTAGAAGAGACCTATGGCAGCCCTGAAGCAGTCGAGGATTCACTCTTCAAAAGAATCGAGAGCTTCCCCAAGATCACGAGTAAAGACTACTCGAAGTTACGAGATCTTGGAGACCTGCTGCAAGAACTGGAGTTCGCAAGGAAAGACCATTCCTTAATAGGTCTCAACGCCCTAGATTCAGCTCGTGGAGTGAGACCCATCCTGGAGAAGCTACCCTTCAACCTCCAAGAAAGGTGGCTTTCACAAGGTTCCAAATACAAAAGGGAGAAGCAGGTTGTCTTCCCCCCATTCTCATTCTTCGTGAGCTTCATCTGCGAAGCGGCAAAGACAAGAAACGATCCCAGTTTCATCTTAGGTGCGCAAACCACATACAGTGCAAGCAGCCCGAAGAACGAGAGACCAGCGACGAGATATGGTAACCCCCAAACACCCATCTCGGCCCGCAGGACGGACGTGCCTCCCACGACCCAAACTACTCCCGATCAGTCGGTCGCCGGAGACAAGGAACCAAGGGACCCAAACAGGGAATGTCCCATACACAAGAAGCCACACCCACTCAACAAGTGCTTTGGGTTCAGGATGAAGTCCCTAGAGGAACGCAAGAGGTTACTTGGAGAATTCGGAGTTTGCTTCAAGTGCTGTGGTTCCACGACCCATCTAGCCAGGGACTGTAAGGAAGAGATCAAATGCACAGTGTGCGAGAGTGACAAGCACGTGACAGCGTTACACCCAGAGGCGATGACACTCCACCAACTCAAGAACCCATCCTCCATAGCGGAGCATGGCGGGGAGAAAGAAGAAGGAGAGTCAACATCCGTCACATCTCAGCGCACTGAGGTTTGCGGAAAAGAAGGTGACAAAATGTCCTGCTCCAAAATATGCCTTGTCGCAGTGCACCCCCAGGGACAACCTGAGAAGGCTATTCGGATGTACGCAATCCTCGACGACCAGAGCAACCGATCACTGGTCAGGTCAGAGTTCTTCGACATGTTTAACATACAAGATGGTGCTTTTCCTTACACTCTCAGAACGTGCGCAGGGCAAATGGAGACCACAGGGAGAAGAGTGAACGGCTACACCATATGCTCAATAGACGGCAAAGTGAACATGCCCCTTCCCACACTCATCGAGTGCAACCACATGGCCACAAACAGGGACGAGATACCCACACCAGACGTGGCACTCCATTACCCCCACCTCAAAGGAATAGCCAACCACATCCGGCCGGTGGAACAAGACGCCAAGATCCTGCTGCTGCTCGGTAGGGACATCATGAGGGTACATAAAGTCCGTAAACAGCACAACGGACCCCACAACGCGCCATACGCCCAAAGACTCGACCTAGGATGGGTGATAGTGGGCAACTCGTGCACTAACAAAGAGCACGGGCAAGACTACGTCGATGCCCGCAGAACGGAGGTGACAGAATGTGGACACACATCTCTCTCTGAACCATGTCTTGGCCATCTCCAAGTGACCGAAGGGCCAAATGAAGAGAAAAGACAAGGTCATACCTCTGAGACCAACAAAGACATCCTCACGCCGATGGGATGCGACAATGGCTTAGGATGCTCAGCAGTCCAGACAGCCAAGGATGATGAGTGGACTCCACCGAAGGAAGAGAGTAACCTCCCAAAGGTGACCGACAAAGGGATCGTCCTAAAAACAACAAACAATCAGACAATGCTCCCGCGAGCAAGGGCACAATTAAGACGTACAGTTGTTCCTCCCCACAGAGTATCAAGCAACAGAGCGACCAATTGCCACGGCTGGCATAGCCGCAAAAGATTGCGCCTCACAGGCGAAGCCACAGTGTCAAAAGGACTGTTCGTTCAAACACGTAAAAGGGGACAGTTGCAGAGACATTTCCCAAAAGGATTTACAAGGACAAAAGAGACTGTTCTTCGTCATGTCCAGGGAGAAAACAACCTCCCGATGGCAGTCAACAAAGAAACACAAAAGCGTTTCACCAAACTACGCGGAGATGTTCTCGTGCAAGAGAAATGTACCGATGAACTACGGTGCACAGCGTTCCAGACAACAAGGAACGATGACAAACAAACACCATCAAGGGAAGATAGAGGATTCCCGAAGTTAACAGTCAAGGAGCTCTCTAAAGACGGACTAAGCAGTCGGGTGACTCCGCTACCATTCCGTTCACCAAGGAGGCGCTTCCCAAACAATGGAGAACATGCCATCTCTAGGTTCACCTCGCACCTCTGCGGCCCACAAAGGGAACCAGAGACCAAAAACAACTTTGTGGTCTTCATCCAGAAGATATCCTTTACCGGCCACGCAAAGCCAGCACCTCTAATGGAGGAAGGCAAAGAATGTCGGTACCTCCAATCACCTGGGGCCTACCACCCTCAGGAACCCGATCAAATCCGGGTAATGTTCAACCCCAGCGCTCAGCTTCAGGGAGTCTCCCTGAACGACGCACCCTTTATTGGATTACATTCGACAACCAGTTTTCCAGGGACAGTAATCCGCTCCCACAAGGAGCCAAAAGCCCTCTCCTTCTGCCAAACGCCAGGTGATAGAGCGACAGGCTACCACGGCTGGTATACCTACAAGGGGATATACTCTGTGGGTGAAACTACAGAGACAAAAGGACTGTTCTCTCACAAGACTAAAAGGAAACAGTGCCAGAGACTTTTATACAAAGACATTGTGGTGCAACCAGCAAACCTGGAGCTGTGCATCCACCCTGCATCCTTTGCCAAAGAACCTTGGCCAAGGGACCTTGATACCAGTGATACCGGCCGGTGTCACATCGCTATGTGGACATGGACCCTTGCATTGTTTGAGAATGTGATGTTATCTTTGTTATGCATTGCACATATGTTCCACATATTCCAGTTATATAGTGGTATCTCCAGATACCAGACGGGGAGTGTCATGGAACAAGAATCACATTCCTGCCCGACCCCCCTTCTGCTTGTCAGCTCCTTAAGTTCAGCTGCAGGCATTGGCTCCACATACACACACTGTGCCTGTGTAACATGCAACAATGTTGCATTTTTTGCCTCTGAGCACATAATCAGTGAACTGCTACTGCAGCTTCTCCAGTCCTCCCAGTTAATGGACTTTCCCATGTTCTCCCCTGTCTTTTGCTGACAGTTAGTGCAGTCCCACTCAACCTTTAGTGTGACCCCTGCCCCTCACTTTCTTTTCCACCCTAGATTACAGTGAGTACAGACCTGTCTGCATCCACCCCTGGTAAGGCCTTTCTCTCTTACCATAGTCCAACCTCATAGAAGCATCCCACATAGAGAAGCACTCTCTGCCTACACTACACCCACAAGTTCCTGTGTTTTCTAATCCAGCAATAAAATTAAGAAAGACATTAAGGACTTGTCATGCTTTGGAAGAGGGAGGACATGAGTTGAGCTTACTGGAACTAATCATACATCATTCGTGACCCTGGTTCCAGGAAAGTGGTGTCTGACAGATGCTCCCAATTTTAGGATCATTGGCTAGAATGTTCCAATTTCTTTTAATACTGCGTTTAATAAGATTGGACGAGGTAGTGTAAGTGCTGCTAATGTTAATTGATTTGTTATCAATTATTTCTGTAGAAGGTAAAAGCAGGGAAACCCTGTCAATAGCCCGTACCTTAGTTAGGGCCACATTAACTTCCGATCTTGAATATCCCCTATCCAAAAACCTCTTAGCCATTTTCCATAATGCATCTTCGACCAGCATAGGGTCACTGGTAATGCGTTTGACCCTTAGCATCTGAGAGAATGGGAGTCCTCGTTTCAGTGGTTCCGGATGGTGACTCAAAGCACACAGAAGAGTGTTTCTGTCTGTAGGTTTGTGAAAAATCTCAGTCGCTGGTCTACCATCTTTTTTATAGACCACTGTGTCTAGAAAGGGAATACGGTTCAGGCTGTAATTTACAATCCCTTATTGAGTGACAATTTATGATGGAAGATTTTCCAGACATCACTGGAGTTTTTTCTACCATTTCTGACAGTGTCAGTTATAGTGAATCTGACATTGCCAAGATTAGATTTAGTGAGACCTTTGAGGCAACGTTGGGCTCTGACAAGGCGTCAGATATTTACAATGACCTTATAAAACTAAAAAAACGAGAGGTTGATTTCTTTTGGATGGAGTAACTTTGTCACACTATCATAGGGAGAAACTGATCCCTAGAGGTTTCTGTATTAAAAACCAACCAACAATTGGTCGAACAGACACTGAGTTCTGCAGAAAATGGATTGGTATCCTCAATAAGTGTTCTTATGACCTTATGATTCTGGTCATAGAGCAGTCCAGTAAAGAGATCTCACGACTTAAGAGAGAGATACAGGTGATAATGGTTAGACACAGTGAGACACTTGCCTCTGATACCTCTACAGACTGGACTGATAAAATTCAAACTACCCTTGACCAATATCGTGACAGCTTAACGAAATACAAACGTGAGAAACTTAAGCAGGTTACCAACGATTACAAGGACAAGCGGGTTTATAGGTGGCTTCTTGGACTACACGAACCTGGGACTGGGCGCGGTGCCCAGCGAAGAACCTATTCACGCTTTAAGAAGACTCCAGGTACTGGAACAGGCACTGGTAACAACACGAGTGACACAGATTTCTCGGATGCCCCAGAAGGGACACACTCCGATCCTTTTTTAGGTGGCGGCACAGCGAGTACGCACAAGCCACCCATTCTGGACTCCAACGTAGGAGAGCGGTCAGGAGAGGTACCGGGAAGAAGAGGTCCCTTGGAAAGAGAGGCAAAGAAGCAGCAAGGACATCCCAGGAGGAAGTGATTTACAACCTGTCGTCACACCTCCTCACAAAAGCAGAGATCAGTGTTCTCCAGAAGGGACTGTCGTTTGTCCCGACCACCTCACAGGACCCTTTCCGCTGGGAAATTGACATGTTCAAAATAGATCGCCAGTTACGTCTTAAGGATTTTTTCTCTAGAACTGAGGTAGTACCTACTATTGCTGATCAGATGACCTATGTTGATACAAAACTTAAGGTTAATAGCACCTTTGATCCAGTTGTGAGTAATCCCAGCATTACCACTTTTATGGGACTCCTGGGTAAAGATACTCGTAATAACATCAAACAACACAAAAGGAGTTTCTCCAACATCTCCGTCGAAGAGAAACAGGCTATCGCATCCCTGAAGTCTAATGACAAGATTATCATCAAACCGGCTGATAAAGGCGGGGGTATTGTCCTGATGGACTATACTGACTATCGAGCTGAAATTTTGCGACAATTGATGGACACCAATCACTACAAAAAATTAAAATGCGATCCTACTTCTGTCTATAAAAAAGAAATAGACTCCATCATCCGCTTAGGAGTTAACAACTCATGGATATCGGAGGCAACCACTACTTTTTTGTCCCAAGACCACCCCATAGTCCCTGTTATCTATGTACTTCCGAAGGTGCACAAGTCCATCGTCAACCCGCCAGGCAGACCAATCATTGCAGCAATGGGATCACTTTGTCACCCACTCTCTCAATTTGTGGACCACCTGTTGCAACCTATGGTTGCGAAGATGTCATCGTTTGTGAAGGACACCACGGCCTTTATCACCAAATTAGGCACGATAGCATATGACATCTCAGATATGTTTCTGGTAACCATTATATTGACAGATTTATTATAAATCATTCTTCCTGGCAATGCACAGGTTATTAAGAATTTATATTAGTGTAGGGACCCTTGAAACGTGGTCTGCTGTGAAGTTTGGCTCAAGGGCTTACAACAATTTGGCCAAAATGTTAAACTAAAAGACCATTTTATTTATTAGTTATTTATACATGTATATTTAGGCACTGTACCGTATATAAGTTTTTCTGGATGTCACTGAGCTTTGTCAGTGTTTTATGTTATGTCTCTGGTTTTAAATACATATTGCCATGCTCAGTAGCACTCCTCTGTGAAACTTATATGCTTATATATATGTTGTGGGTATTTTGGGGGTTCAATTTGAGCTTGTAGGTGTTCTGTATGTTTTATAATTCTTGTGCAGCTAGTCTTGGCTGTTTTGGAGGGTGGCAACCTCCTATCCAATTGAAGCTCACTCCCTCCCACATTTAAATGGTTAAAAGCTCACTCCATGGCATCTCCAACTATCAGGGGAACTTGCCTGCATGCAGTGTGATTGTGACAAATCTATTACAGAGTGCTTTTCCTGGTAATGTACAGGTTAATAAAAGCTTCAATCAGACTTAGAACTTTTGCAACTTATATTGACAGATTTATTATAAATCATTCTTCCTGGCAATGCACAGGTTATTAAGAATTTATATTAGTGTAGGGACCCTTGAAATGTGGTCTGCCGTGAAGTTTGGCTCAAGGGCTTACAACAATTTGGCCAAAATGTTAAACTAAAAGACCATTTTATTTATTAGTTATTTATACATGTATATTTAGGCACTGTACCGTATATAAGTTTTTCTGGATGTGCACTGAGCTTTGTCAGTGTTTTATGTTATGTCTCTGGTTTTAAACCATGGATGTCTCCAGCCTTTACACCAATATCCCACATGTTGATGGTCTGGAGGCCATTCGGGATCACTTTTCCCATCTTGGGGGATATGATGGGCCTCCAAGTGAATTTGTTCTCCTCTTGATTGATGTTATACTGCATAAGAACTTTTTCCGGTTCGAACGGGATTTCTTCCTTCAACAAACTGGGACTGCTATGGGTTCTAATATGGCCCCGGCATACGCCAACTTATTTATGGATAGCTATGAACAACTGCATTTGATTAACGATGCCCCTTTTTCCAACAATATTGTTCATTACACCCGCTACATTGATGACATCTTCCTAATTTGGCGTGGAAAGGAGGAGGAACTGACACAATTTATCTGTTACTTGAATTCGATACCGTCAACGATTCGGTTTACTGTTAATTACAGCCTGGACCGTATTCCCTTTCTAGACACAGTGGTCTATAAAAAAGATGGTAGACCAGCGACTGAGATTTTTCACAAACCTACAGACAGAAACACTCTTCTGTGTGCTTTGAGTCACCATCCGGAACCACTGAAACGAGGACTCCCATTCTCTCAGATGCTAAGGGTCAAACGCATTACCAGTGACCCTATGCTGGTCGAAGATGCATTATGGAAAATGGCTAAGAGGTTTTTGGATAGGGGATATTCAAGATCGGAAGTTAATGTGGCCCTAACTAAGGTACGGGCTATTGACAGGGTTTCCCTGCTTTTACCTTCTACAGAAATAATTGATAACAAATCAATTAACATTAGCAGCACTTACACTACCTCGTCCAATCTTATTAAACGCAGTATTAAAAGAAATTGGAACATTCTAGCCAATGATCCTAAAATTGGGAGCATCTGTCAGACACCACCAAGAATGTGCTATCGCCGTGGAAGGAACTTAAGGGATATGTTCGTGCAGGCTGATCCGACTACCAAATATGCCAATGCTACAACATGGCTTCAGCGAAAACCTGGTGTATACAAATGCCATGGATGCATCAACTGTGGTTTTCTACAGACCGGCCAGTCCTTTGCACATCCACATAGTGGGAAATCCATCGGCATTAAGACTGCTATAACCTGTGAGTCGAAGTTTGTGGTCTATTTTATTAAATGTCCTTGTGGCCTTTACTATATAGGCAAAACAAGCCGCATGCTGAAAGAACGCATGGCTGTGCACAGGTCAACTATCCGTAAGGCACTCCTGGACCAAAATGCTGATGATGACCTTAAACTCCTCCCAGTGTTTCTGCCTGCAGCCTCTACTTCCATGCGCTCTGTAGCTGCTGTCACGGAGAGCTCTGGCCCGCCCCCCTCCCTTCTCTGCTCATTCCTCCCTCCTTCCTGTTGCCTGTCATTGCAAGGCAACCCAGGACTTGAGCGCCACACATGCGCAGTAGAGCCCGTTCCTGTGGCTGAGGGGGTTCTCCCATAGTTTCCCTAGTTACCCATGATGCTCCTTACTGCAGTGGGCACATGAGATAGACGCCAGGTGATGACGTCATCTGTTCCTCACCAGAGGAGGTTGCAGTTACACAGGTGTGTGCAATTTTGTTTTTAATTAAGGTAGTTAGTTATGGGTATATATTGGTGGTTATAGTCTATCTGTGGTAAGCACTCCCTTGATAAAGGTCCTGTTTTTAGGACCAAAACGTTGGTGTTTTGTGCCTGCTTCACTAATACAATTCTTTTTGCTAATAAGTGTGCTGTCTCTTCCTTGCTGTGCCTACTTTGGATTCCCTGGATTCTCTGGTCTGCCTGGTAAGGAGCCTTTGATTATATTTATTCATATGGGACTAAGCACCTGTCTTCATCTGTATTTGTATGCCATCTGCTCTGTTACCTATATATATATATATATATATATATATATATATATATATATATATTATATATATATATATTATATATATATATATATATATATATATATATATATATATATATATATTGTGACATAGTCCAAAGATATTAGGCAGCTTTCTGCCTCATTTTAGGTTAGAAAGTGCAGGAATAGTTAATGATCCATTCCACAGCTTCACATCTACTCAGGCTGCTGGATGGAAAATACAGACCACAGATTACAATGGGTCTAGTTCTCCCTCACCTTCTCTCCTAATCACTAGAACAGGTATTTAGAGCAGAGAGGTTTGCTTTTCAGTCTCTCTCCTTAGAGCCTGGGGGGCCTGTCGTGAAGTAGGTCACATGGAAGATGTGTGCCCCAAAATTTTCAAAGACAAACAGCTGCAAAAGCAAGCAACGCCCTGTGAGTGCAAGCAAAATGCGGAAGCTACCAGTGAGTGTCTGCCCAGTACCACTGATATCTCTGGAGCTAATAAAGCAAAGAGAAAGAAGAAGAAAAAGAAAACTGTTCCTCAAGTTACAGGGGAAGTGACTGAGCCACTTGAACCTGCGCTGTCAGGACATGCGTCAGAAAGGCGCCGAGATGTGCTGCAGACCGGAGTGACCGGCAGAATTGTCACGGGAACCGTGGCAAAGGAAAAGGAGGAGCAAAGGGAAGCTGAATCCTTGATCCAGGATAAAGAGGCTTTGGTTTCTGCACTCCAAGCTGCCCGCCATGATTATGAAGTCCTGTGGCAGGGATTGATGAAGGAGCGAGAATGTTGGAAGAAGGATCAAGAAGCTAACAATAAGGAGCGAGAATCGAACGCCGAGTTACAGAGGTGTATACTTCCAGCTTTACAGGAGTACGAGGCTTTGAAGAAAACAGAGTCTCTCTTACGGAGTGAGCTGGAAGAGGTGACGACTAGTCTAGAAAAGGCCAACACCGTGATTGCTATCCTAAAACAGAAATACGGGAAAGCTCTACAAGAGGTTCACGCACTCAGCACAGAGGTGCAAAACTCACGCCTGGAGGGCCACGGTCTGAGCACAGAGCTGGGAAT
Source organism: Ascaphus truei (assembly GCF_040206685.1). Taxonomy (NCBI): domain Eukaryota; kingdom Metazoa; phylum Chordata; class Amphibia; order Anura; family Ascaphidae; genus Ascaphus; species Ascaphus truei. The sequence goes on from NC_134486.1 coordinate 246,682,052, forward strand.
ATTGAAAGAAACCTGTGAGAATGCCCTGAGTAATTTAGAGATTGTAAAGAGAGAGAATGTAATTCTGACACAGAAAAATTCAGACTTGACTGACCAGATCAGTGAAGGTGATAAGAAGCTTCACCAAGCAGGAAAAGTGGAGAAGCAATTGATCCAGGAAAAGTTAGAAATGCAAGAAGAGCTACAGAAGCAGATGGCTGAACGTGAGATACAGTGCGCCGAAAGGGAGGAGGTGTCCGTCCGTCAGGTGGTCTGCCTGACATTGCGCTATGAAAGCGAGAAGGCCGATATCCACAAGCAGCTGGACCACACGGCAAATGAGGGGGCCTGGCTGCAGCTGGAGCTGGACAAGACCCGAGAGGAGAACCTGCAGCTGCAGGTCAAGAATAGAGAAAAGGAAACAGAGTTCAATCTTGCTCTGAAACAGATGACAGACATGGAATCGCGACTCAACTCCAAAGAAGTTGAATTAGCAGCCGCACTGAGTGGAAAAAGAAATACAGAAGGACAGCAACAAAGACGCTACCAGGACATGAGAGAAGCTGCTAAAGTGGTTCAGTCGGGCTATCAATCCTACCTCCTAACCAAGCAAGCTGTATGTTCCTATACGTGTATCTTCAATGCTGTTGCAATATTACGATTTGCTACAGTATAAAGATGAAGTTGGAGAAAGAGATTCCAAGGCTAAAAGAGACACGGTCACAAAAGGAGACAAGGGAAAGTAAACTCAATGCCCTCACTGATAACATAGAGGAAGGAGAAAGAATTGTCTTTGATTGTGCTGCTGTTATTCCAGAAACAGATAGGCACCCTCCTGAGAATACTGAGAATATACTCCCTGATCTGGGATTCAAAAATCCAGATCCTCAATTTCATGTATGTTGTCCAGATGATTATCAAACTAGTGAACACACCCAGGCCACCACAGAAGATGTTTTAGCCAAGTGGGTGGCAGTTCCTGAAAACACAAACTTGTTGACAGATCCTGATGACGTTGTTAATATGGACTACGTTTGTACAGAGGCAACTAGGTTTCCAAAACCCAAAGGCCTGGTAATGGCCCCAAAAGACAACAAAGATACGCCCTTTCCTCTGTTGCTCGACTGCTAAAACTCTGACTCAGGCCCTCATTCTCTCCCGTCTTGATTACTGTAACCTCCTGCTGTCCGGCCTTCCTGCCTCTCACCTGTCTCCCCTACAATCTATCCTTAACGCTGCTGCCAGAATCACTTTACTTTTTCCTAGATCTGTCTCAGCATCTCCCCTCATGAAATCCCTCTCCTGGCTTCCGATCAAATCCCGCATCTCACACTCCATTCTTCTCCTCACTTTTAAAGCTTTACACTCTTCTGCCCCTCCTTACATCTCAGCCCTAATTTCTCGTTATGCACCATCCAGACTCTTGCGTTCTTCTCAAGGATGTCTTCTTTCTACCCCCTTTGTATCTAAAGCCCTCTCCCGCCTTAAACCTTTTTCATTGACTGCCCCTCACCTCTGGAATGCCCTTCCCCTCAGTACCCGACTAGCACCCTCTCTATCCACCTTTAAGACCCACCTTAAGACACACTTGCTTAAAGAAGCATATAAATAGCACTGTGAATATTCTGAACACATGGCACATAAAGCTTGGCCCCCTGCAGATGCACTTACCAGACCTCCCTCCTACTGTCTCTGTACGTTCTCCCTACCTACCAATTAGACTGTAAGCTCCAGTGACTGTCCTAGTAATGTGAGTGTTACAATTGGGAGCCAGAAAAAGGGTTCGGACAATCAAGTACCGTCCAAATGTACGTCGGGCAGATCTTCCGGGGGTGGGCCAGAAGAGGGAGAGCTAGAGGAAGTATCTTTAGAGGAAGTCAGGGAAACCCGATGGTGGGCCCCCTTGTTTGAAGGATATGTGCCCTGGCTTGATAGAACCCGGTTCATCATAGATTGGGATGGGGTGGTAGATCATTGGTGGGCTAAAGGAGAGTTTACGGAGGAGTATCATCTAAGGGAAATCCAGGATAGATAGTTTAGAATTGGGCGTGGATTATAGAACCCCTGGGTCCAGATGGGTTGGATGATCCGGTGGATCCCGATGAACCCCTGTCATGGGTGTTGCCGGGAAGAGCGGGCAGTGCTAAGCTGACAAGGGCCTGCCGAGCAGAACGGGCCATTATAGCTAAATATAAACGTACCCATGGGCTACAATACCCATATGTTCCAGAACCCATCATGCAGGAGATAGAGGACCGCCGAGATGGGTGGCTCAGGGAGGATATTGAGTACTACATGGTTGCCAAGGGAGGTGCCATTACGGGGCCCCAAGCAGAGGAACGAATATCCCAGTTGATGCGAGTCTGGAGTATTTGGCACAGCATCTATATGCATAAGGTGGTGTATAGATGGGAGCGTGGCTTGCCTAGGGAGTATAGTGTAACAGTGACCGACATGGCGGGCAGAGAAGTGAAGAAGCCAGATCTGCGGCACTATTATTAGGGAGGCAGCAACTGAGGTCTGGGAAAAGAAATCTTGAGCGCCCTTGCTGGTCAGTGAGCGCTGTGTTATATTTCTAATTATGGATGAAAAGCATTGTTATGACTTTTGATGTGTGTTCTTTTTGCAGTGTTTCCTGGAGAAAGGTACACCAAATTTAGGTCCCAGCCGGGACGGTGGGGATTCACCAGGGGAGTATGTAGCCATGCATAACAATGTCTACAGTCATCTCTCCTGCTGGCAGTAAAACCTGGTAAGTTACAGAAATGCCAGCAGTAATCATGGAGGTTGGCCCTCACAACCTGGTGAGGTGCCCTATGTATGGATGGGAGTGGCTACATGCTCTAAGTCCCTATTTAGTGACATCAGAGATGTGCCTGCTTCCTGAGGTATGTAAGGCACTGCACTGCCTAAAGTTAGTGCGTGTGGTTGCTGCGGTTTGATGTTCAAGGTGAAGGTGAAGCAGCAAGTTCAAAGGTGCCCACTAGTGCCGTAACTAGTGGCACCCTTCTATATTCCGCCAGAGAAGGCCAACTGTGTCCAGGGACCTGGCACAGGGGTGATCTCCCTGCGGGGAGAGGGAATCCAACTCCATTGGGAGGGCATACCTTTTAAAGGGAATCACGGAACAATGTGTGGCTGAGACAATGATTGTGAGGGGCAGCTGGCCCTTATCACCATGCACAATAAATATGGCTTGTTCAACGGAAACCCCATGGTGTGAGTCTGCAATTACTCTCCAGGGGCCCTCACCACCAAGAAGGAGTTTCTCATCAGGACCATCTACCTGCATACGCTTAGATCTTGCTGAGGTGGAGGCGCTGCACATGATGTACGTAGGACTCGCACCCACTACCTCAGCTACCTGTCTGCCTTGACATCCCCGAATACCATCAAGCGGGAGACTCAGGAGTCCTGTTGCCTACAGGTGCACCACAAACACGAACATGTAACGGGGGCTGGATAGACCACAGGGGCCAATGTGAGATTGGGTGGGTCAGACCAGACATGAACAGGCGTTACACATGTTTAAAGTATAATGGTAGATGAAGTTTAAAAAGGAAGTTCAAAAAGAAGTGGAAAAGTGGACAACAACTAATGGTTCTGATTCCTGTATTTGATCTACGCTGAAAATGAGGATATCATCCCAGACTGCACATCTCAGCACGTAACGATTGCTGTGATGCCACCTTTACTTTTTATATTTGCTGTAACCTCACTTATTTTCAAATTATGCACTTCCTTCCACCAGCCTCATCATGTCTCTTAGGCTGAGTCCATGGTAACTATAGCTGTGCGGAGGCGCGCTGAGGCTGAGGGAAAGTGGGTGCTTTCCCCGGGCCTAGTTCGCGCACCGTCCGGGGGGTGTCGGGGGGCGGGCCAGTGATGTCACGGAGCTGGTTCGACCTCATTGGGCGAACCGCTCACGTGACCGGCCCCACTCCCGTGAGCGCCAAAACTAAAAAAAATTTAAGTGGTACGCCTCCGCACGCCTGCGGAAGTGTGCGTGAGCCCAGGCTAGAGCCGCTCTCATTGTGGCTGCAGGGGCTCACTGACAAGCGTCAGCGCGCCTTAGCTCGTGTCAGCACCTAAGCGCTGACCATGGACTCAGCCTAACTCTATTCATATATATCCATCTCTCCTTTCTTCACCACTTCTCAGTTCATATGAACTCATTTCTTACCTGCGCCCTCTGACACCCCTCAGCTATACCCCCTGCACTAAAACACACCCCTACAAATCATCCTCTCACATTCTCTTCTATCCATGCTTCTCCTCCTTGCTTCTGGGGATATCTCTCCCAATCCTGGTCCCTGCCTTATTTTTAAATGCTCTCGTCCTCGCCTCCCACATGTAACTTCTACTCCTTCTGGTGTCAAACCCTCCAACATCATACTCATCTCCTGACACCCACCCTCCTCTCTCCCATTCTTCTGTGCCTTTTGGAATGCTCGCTCCCTTTCCAACAAGTTCCTCTCTGTGCATGGATTCTTTCTCTCTCACTCTCTACTCCTATTTGCTATAACTGAGACCTGGCTCACTCAGTCTGACTCTGCTGTGGAAGCTGCCATCTCCTATGATGGCCTTTTCTTCTCCCACACTCCGAACCCTGATGGCAGTGGTGGAGGCGTGGGGCTCCTGCTCTCCTCTCTCTGCCGTTACTGAACCCTTCCTATTCCCCCCTCCCTTGCTTTTCCCTCCTTTGAGGTTCACACAGTCCAGATCTTCTCTCCTCTCCCTGTCCACGTGGCGGTCATCTATCACCCACCTACCTCTACTCATCCCCCTTCTGCCTTTCTCTCTCACTTTGAATCCTGGCTCTCTTTCTTTCTCTCCTCAGACTCTCCTGTTCTTCTCCTTGGGGACTTCAACTGCCACATTGTTGATCCCTCTCTTCCTTGGGCCTCCCGCTTTCTCTCTCTAACCTCTTCTTTTGGCCTTCAACAGCGGACTGCAGCCAGCACTCACAAGGATGGACACTACCACCTGGTTTTCACTAAAAACTTCTCTCACTGATTTCTCCATTTCTCCTTTTCCTCTCTCTGACCATCATCTCATCTCATTTTATCTCTCTCGCTTCTCCCCCTCTCCATCTCCATCTAGAACCTCGTTTTTGCAGAAACCTGCGCTCTATTAACCTACTAGCTTTTGATTCCACTTCCACTTTTGATCCCTCTCCTCTCTCAGTTCTGCTTCTGACCCTGACAACCTGGTCAGGAACTACAACTCTGCCTTATCCTCCTCTCTTGATCTACATGCCCTGCTTTCTCTCTGCCGTACTCGCCCTTCTAACCCCAGACTCTGGCTAAACTCCCACACACGCATGCTGCATTCCTCCACTCGCTCCTCTGAATGCCTCTGGAGGAAATCTCATACGCTCGCAGACTTCCTTCACTGCAAATGTATGCTGTCCTGTTTCAACTCTGCCCTCTCTCAGGCTAAACAAACCTACTTTTCATCACTAATCAACACACACAAGTCTAACCCATGCCGACTCTTTTCTGTCTTTGACTTTCTACTCAGACCACCCTCGGCTGCCTCCTCTTATTCCTCCATCTAACTTCAGGACTTTGCTGACCTTTTAAAGGAAAAGGTGGAATCCATACGTCGGAACATCCCATTGTTTGCCTCCTCCCATCCCACACCGCTTCCTAACTCTCCTCTTGCCTTTCTTGACTTTTTCCGCTATCTCAGAGGAGGATGTGTCACTGCTGATCTTCTCTTCTCCCTCTACCACCTGCCCGCTTGATCCCATTCCCTCCCATCTCCTAACACCTCTTGCTCCTTCTATAATCCCTATGCTCACACAGATTTTTAACTCTTCCCTCTACTCTGGTACCTTTCCATCCTCCTTCAAGCATGCAACCTTTATACAATTACTCAAAAACAGCAAACTTGACCCTACCTGTCCTTCTAAGTATCGACCTGTCTCCCTCCTGCCTTTTGCCTCCAAACTCCTTGAACGTCTTGTATTCTCTCGATTGCTACACTTTCTCAACACCTATTCTCTTCTAGACCCTCTGCAATCTGGCTTCCACACTGCTCACTTGACTGAAACAGCCCTCACTAAAATAACTGACGACCGCCATGCTGCCAAAGACAGAGGTCATTACACTCTGCTCATATTACTCGACCTCTCTGCAGCATTTGACACCGTGGACCACCCTCTTCTCCTTCACATTCTCCATACTATTGGTATTCGGACAATGCTCTATCCTGGATCTCCTCTTACCTCTCCCATCGTACTTTCAGTGTTTCGTTTGCTAACACCTCCTCCTCCTCTATCGATCTCTCTGTGGGGGTACCCCAGGGCTCTGTCCTGGGACCCCTTCTCTTTTCTCTTTACACACTCTCTCTAGGTGACCTAATCACATCTTTTGGGTTTAAATATCACCTCTATGCTGACGACACACAAATTTACCTTTCAACCCCTGACCTTACCCCTGCTATACAGACCAAAGTTTCTGAATGTCTCTCTGGAATATCATCCTGGATTGCCATCCGCCGACTGAAACTTAACATGGCAAAAACAGAGCTCCTTATACTTCCTCCCAAACCTGCCCTACTACCTTCTTCCACATTACTGTTGGAAATACGATCATTCACCCAGTAGCCCAAGCACGCTGCCTAGGGGTCACACTCAATTCCTCTCTCACATTCTCCTCTCACATTCAAAACGTTTCTAAAACTTGTCGCTTTTTCCTCCGCAATATCACAAAGATACCCCCTTTCCTCTGTTACTCGACTGCTAAAACTCCTATTCAGGCCATCATTCTCTCCCATCTCGATTACTGTAACCTCCGGCTGTCCGGCCTTCCTGCCTCTCACCTTTCTCCCCTACAATCTACCCTAAACGCTGCAGCCAGAATCACTCTGCTCTTTCCTAAATCTGTCTCCGCGTCTCCCCTCCTGAAATCCCTCTCCTGGCTTCCGATCAAATCCCGCATCTCACACTAAATTCTCCTCCTCACTTTTAAAGATTTACACTCTTCTGCCCCTCCTTACTCTCAGCCCTAATTTCTCGTTATGCACCATCCCGACTCTTACATTCTTCTCATGGATGTCTTCTTTCTACCCCCTTTGTATCTAAAGCTCTCTCCCGCCTTAAACCTTTCTCACTGACTGTCCCGCACCTCTGGAATGCCCTTCCCCTCAATAGCCGACTAGCACCCTCTCTATCCACCAATAAGATCCACCTTAAAACACATTTGCTTAAAGAAGCATATGACTAGCACTGTGGACAATCCTGGACACATGATACATAAAGCTTGGCCCCCTCTGGTTCCTGTTTTATAGCAGCTTGCTGTGCCCGCAGTGTGACGCACTCACGTGGTGCCGAATACTGGTGGAGAGAATCTAACCCGGAAGTCCTGCGGAGGCTGACAGTGGAGGAAGCGCCAGCGCAGCCTGACTCCCCTGCAGCAGTCACTACGCATACAGGTTATCTCTCCCACAATGGACAAAGACTAAGCTCAATTTCCATTGCCTGATTTCTGGGGCTTGATTGTAAGTTCCCACTGCATCCGTGTGCCTCCTGATGTCCTTTTACTAAACCTTTTTTATCATTTTCTACATTTGTGTGTCCATTCTTGATTTCAACCACTGTGTCATGTGTACACCTGATCATATTCCAGCTTCTTACCCCATAGGACTATAGCAGTGGCTATCTGGTTACATTTTGTTTTTATCCACTGTGCATGTCCCCATTCCTAGTTGGAATATTTCTTTACCCTACAGGATTGCACTATCATTTGTGTTATTGTTTTTTCTCCTCATATGTCCATCCTGGTGTCTGCGCTCCTGACTTCTGGACACTGCAACTATATAAGGATCTATAAGGAAGATCCACTGAAGGTCGAGCTGCAAACTGGCACTGGTTGTATATCATTTCATTCTATATTTTGCATTCACTATACTGTATTATTTCCTCCTATCTGAAACACTCGCAGGAGCGCCTGGTGATTTTTGTGTCTTTTTATGTCTGAAGCACTTATTTCCATGACCTGTTATTTATATTATTTGTTATTGATATGATTACCACGTGTATTACTACTGTGAAGCGCTATGTACATTTATGGCACTATATAAATAAAGACATACAATACAATAGATACAATAATTGAATAATGTTTACTCTGTTTTTTTATTTGCTTCCTTCTAGATACATATAAATAAAAATATAGGATGAGTATCTCAATCATCTAATTTAACGTACACAAGCCCCGTTGCGTTTGCCTTCCCAGCCATGGTTCATGCCTGGCTGATGGGCGGCTGATCTGATAAATGATAATGATTAGGATTTAATAGGCTGCAATGCTTCGCGTGTCTACCAGATGGCATAAATTCATGAATTGTAATGCAGTATATATATATATATATACTGTGCAGTATTGCAGCCAGCGGGAATAAAATGCTTCAATCCCTGCCTGGAAAATAACGCAATGCACTCGGGCAGAAAACAGTCACAAACCTCAATACACCCGAGTATACCCGAATTCGTGGGACTAGCCGAGCTCGAATAAAGTGTGTCGCCAGTGTACAGTATGTGAACTCAATGGGCATGTGTCTTTTTTCAACCTCATGTAACAAAGTGTAGACCTGGCTGGTTTTGGGATACAAGTCTGCCCTCCTCCTGGCAGCAATCCCTAGTAAAGGGTAGGTTGCCAGGAGTAATCATGGGTTTTCCCCACACCTTGCAGCTCAGTGAGTCAGAGAAGGTAGTGCAATCAGGCCTGGTGTCCAATCATGGGCAAGGGCTGGTTCTTACTGGAACTGACTTAAGGGGCTGTACTTCCACAATTTAGGCAGTTGCCTCTACCCTTGAGATAGGCTAGTCTACCCAACCCAGTAGTGCAGGGCTCTGCTTACTGAGGGCCCTCCCTGAGGGGAGAGGAAGGGAGATTATTCCCCTTACCCAAACCAGAGGCTAAGAGAAGAGCAAGGACTGCTCCTGGTGGCCAGTGGCTGTGAGTGTATGTCTAGGGACATCCTGAGGGTGAAGACCTGTTGCTGAGAATTGATTTTGGTGTAAGCTGTACACTGACTTTGATTGCTGTGAGAGTAATAAGAATAAAGGAAAACCTGTTTTCACATACTTCTTGCCTGAGACTGAAATCTATCAGGACGAAGAAGAGATATGTTCTCCTGCAGAGATTTCTCCCCACATCTCTGGGGGCTGCAAGAGATGCTGGCGCTGTCACCGTGAGTACGATTCGGGTAATGCCCCAGAAGCCTGTCCTGACCTCCCCTATAACACCATGCGGGAGACTCAGGGCTACTGTTTATCAGCAGGTATACACCACACTACCTTGAGTAACCAGTGTAGTCTCTCCCACGTTATACCCTATCTGAGATTGGGGAGGGGGAATTAGGGTTACACAAGTAACTGAATATTTAGGATATATCTAGTCGTAATTATTATGTTATTCAAAAATAAACTACAACACATACTTTAAATAAAAATTATATTTTAGGAAGCCTTCTCTCTTTTAAATGAATATACAGAAAAATATAAAACAATCTGAAAAGGTGATCACATAAATAAATAACTTTCCCTGCAGCCAAGGCAGTATCTCTCACCCCAAGAGGTACACAACAAAGTCACACACGAATACCTAAAGCACAATGGAAAGAGAAAATCAAGACTTTGATGCTGAGTTCAAGCACCTTCAGAAGCTTAATGGATACAAGAAAGCGGATTCCTTCTAAAAGAACTGTCAATTTTTCAACCAATATCACTCTCTGTGAGATTTTAATACACTCTATAGGGGGCCATTTAAATTGAACAGAACTTTATATTAAGTTGAGTTTGTCTATTCAGAGATGCCCCATCCCAGAGCCATATTGGTTATATCAATCTAGAGATGGGTGAATCAGTCCAAATTTTTTAGAAATTTCGCTGATTTTTTAGACCAAATCTATCAGAGAGAGACTTTAAATTTAGTAGTGTTTTGAAGTGAAACTTCTTAGCTGGCAGTGGCTCATTTGAAAATCTCATAAGGTAAAATGGGTTGAGCTGTGACATCCTTTGAAACGGAAGTAGCATACTGCGCATGTGCAGACTGGGGCAGCAGAAGGGGGGCACAAGTTCTCTGCACAGACCTCAGACTCTCGCTCTCCTCTGAGATCCAGGAGGGCCGCTGCTGCTAGAGGACTGGGCATCTTTGTCCATCCTGATTGGCTGCTGCTGTGTAATGCAGCCAATCAGGAGGCGGTAGAAGGAGCCTGGGGGTGTGGACAAAGAGCGCACGAGCGAAAAGCATGGAGCAGGGAGAGGTAAGGTTGTGTGTCCTGTGTCCTCTGTGTCTGTGTCCTCTGTGTGTCTGTGTGTGATTGTGTCTGTCTGTGTGTGTCTGTCTGTGTGTGTGTCTGTCTGTGTGTGTCTGTCTGTGTGTGTGTGTCTGTCTGTCTGTGTGTGTGTGTCTGTCTGTGTGTGTGTCTGTCTGTCTGTGTGTGTGTGTCTGTCTGTGTGTATGTGTGTATGTGTATGTGTGTGTCTTTGTGCGTGTGTCTGTGTGTCTGTGTGTGTCTTCTCTGGCTGTCTTGTGGGGGTGAGAATGGCAGGGAGGGAGTTGTGAGAGGATGAATACATTCACGCACGCACAAATATATACAAGATATACATATATATGTATCCATGTGGTAAAAATGGTATACAGTTCTCTCTCATGCTGGCAGTAAGCCTGGTAAGTATACAGGATTGCCAGCATCAATCATGGAGGTTTGCCCTCACACCCTGGTGAGGTGTCATATGTACATGAGGGGAGTGGTAACAGACCTTGTGTTCATTGTTAGTGTCACAGGAGGTGGAGCCATTTCCTGGGTATATAAGGCACAGCACTGCCCAAAGTTAGTGGTTCAGCATGTATGCAAGTTTATGTTCAAGGTCAAGGGGATAATCTAAAGTGACTCTGCAGCAAATAGCCTGACCTGCAGCACTAAGGCTGGCAGGGCCTACACTGTGTCCAGGGACCTGGCACAGGTGGTGATCTCCCTGAGGGGAGAGGTGATCCAACTCCATTGGGAGGGCAGATAGATCTTCAGAAAGGAGAGCACAGAAGATGAGCTGCTGAGCTGTTGCTGCGAGGGGCAGTCTGCCCATACCATCATCAATAAAGATGCCCTGTTTCACGACAACCCCACTGTGTGAGTGTGAAGTTACTCCACAGCAGAAGGCACCACCAAGAAGGAGTTCCTCATCAGAACCATCTCCTTGCGGACGCAGAGATCCTGATGAGGTGGAGGCGCTGCACTGTATGTAGGTAGGACTCTAGCACACTACCTCAGCTGCCTGTCTGGGTTTACATTCCCCATACACCATCATGCTGGAGACTCAGGAGTCCTGTTGCCAACAGGTGCACCACCAGACACGACCATGTAATGGGGACTGGTTAGACCACAGGGGCCAATGTGAGATTGGGTGGGTTCAGTCAGGTCAGAAAGTCTGTTACATATATATATATATATGGGTGTGTGTATGCAGTATATCTTGTATATATATGTGTGCGTGTATGTATTCATCCTCTCACAACTCCCTACCTGCCATTCTTACCCCCACAAGACAGCAGAGCAGACACACACAGACACACAAACACACACACACACACACATATATATATATATATATATATATATATATATATATATATATATATATATATTTATATATTTATATATATGTGTGTATATACAGTATATTGACAGAAACAAAAATATGGGAGGTTAAGGACTGGATGATTGTATTGTAAAACTAATAA